>NC_137032.1:22124879-22292379 GCF_032717465.1 Coenobita brevimanus | reverse complement strand
TTAAGGGTCTAAGCAATAAGAGTAATGGATTCTGAACAGGAATGGATTGGAAAATGTACGATATTTGCACTAGTCTGATTCATTCATAAGATTTTTGATGCTTCAGAAAGTAAAGTAATCCCGGGAATGTAGCCAGTTTCCAGGGATATAAAATATAATTATATCCTACTGGATCCCGGGAAAGAAACCCTAATCCATATTACACATCCTGTACTTATACAGAAAAATATGACTTCCACTTCCATATCCCTTATTTATCTCGTGATTTCACCTTCATTTCCATTTACTAAAGATAACGGGAGACGATTTTGTTAAGATTTGAGTGAATCACCAAAGCCCGAGTGTTTATAATTCCGTCCGCAAGATGAAACATTTACCAGCAAACGATTTTGCTCAACCAACGATAGGCTTGTTATGGTAATATAGTGTGTCAATATTGGTAAAATCTTAAATTTACTGTGTAGTTAGTAGTTATAAAATGCGTCCTTTTTATCCAGAAAAGTAAAATATATACTTAGTTTTAGTTTTAAAGGTCATTTACCTACATATATTTTTTCTTTTAGTTTTGAAGGATCTATCCAATAAAATATCATAATCGTTAAATGCAGGTACCCAATAATTTTTTCTCAAGTGATGTATTGGCCATCTATCTATCTATCTATCTATAGCCCGACGCCCTAATCCCGCAAAAGGGTGGCCGCAGACAAAACGCCTCCAAGTCGCTCTGTCACCCACCATTTGACTACCCTCCCCCCAACTCACTCCTCCCTCCCTCATATACCTCTCAACTCCATCCCTCCACCTCATCCTCGGTCTACCCCTCCCTGTCCCTTCCTCCACCTCACCTACATACACCCTCTTAGTCAGTCTTTCATTCTCCATTCTCTCCACATGTCCAAACCACCTCAGTGTATTTCTCCTAATCTTCTCGACCACATCCACATCCACCCCACAACGTTCCTTCACTTCTTCATTCGTCAACCTGTCCCTCCATGTCACTCTACAAGCTCCTCTCAAGTAACTCATTTCCACTGCTCTCATCTTGACTTGTTCCCCTCTTGCAAGGTCCACGCCTCGCTTCCATACGTCAGGATAAGGATCACAATACTATCACGCGGTGAATTCCTAACGTCCATACTCACCTCCCTATTTCTCATCACTGCTTTCAGTGAATGAACAACCTTCCTTCCCTGCTGTATCCTTTCACGCACTTCATCCCCCAAAGTTCCATCCCTACTAATCACACTACCCAAGTACTTGAATGCACTCACATTCTCCATATTCTCACCATCCACCCTCACTGTACATTCTGTGACTTCATTCCTCTCAAACACCATAACTTTACTCTCGTTTACATTAACTTTCAGATTCCTCTTCCTACACACTGTCCCAAACTCATTCACCAAATCTTGCAACTCCCATTCATCTTCACTCAACCATACTGTATCATCAGCCATCAAATAATAAAAAAAGATGGATGTATGATTGTATAATTTTGTTTGTAGACTCCAGTATAGAGTATTTTTGTTTTTAATGACTTGAAACTTAGATCATGGTTTCATAATACCCTTTTTGGACATATCCTACAAACAGATAAAGAAACATATAAAATTTTTCTATGACAACAAGTTAAATTTTGCTTGGCTGTTGTCAATCTACAATTTCCATTGTATCTAACAAACTGGACTTCTGATATAAAATTTGACTTTTCACAGTTAACTAGGATTCTGGGCTGGTGGCAGAGACATACTCGCATGAGTTACAGACAGTTTCACAGCAGTTAGTGTTCTGAAAATGAGTCAGAGAACAGTTAACACCCGTGCAAAGTCAACCTGTCACCTCAGTCTTTTGGTGGGATGTGGAAAAGTTCTACCCCCAGCTTAACTCCCAACAGCAAGAGATCTGCTCAGGTATGGCCTGCTTAGGACAGAACAGATGGAAGAGGAGAGACGCAAATATCTTATCAGTTACCTGATCATTAATGACATTGTCCTTGCTCTAACAGGTCAGTGGGAGAAAGCTAATGCTTTGCTTTATTCAAAGTGCCTGTAATTAGCAATAAAGTTAGAATCAGGACAAAGGTAAAGGCGTTATGGGATGAGGCTATAAAAGTGGCTCTCGGGAATGTAAAACTGGAAGTCAAGGACAGATTCATGATGAAGCTGGACAGACTAGTAAATATTTTGAACTGTCACTGTGAAATAAGAAGTTGAAGTGAGGCAGGATATAACTCAAACTGATTCAGTTAAGTTCATGTTGACTGCACCTGTAGGCGAGAACAGAAACTACCAGTCCAAGAACTTGCCTTCATAAAAGGTCAAAGGGAGAAGATTGGCAGTGTAGGACCACATCAGATGGGCCTCACTGACCACAAGGAAACCAAGCTACAAGGAGAAGTATTTCGGAGAAAGGAAGAGAAAAGGCAGCAGAGAACAGGAGGAAAAAGAGTGAAGTATCAGCAAAGAGTGAGGAACTGTTTAGAGAAGAGCCAGGTTTTAAACCGGAGACAACGTCCAGTGAGGATGATGAGGATGTTGAAGTTTCTTTACCAGAAGCTTCAACATCAGCCTCTCCAGTGACAAAAAGAACGAAATACAATATAGAAGAAATCTCCAATATAGCTTTGGCCAGTCTTAGGCACCACAGACGACTCCGGGAGACTGCTGAAATTGCAACTGCTGCCTGGATAGATGCTGGTCTCATCACAGAGACAGACACAACACAGGTGACAGGTGATTGATCACAACAAAGTGAGAAGGGCCCAGGAGAGACTGGCTATGGAGTTTATTAAAAATGTGGAGGAGAAAATTAGAGAAAATGGAATCACCTGTATCTTCTTTGACGGGAGAAGAGATGACACCAAAATAATGTTGGAAGCTGGGGGCAGAAACAGGTTTTTTCCTAGCCTTGTCAAAGAAGAACACTACACAGTATGTAGTGAACCAGGTGGCAAATTCTTGTGGCATTTTGTTCCAGAAGAGGCAGCAGAAAATAGGAGCCATGCTAAGGTAATTGCTGGTCACCTGGTGGATTGGCTGAAAGAGAGAGGAGCAGATAAAACCCCGGTGGCTATTGGGGGTGACAGTACCAATGTCAACACTTGCTTGTCAGGAGGAGTCATGCAGGAAGCGGAGGTAAACCTGGGTAAAGGTTGGTCTGGATTGTTTGTGATCTGCATACAGGAGAGCTAAGCCTAAGACATCTGGAGACTGCCCTTGATGACAAGACCCTGAGCAACAATAGGTGGTCTGGTTTTCAAGGATCTACAGTATGTTACACACTGCCATGGAGTTGGAAATCAATCCTAAATTCACCAGTATAACTGTAGGAACTCCGTGGCCCAACCTCGGTCAAAAGGTCATCAAAGACCTCAGCACTGATCAGTCATATGGCTACAGGATTGTCAGTGCCATAAGACCAGGAAATCTGCCCAAGGATCTTGCGCTCCTGGAGATTGGACCAGTGTCTCACAGCAGGTGGCTTACCAGGGCTTTGAGATTCTGCAGACTGTGGATATCCAAACGTAGTTTGAAAGAAGCAAGCCTATGAAACTAAAAATGATAATGGAATTCATTGTGGAGGTCTGCATACCTAATTGGTTTAATACTAGGTTAAATCCTAGTTGGGTGGATGGTCCGAGGCATGTGTTATACAAACTACAACTCCTGAGGAGGCAGAAGAAGCAAGTGGTAGACACAGTGATGCCAACGGTGAAGCGTTCTGCCTGGTATACGCATTGTGAATCTGTACTTTAGGCTATGTAGTGCAGTGATGAACCAAAAGAATGGAGAGAGGTAGCTGATGTGCAATTAGAGGTTAAGAAGATATGGAGACACAGGTTAGAGACTGCAGTGTCAGACCCAGAAAGATATCCAACATTAATCCTCATGCCGCCAAACTTGTTGAGCTCATTGACTGGAACACTCACATAACTGAGCCACCTTTGACAGGCAAGCTTACCACTGCAGCACTCAGAGTTTCTGGGGAAACCCATGGAAGTTCCAGCCTGGCCATCACACACCCAGTCAGTCGAAAGGTGTGTAAAAGCAGCCCAGCGTGTTCTCTCAAGATAAGAGGGAGATGTATATCAGAGGCCAAATGATCAGTAGGGAACTGATGTTAAGGAACAGGAGCAAGGCTGATCTGGCAGCTCTCACATAATTCAAGTACTGACTTAACTCTGAACTTGAATTTTGATGAATAAACTACTGATAATAGGCCATGACAGATTTTGTTTGATAAATGTTTCTAGACATCTGCTTATTTTACGTTCAAAAATGTAAAATTGTATAGCTATTATTTATGTGGATTAAGCCTTTTATAAGATTTGAAATTAAAGTTTAGCTTAGTGAAGAGCATGACTGTCATTGTAAGTCCTGGAGTCAGCTTAAACCTTACAGATTTTTTAATGTTATACGTTTCTGCTTTATATGTGACGATTGTGACATTATGTGTACGTGATATTTGTCATGTAACATTATGAAAGACAAACAGCTAAAATAGTATTATATAGTTAATATAGAATGTTTTAGTTTTGAAAATAAACTCTAACTCACTGGAGAACTTTATTAAAAGCACTGTAATAGTCCAAGTGGGGGCACGAAACTAGTGCATAAAAACCATATATCCGGTCCTTATTTTAACTTAGCAAGATAATTCCACCTTTAAATGAGGTAGTATCTCTAGGAGCGGCTTTGTTCTGTCTCTACCGACTTTCTGACGCGAGATGCTTTATTACAAAAGACTTTATCGACTGCAGAGAACCCGCACCACACGAAATCACTCTCTCACACTACACTGCACGAGGAACATTAACTAGAGGACCCTGAAGACACTGCATGTCGTGATTTTGTACTTGTTCAGAATAGTCTAGCTGTCTTCAAATATTTCTTTTTGTCAGCTTAGAAGTCTCTCATAATGAGGGTGTTAGGTTATGGAGTAAACGTTAAGGAGATATCTGAGAATTTGATACCTGTAGTTTGATTATGTCTTTTCCATGCATTCTTGCTACCACAAGATTTTTTTATTTTACTTAAAGCAGATTATTGAAGCTGAGATTATTGAGACTATAACTCTTCCTATTCTAACGGTTTCTCCGAATTTCAATATCATCGTTTTGTGGTTGTAATAATGGAATGCTTGTATACAGTTTGTTATCAGAGTGAAGCATTTAATGACAAGTGACTGGGTTTGGAAAGGATAAGTATTCGGAAGTGAATACTGAGGGTATTGACTGACCAGCTAACGATAATAGGTTGTTGATATAAAACGCAAGATAAAAAGCTTAGATACACCAAATTTTTGTAAACATTTGACTCACAGGTTAGCTTCTGTGGAACATGCACTTGTCCCAAAACATCACGGACAGGCCAAGAGACCTTTGAGCAGCATCTTTACCTGTCTCTTCAAACCCAGAACTGGAACAAGAATCTAGATGTGCAAAGTCACTTTTAAATGTCGTAATCTTTGAGAATGTTGGCTCGGTGCATTCCTTCTCATATTTGACGAAAGTTAAACAACCATTGTGACAAACCTCACGAAGGATTTTATTTTTCTTCAGTGATTTATATTTCAGTGATATGGAAGATTACCGTGGAAGATGAAAAGTTTTATATCTCCGAGTATATGGGCGTTATCATGACGGGGCTGCGTGAAGGTTACGAGGATGAATTATTTGTCCTATCCAGTAGCACCTGCTTTCCCGGAGTTTGAGGATATCCCTCCTCTCGTTGATTAACTATGCCAGTATCTCTCAAACACAGTGTTCTAAGCAAGTGAATATATATATATATATATATATATATATATATATATATATATCCTCTGTGGTAGGTGGTGGCGACCATCATCCACTCACTTGATGTAGTGCTGCCTACTTCTTCCTTAGCCTTTATCATTCTTCTTCTGTGTCTGTCCTCCTCTCTTCCTATTTTTCCCATCTTTCCTGTCACTTCTTATTGCTTTTCTTTTCTTTACAGGTGGCTTTACATTGAGTGACAAGCCGAATTGTTTCCTGTATAGTAAGCCGGGAAACCATTTACAGCGCTGGGTGGTAACCATATAACCAGACCATACGTGTTCCCTACGTGTCAACAAGTGGGTTGGTGGAGAGTTAGTGCCCCTCCCAGTATAACGACTAACTCAAAGTCAAATGGCCACCCTTTATGGGATTATGGCATCTGGCAATAGATAAACAGATAGATAGATATTAGAGTGGTCGTTATGAATATAGTGAAAATTGAACATGGGAAATCTTCAAAGGCCACCCCCTAGTATTGTGCCACTGATGTAAAAACACCATATGCAAAATCTTTGTGTACATTGCTCAAATAACTGTGTTGCCCCAACGCCCTGAAGTTCCCGCCTAGATAGGAGAATGGGACCATATTCGTTGGGCCTCTCACTGATCCACAAGAGGACGTGATCACGGCGGGAAAGGCAGGAAAGTGACGGGGAGGGGGGAGAGAAGACACGATGACCCCTGGGAGGGTTGAGGTAGGGTGAGGGGTGAGGGAGCTGGGTCGTCAGTAATGTGTCATTCCCACTTTGACTAGCTTAGTGAACTGTTATTTTGTACATTACGAAGGTAAATAACACTCTTTCGTCCGAGGAATCTTTCCAGGTGGTAGGTCAGTCTCGATGTTTGATTGCTATGGCTTCAGCTTGCGAACAGCCTTCTCCTTAAGAGAAGGATGACCACGACAAATGTAAGGAAGAGAAGAAAACTAGGAAGAATGTGATTTGGTTAGTTGGTGACCCCCTTGCCCAGCTCACGGGTGGTAAGATGTTCTCTGACGTCTGTTCCATCTTCTGCAGAAGGAAAAGAAGATCCTGTGGGATGCTGCAGTGATCATGGACTATGAGGTCGTTGGACTCTGGTATTGTGCCAGAATTACAGTGATACAAAGCTAGTTGAAAATCTGTACTAGGAACAACGCTCCCTTAGCAAGCTGAAGGATAAGAAGATGGAGGTGGAAGAAGGGATGTGAACTGACTTCAAATTAAAGCTGAGGAACCTCTTCGACTTGGCGCACACAGATGCCATGAAGCTGCTGAAGAACGGAAAGGACAAGGCGTTTCTGAAGGCTCAGTGGGAGGAAGGCAACCAAGGCATCAGCTGAAAGCTAACGGATGCTTAAGCAAAGAAGCATGAGAGAGAGGAGGATTCTCGAGTTCACGAACTATGAGAGCAGCAGCAATGGGCAGGGGTAGAAGCTTCCATTAAGCTGGAGGAACTGATGAGGGCAAAGAAGACAAAGAACCTATTCCCCAGCCATCCACGTCAGCTACCACGGTCTCACCCAAACGACAGTGGTACCGATCTTGTGCATCCTTCATCACTCCAGATTTGTCTAATGCCCTGGATCACATGAAGACATGCAACAGGATTTCTGTCGACATCTCGGCTGCTGCAGCATCAGTGTACAGCAAAGATCCTTCAACAATGGCTTTGAACCAGCAGAGCATCTCTTGGGGACAAATCAAGGTCTGTGGCAAACACGCAGAAGCTCTGTGCTCATCCTTCAAGCCTAGCGTTCCCCCTCACCATTCACTGGGACAATAAGTTGGTTTCTGAAGAACATGGCCAAGAAAAGTTGGAATGTTTACCCATCCTGGTGTCTTGAGAGGGAACTGTCAAGCTGCCGAATGTCCACAAGCTGCAATCAGAAAAAGGAGCTGCCATGGTTGAGGTGATCTTCGCTTTCGTGCAAGAATGGGACCAGGTGGATTTGGTGACAAGCATGGCCTTCGGCACAACTGCTAGCAACACTGGAATTCGCTCTGGGGTCTGCACTCTCCTGCAGCAGAAGATGGAGAATGAGCTCCCATGCTTAGCCTGCAGGAAGCACATTGGCGAGATCATGATCCAGAAGGTCTTGACAGTCTGCACTGGGATCATTACATAAGAGCTGGACATCCCTCTCTTCAAGTGTTTCAAGCGGGGATCGACCTCTGTTGCAGCAGATCACTAGAAGATGTTCACCAACCTTGTTTCCCATTGCAATGAGGTCACCACCTTCTGCTGTCTTCAACTCACTGCCCAACAGCCACGAGACGATTATCAGGAGTTGTTCGAGCTCATGGTGATGGTCCTCCTCATGGCTTCCACATTTTGTGGTCTTGCACCTACCATCTTGCCTGTTGAATGGCCAAAATCATTTACTCAGCCAATATCTACCTCTTCCATGGGCAGTTCAAGCTCACTGTGCAAGAGCTCGCTACACTCGAGCGGTTCGTCATCTTTGCAGTCACACTCTACATCCAATACTGGTTCACAGTGCCAGTCGCCACATCTGCTAATCGAAACGACCTAAAGTTCCTTCAAGACATCCTGGAGTACAGTGACCCAGGTGTCTCATCTGTTGCTGTGAAGGCCTTCAGCCGTCATCTCTGGTACATCTCTGAGGAGCTGATTGGCCTGGCGTTCTTCAAGTCTCTCTACTTGAAAATGAAGAAGGCCATGATTACAGCTCTGGAGAATGAGGGGGATGATGAGCCTGAGAAGAGAATGACTCTGGAGCAGAATGTGGCTGTCATTCGAGCGAAGACTTTCTCTGATTTCGTCACAAGCAGCACTCACCACCTCCCTTCCTTCCTTCGATCCTCTAATGGGTTCCTGGACGTCGACCCATGCATGTGGGTGGAACAAGACAATACAAGAAAGCCAAACAATGTGTCCAATCGCTGAAAGTCATGAACGACTTCACTGAGTGAAGAGTTGTGCTGAATGCTGGACTTCATCCCTGTCATTGAATGAGGAGCAGCACAGTTCCTGTTCCAGGTCATAGAATTTCATTATCAGTGATTCCCGAATGCTCGAAAGGCTACCAATGCCTCCCAAACTAGGCAACAGTGAGTGTGAGATCAGCTCCCATGACACCTCCTCCCAACGAGTGGCTAATACTGACACTGTAAGGGGGACCGAGTTGTGCTGGCAAAGTATTCAGTCCAGATGACACAGTATGAACTTCAAGGCCAATGGAGTACCAGTAAATACTTCAATAGAAGACTGAAATTTGGCCTGTAGAGATTGTGTACCAACAGGAAGAAAAGTGCGGGGTGGCCCATAAAAAATCTACAACCTCGATGATAAGGACCACCCTAATAGAGAGAGAGAGAGAGAGAGAGAGAGATAGTCGTGGTCATAAATAATTACCTAACCTCCGGTATCCCGTGCCGCAGACTAGTTCCTTTAATCACCGCAAGTCACAGTGGGGTAAATGGGGCTGAGAGGAAGGGGTCAGAGAGGGTAGGGAATGTGGGTGGGGGGACGAGAGACGGTGCTGGGGGAGAGTGAGGGAGAGAAGGGAGGGTAGAATGCGAAGTGGTAGCCATATTATTTGTCTATTATCTTTTATCCAGGGCATGATATAAAGGAGTTATTATATGGAAGATAATGCTGCAGTACACCTTGTATAGCGGAGTCAGATAACAGTCTCTAGTTAGGTGGTGATATCACGGGCTGGTTCTTAAGAGAAATATACTGACGTGACAAATCAAACATTAGCACGTTGCCAGATAATTGTGTTTATCCGTGTATTTTCACTTTGGACACAGAATGGACTCTGGACGCCTTTGACCTCCGTAACGTTTGTGTAAGAAACGTCCTTTACCCATATATGTAATCATTTTTTGGAACTAAATTTCATATGCAACCTTTAACGTGGCTGCGTCCACAGTAAATATGATCATCCTCTCGGTATACACGCCCTCTATAAAGCCACCAGCATGTCAGCTACTTTGTGGCATCTCTATATGAAAAGTCTATTCTATCTATCTATCTATAGCCCGACGCCCTAATCCCGCAAAGGGTGGCTGCAGACAAAACGCCTCCAAGTCACTCTGTCACCCACCATTTGACTCCCCTCCCCCCAACTCACCCCCCCTTCCTCATATACCTCTCAACTCCATCCCTCCACCTCATCCTCGGTCTACCCCTCCCTCTCCCTCCCTCCACCTCACCTACATACACCCTCTTAGTCAGTCTTTCATTCTCCATTCTCTCCACATGTCCAAACCACCTCAGTGTATGAAAAGGCTTTGTAAAATAAGTGTGCATTAAAGGTAAATAAATTTGATGTCTGTGCACATGAGTGAATATAATAACGATCTCTCTCACAATCTGTTGCTTTGGCTCCATGCTGGTATGGGTTTGCATGGCCGTCCACCCATCCCAAAACCCTTTCATCGCCTCGAAATGATATGTTCCTCTGATTAAAAAAAAAAAAAAAAAGGCTAGTTACAAACTGGTGGATAAGGCAATAGTTTGTTGTGCTGAAATCTTCTGGTTCTGCACTAATGTTTAAGCGGTCACGTCAGTATATTTCTCTCACGAGCCGCCATTAATATCACCACCTATCTAAAGCTTGTTATCTGACGCTGCTATACAAGGTGTAATACAGCATTGTCTACCGAGTATTAACTCCATTACATCATGCCCAGAACGAAAGAAAAGTGACAAGTAATATTATCACCACTCCCCATTTAATTCTCCCTCCCCTAGGCTACAATCCCTCTCCTCCCTCACTCCACCGACAACCCACCATTCTTTCTCTCTCTGGCCCCTCCCTCTAATCCCCTTTTACTCCACTGTGACTTGCAGTGCATAAAATAGGCAGCCTGAGGCACGGGTTACCGTAGGACAGGCGATCATTTATGACCACTACTGTGCATACTGTAAGTGAAGACGAAAAGCACAGATATCATCAGGGATAACTGCAAGTGTTATGTCTTACACGATTATTTCGATCACAGTGCGAGAAATATCTAGCCAAACTTCGTATCAAGACGATGCCTAAACCTCCGTATAACCAAACAGTAAGAAGTTGAGGAGTACAGTTACTTGGGGCAAATACTAAAACTAACGAAAGACCATGAAAACCTAATTAATTAAAAATGAATTTCAGTTTGATGGAAATGTGAATGATTCATGACTACTTGTGCTCCTTAATTTAATTCATTATTAAGAATGACGTGTGTGTGTGTGTGTGTGTGTGTGTGTGTGTGTGTGTGTGTGTGTGTGTGTGTGTGTGTGTGTGTGTGTGTGTGTGTGTGTGTGTGTGTGTGTGTGTGTGTGTGTGTGTGTGTGTGTGTGTGTGTGTGTGTGTGTGTGTGTGTGTGTGTGTGTGTGTGTGTGTGTGTGTGTGTTTAATTTGTATGCATACATAACTCCGTCCCTCAACACCTTTCCTGAGGCCTTGACCTGATCTTTCAAAATGGAAATGAGGCAGTGAGTGAGTGAGTGACGCGGTGAGAGACACTGTGTTTGGCTGCCTTGGTCGATGAGGTAGAAAAAAAATAATATAATATACATATATATATATATATATATATATATATATATATATATATATATATATATATATATATATATATATATATATATATATATATATATATATATATTTAGTGGAACGGATTAGTAATACTCTAACCTACGTAAATGTTAACAGCAAGATCTCCTTTAATCTTGGTAAAATCTTTTGAACATAACAAAAATTACAGAGAGAGAGAGAGAGAGAGAGAGAGAGAGAGAGAGAGAGCATCGATCTGCGTAACATTTGACTGTAATGGACATTGGTCATCCCGTAATTAGGTAACATCGCACTGTATAAGTACAACAGTGGTACGCAAGTATTATTCACATTTTACTCTATGTTGGTCTAAAACTGTCATCTCTCCATCTTGAACACTGAGTTGTAACGATACCTTAGACCTGGAATATGATGCTTGTCATGATGAAGTGCAATGTAAAGATTTAGAGCCATAATGTCGTCTTATCCTGCCAATGAGCTAAGTTAAAAAAAATATCAATAGGGCAACAATCAGGACAAAGTTAACTATTGTAACTACATCTGAATATGATATTATAATTAATATATCGTTCCCTCCACAAGTTTCTGGCAAGCCGCACCCCAATGCTACGTCTCTCTTTTCTTTTCCAGGAAGCTGATGGTTTACTAGTTTGCAAGTTACGCCGAAAGCTGGGTAAAAAAAAAAAAAGAAAAGAAAAAAAAAAGGTTTGTCCCCTGGCTGGTCGGACCCAAGCACAAAGTTATACAACGTCCGTGTTCTGTCCTGTGGGGAAAAACAAATACAATGTACACCTTCTCAAACATCGATAAGGCTCTGTCAAGACAGCGTACCTTTTATCATAAATGGTAAATGCGAGCCAAGATCGTGTTTGATGGGGCAGCAGTGACTGTGGTGACGAATCACCCCCTACCCCAGTAAAGATTTCTAAAGAAGATGAAGAAGTTCATATATGAAATTTTATTTATAATGTCCTAATAAAGACCCAGCTGCATTAGCAATTCTATAGGGACATACAGTATGAACCTACCTTCGTAGATTATAAATTATATAGTGGGAGACCATTGTCTTTGTATAATGAATAAGTACACTTTATATATATATATATATATATATATATATATATATATATATATATATATATATATATATATATATATACAGTACACCCTCGATATACTGAACCTACTTTTAATGACTATCGGTTTTAACGGCCACCTTGAGCGGGCCGAAAATTATGTTCATTTAACGAATGTTGTTCGGTAAAAGAATGGATGCGCGGGAAATACTCACGAGTGTGGCATGATGAACAAACATAGATTTATCCAAGGCCTACTTGCTGTTTTTAGTTGCAGTGCAGTTACTTCCAGAAAAGTAACAATAAACACATAAGATAGTAAACAGAGCATTTATTGAGAAAACGAGCCATTTAGACCTAGCTGTATGTTATTGTTTACAAGTGTACAGCCAAACGACGCTCTATATTTAATGATCTTTGTTCGGTAAAGCCACGACGCCTGGGATATTGCCAAACATCATGGTGTTCAGCTTTAACGGAGTATCGGCTTTAACATCAAGGGTCTGGTACCAAATAGCTCGTTATATCGAGGGTGTTCTGTGTATGTATATATAAATATATAGATGGTTAGATAGATATGAGTTGGAGAGGGCTATACTGTACTGCTTGTTATTCTCCCATAAGCTTAGATAAACTATCTGTAGATACAAGAACAGAGCAAACTGACATCGTAGTGCAGGAATTAAGGACTTGTATTCATCTCCCGCAATAAATAAATCTTGGCATATATATTCATCATTTTGCAATTTACTTCCGGTAGCCCAATTGCAGAATGAGGTACAATAATGCTGTGGCTCTACATCCTTTCCATATCGTTTTTTTGTGCCCAGCACTACATTCTAGTACTAATCTCTCCCTTCAGATTAGTGTTCAAATTGGAGAAATGGCAGCTTTAGGTCATGTTAAAATGGACAAAGTAATGCCTTATGATTTGTATTGAATTCAGCAGAATCCATACCTAACACCTCAGTGTGATGTTGTACTTGTTTTTTATTTGACTGTTTCTACTATCAGATGATATATTACCTCTAGAGAGAGTCCCAGAATGTGCACTTGTTAGTTAAGGCTGTATCTATAGTCAATTCTAAATTAGAATAACACTTGGCCATGACTCACACCTCTCTTCTCGAAACCATACTGTCTCAATCTAATTCCATCCAATGTAATTTTAGTCCTTTTCAATCTAGAACTAGATTTATAGTTGATAAAGTATGGGAGAATGGGCCAGGTTGGATTTTCTTTTTATGCAAGGAAGAAGGAAACAGCTAAAAAACCGCTTGGTTGTTCCCTCCAAGGAAAAATAAGAACAAGACAACACAGAACCAGATTCAAGATCCGGTCATTTTGAGATGCCTGGACACATTGCATATGAAAGACTGGGGATCAAAGGCAGTCGAAAAACAGACAAAGGAAGACAATTCCACAGCTGACCTGTTGCATATATGAGGGACTGTGAGTAACGGTAACTCTTGCATTAGAGAGATGGAGTGAAAATGGTTTGCTGCTAGACGGGTGCTAGACACCGTCCTAGTGGTGGAAGGATGCAAGCAGACGGTTCTGAGGAGCAGCGATCATTGAAGTAGAGAGAGAAAAGAGATAAAGATGCGACAGTGTGGCAGAGAAACAGAGGTTGATGGAAGCCAGTAGGAGGAGGAGAGTTAATGAAGCAAAAAGCCTTTTAATCAATCTTGCTGAGAAGACCTGCATTTGGGGAGCCTCCCTATACATGAGAGTTGTACTCTATGCAGGGGCAAAGAAAACCCCTGTATAAAATCAACAATTATGCAGAGGTAAATAAGGCATGGAGTCAGCTTAGCACACCTAATCTCTTGGAAGCACAGTTTACAAGAGATACTATGACCCTTCCACGAAAAAAAATCTGGAGAATGAAACCACAAATATTTTCCAATATGATGCAGAACTGAGATGAATATTTTAAAAAATTAGAAAATTCCTACGGAATCTGATGGGGCAAAAGATTTTAGAACGAATTTTTGATTAAACAGAATTAACAAGATTACTTTTACCCCAATCAAATATATGAGCCAAGTCAGATATTGGGTGTGCCATAGCCTCATCCCTTGTTTTTAGATGCAATAGCTGAAATGGATGGTGCAGGTAGCAGATGGAAGGACATTGAGTGGAGTCATCAGCGTGTGAATGGACAGGGGTTGATGTACAACTTGGGTCATTGATGTATTGAAAGAAAAGAGTTGGTGATAGGACAGACCCCTGAGGAACACCACTATTGAAAATTCAAGGAGAATAATGATGGCTGTCCACAACAGCAGCTCTTGAGCGACCATATGTAAAGAGAAAGATGGAGACACAAATAGACAGACGGAAAAAAACATAACAAGGCATTTTGGATATTAAAGATTTATGCTAGATTCGATCGAAAGCCTTTGTGATGTCCAAGGCAATGGCAAAGCTTTCACTAAGTCCCAATAGGAGGTTGACCAGAAGTCTGAAAGGAGGGTTAAGCAATCGCCAGTGAAGCGTCCCTGGTGGAACATACACTGATGATCGGAAAACAGGTTGTGATAGGAAAGGTGCTTTAAATTTGTTTTTGTTAATAAGAGATTGAAAAACTTTAGAAATACAGGATACTGAACAACTGGACGATAATTAGAGGGCTGGGAATTGTCACCCTTCTTTAAAACAGGCTGCATGAGGTGAATCCATCAAGAAGGATGAGTACAAGTTGACAGACAGTGGCAAAAGAGTTTACCTAGGCAGTGTGTGAGCACAGAAGCACAATTTTTGAGGACAACAGGATAGAACCCATCAGGTCCATATGACGCGGAGGGTGGAACTGATGGAGGGACAGCACCGGAATCATCTAAGATGGAACTGGAAGAGAAAGACTGAACGAAGGGTTCTGCTTTATCAGTAGAAGAAACAATTACAGAGCTATCAAAGCAGAAAAGAGGAGTGAAGGATGATGAAGTAAAATTGTTAGAAAGGTTTTTGGCAAGGAGCCTGAAGGAGCAGGAAGAATTTCAATTGGAGAGTTGAGAGCGTTAAGAATGAATTAAATTATTTTTAACAAAGCGAAGAACACAGCATGATTCCAGGCAGAAACATGGAGATGATATTCAGGGATGAGTTGGCTCCGGTACTTTCTGTAGACCTTCTCCTTGCTGTGGACAACATTAGAAAAAGCGTAAATTGAGCAGTTTTTTTTTCTTTTTTTGCATTAGATACAGGATATGGGAAAGGAATGCATGCTTCCATGCCCGAGAGAATAGCCTCCATAATGCACAAGGCACACTTAGATGGCTCTCGCCCATGGAATCAGTAATTATTCCAAGGATAATCAAAGAAGTTGTTCCTGACAGCCTCCCAATAAGCAGCTCCAAAGTGACACAGCTGCCGCTTATTGGAAGGGTCCACGGGCCATACTGGAGTGAGAGGATGGAGATAAGGTGATAAGGTTGTAATTGAAGGAGCCCATCATAGAGAAAAGATTAACAGCATAAGCAGAAGGAATAGTTGTAAGGAAAAGATCAAGTATGTTGGAACTCATTCCAAGGCGGTCAGGGATACGGATAGAGTGCTGTACAAGCTGCTGTAGGCTATGAAGGATAGAAAAGATGTAGGTTTGTTGAGCAGGTGGATCAGTGAAATAAGGGGACAGCCAAGTGTGGCAGCAAACATTGAAATCACCTAGAATGGAGATTTCAGAGAACTGAGAAACTGATATCATATGTTGCATCTTAGAAGTTTTATTCGCCCCTGCGTAGAGCACAACTCTCAAGTGTGGGGAGGCTCGCCACATACAGCTTTTCTTAACAAGGTGGAGTCAAAGGCTTTTCGTCTCATTAATTCTTCTCCTCTTGGTGGCTCTTTCCAACCTCTGTCTCTTTGCTGCAATGTTGTATCTCCATCTCATTTCTATCGCTACCTCAATGGTCACTGCTCCTCTGAACTGTCTGCTTGCATCACTTTACCACTACAGCGGATGTGTAACAGCGGATGTGTAACACCCATCTAGTAATAAACTATCATCCCTTTTCTGTCCAACTCTCTAATGCAAGAGTTAACCGTTACTCCCAGTCCTTCATTCATCAACTCTGGAACTGTCTCCCTCTGTCTGTATTTCCTACTTCCTGTTATCTCCAGTCTTTCAGACGCAGTGTGTCCATGCATGTCGATATGAACAGATCTTGAAATTGTCTCTGTTTTTTTTTTTTTTCTTGGAAGGAACGGTTTGCGAGCTCCTGGCCTTCGATTCTTCCTTCCTTACATAAAAAAATAGTCAAAGAATTATTCATAGTCAGTAGAATTAAGGGATAAGTACACAGCACAGATATATTTAGTCAGAGAACAACAGGATAGCCGAGGCAAGAGAGTAGAGAATTCAGGGGATTCATGTTCAGGATCACAAGAGCAAGCTATGTTGCGTACATATACACACAGCCACATTCGGCTTTGAAGTGAGTATTGAGAACTTAGGATACAAAGAAGGGTTTGCTATCAGTCGCCTTAGACAGCTGAGTCTCGGTGAGGAAGAGAAGGTGGGGTTTAGAAAAAGAGAGGCAATGTTCATCAGAAAGAAAATTAGAGGAAAGGCGACGAATGTTGCAGAAATGAACAAGAAGTGATTCAGGCAGTGGTTCCAAGCATCTCTCTTGGCCGTCGCAGGGAGAGGGGCGGACGGTGGGGACTTTTATGTCCCCCCTTCCCCCGAGGGACACTGAGACTGGGGCTTGCTATGCCATTTTTCTTCATTTAGAATAGGAAGTGTGGTGTGTAATGTGCATGAAGTTTGGTATTGACAGTTGGAGGAACTTGAACAGGAGAGTGTGCTGGCCTACTCTCTGTATTAATGAAGCACTGAAAAAGTACAGCAAAGGGGATTGTCAGAAGCTAGTCCCGAAATGATGAAACGGGAGCACCAGCTCTCTCAGTCAGCAGCTTCTATCCACCTTTAAAGTACCACCCTGTTCGACTGGTGCTACAGCTTCTCCCTGTAGATCGTAGGCTGCTTGTGACTGTGTTTTGGAATGAACTGTGAATAGGGTACTTGTGGAAGAGTGTGAATTGTGGGGTAGTACTCTTCAGTTTTCGAATGGACTCCGAATAGGGTGTGTGTGGAAGGGTGTGCGTTGGGACAGAGGGTGATTCTAAACTGGAATGAACTATGAATAGGGTAAGCGTGGAAGTGAGTGCGTGTTGTGATCGAGTATTAATCTGTTCTGGAACTGACTGTGAAAATGGTAGGTGTGAAAGGGTGTGCGTTGTGGCTGAGTGTTATTCAGTTTGGAGTTGACAATGAAGAGGGCAGATAAGGAAGTGTGTGAGCTGAATGCGACTCTCTTTAGCCCCTTCATTCAGTGGACCCATTATTCTTGTTGTACTTGCTACCCTCAGACGATTTTATTCAAGGTTTGGGAGACTTCCGGCAGTGATATGGGCAGTGAAAGCTGTATCTAACACCAGCAGTTCAGAATGTCTGCCCTAAAGTGAATGAAATCGTCCAGAGAAAGTAAGAATAAAATTAAAAATGCGTCATCGGAATGAAGTGGTTAAGATGACTACAGTGATATTTAGGTGCATTCTGTCGATCCCTTTCCCGCCTTCAAGATGATGTATTTTCCCCATGCTTGTCAGTATTTAGACCATGTTATTCATCTCGGGAGAGATTTTTCGAACAGGAGGGATTAGATATGGCTTCCTTAACCCCCCCCCCTCAGCACTCAACATTTTCTTAAATCAAATATATTTGTCTGGTAGCAGGGAAATTAAAATACAATGTTAGCCATCGAACTCAAGGTGTTCATCCCATGACGATTCTTAACTTTACTCCGGCGGTTTTCATGAGATTATATTCAGCTCAAAAAGGAACTCTCTCACGGAAGGCGTTACTGAAGTCTGTAGCTGCCTTGTTAATCTTTACTGTAAAAGCCTTTTGCATCCTTCATAAAATCGTCTAGAAATAGCAGGTATAAAACAAAATAAGTAATCGGACCGAATGGGCTACACCAGCAAAACAGTCATGAAGCATTGCCTTAAGTACGTTTACCCTCTTTCATCATAAAGTCTTTTCTTGAACTTTCAGTGTGGTCTCGTCTTTTCAAAGTTTATTATTGCAAATTCCAGATTTTCTAGTTTAAGAGAGGACCTTTGGAACAGCAGCAGCAGCAGGTAGTGGTGGTGGTGGTAGTAGTAGCAGTAGTAGTAGTAGTAGTAGTAATAGTCATAGTCGTAGAAGTCGTAGTAGTAGTAGTAGCAGAAGCAAGAGCCCATGGTTCATCTGAGACGTGAACCCAGTGGACTGCAGAATAAGGTGGCCCATCTTTTGCAGCCCACCATCCTCCCTTCGGGGGGTAGGGAGGAACTGAGAGATGTCTATACAACCGGGCAATGAAGCCTACCGATTAAGGGACGTACTATAAAAACCCAGAGTTTAGGCAGTCCAACGGCGAAGTTCAGTCGTCAGACGTTCCTGGGCGTCAGCCATCCTTACTATAAAACATCTGGACCGCCAGTCTTGGCGAAACCCAGTTCAGGAGTTTGAATGCCACGACAGTCGCTAGATTGGGCGAGAATGCACTGCATGAGCACTAACAGCGCGCGAATTTTAAATGTTTCTTTTATTTAATAAACCAGACACTTCGCAAACCCATTCTAAGCTGTTGTTTATATGTAGGAAATATGTATTTATGTGGTAGAATTGGTAATTAATTACGGTAGAATGCATAAAAAAGGATGCATGTATGAGGATTTAATCACCGAGCTAGCCAACTATGGCCATATAGCCCTGCTAGGTTACAGGAGCTGGCTACCACTCCCGGCACGGCAGTCCCGGGCAAGGCTCGAACTCGCAATCCCCCGATCACGACTCCGATGCTCTACCACTGAGCCACCGTGCCCCCGGATGCATGTATGAGCAAGTTTTAGTACCGGTATACTGTATTCAGTAGGCTGAACATGTATTATAATTTACCCTCCTTTGCCATTAGTTGCAGGAAATGATTATTAAAGATATCTAGATTGGAATTTATCCGAGCAAAGTAAATGCATTAATGCATACTTCATAGACTTCCATGGTAAATTTCCTGCCAGCTATCCAGACATGTACTACACTGCAGTATATCCAGATATGTACATCGTTTCACTTGTAGCAATACACCATATGTGTCTTAAGTCTGTATTGCAAGATGTAAATACATAGTTATTACAGAATTATTTTTAGCATGCAGGCTGCTTTGCTTCTGTACAAGCTGGTTGAATGGTGACATCCATTTCCGCACCAACACATAAAGGATGCACAAATATTCCTTCATTTTTTTTTTCCCCAGCAATTTCTTTCCACACCTGTCATCCAGCCATAACCAGCAGAACATGTTGGAAAATATAGCTTATCAGATGTGTGTACTGTCACAGTTGTATATTCAGTTTCTATATATTTGGCTAAAGTTTCTTCCCAATTATATTGCCACCTTCACTGTCTTGGTTATTGCAAGTAAATTTCCATTCTAGCTCAGTAATGATCCTCCTTTTGTATTCACATTCTTGATTATTACCTTTTCCATCAAACAGTGTGCAGTGACTTAAGTTGCGTGGTACAGGAGTTTTCTTTTTCTATCCCAGTCTGCTAGATAAATCTTATCTCTTTTTCCCAAAAATAATTCCATTTCTATATATCCAGGTCTGCCTTATACATTTTCAGACTGCTTATAGTTCTGCTCTCCTAGCCTTCTCCTCAAATAATCACATTTTTTAAGTTGCTCTCCTTCACTAAATATTTATCTGATTATTTCCTCTTTGTCACAGGCACTGCTTAAGTACTCATTTATGCTTTTATATAACCTTTTCACCCAAACCGGTATTCCCTGCCTTCACTACACCCATCTACTCCATTAAAATAGCTGTCATTTTTCATCTAAACTTATTTTTTGTACTACATATGAATGGTACATACCATTCCCTGGGGCCTGTAGCTATTTGCAGGTAGGAAATCTCTTGGGATAAAGGTACCTCAGGATTTGAAATAATCTGCATTGTTTTAATAACAAATTTTGTATTAAAGCCAAAAGACCTATGCTCAAAACTGAGTGATATTGGTAAATATTTCAGTCATCATCCTAACCAACCATTTCACTCTATTTGGTAACTTTACCTGTATCGTATCTAAATAAACTTATTTTGCTGCAAGAAACAAATTACCTTTTTCAATAAAGAGCTTACGTGATTGCATTTATTTGTTAGTACTAATGAATTTCTTTTTTACCCATTCTCTAACTTAAGTGTAAAGGATCACTAAAGCTGGTGAAAAATACACCCCTAACTAACCATTTACCAACACTGACCTAATTCTGATATCCGTAATTTTGTCAAGGTAATATAATATTGTACGTATAGTCTGCTTATAAGTTACCGGTATGTATTTATTTTTCCTCAGATATGGGGGGGGGGGATTGTACTGTACCCAGCTAAGTAGTGACTTTCATTATTTTTGCGACCACTGCAGCAGCCACTTGTCAACTACTGTATACACTTGAACTGCACGTGAAGTAATTCAAGAAGCATCTCACTGTTAGAAAAAAAAAATAATAATCACTTCCCAATGCCAACAATTTCAACTCTACTGAGGCAGAAACTTATAGGCTTCCCCTCATATGTGATAGCTACAGGACTGAGCTGGCTAACACACAAACTCTGATACTACTGCCTTTTCTAAAATCTATTAAGAATTTCCACAGGTACTCTGAAATTAATTTTTTAGCACAATTCATTGTTGTAACTCCATTTACTCTACACCACGTCGCCACCCCACCACACGGCAGGGTTGCCAGATTTTTTTGATCGAGTTTTCGTACTGATGTTTCAGAATTATCGTTTTTCCACCCAAATTATTGTACAAATATATCGGATGCATGTGAAAATTATCGTATATTTTTACTGCTGCTACTACATTACGCTCTACAGTAATATGATGATGATGATAGATGATGGAGTTCTTACCAACACAATATGCTTTCAGTGGTGTCTGAAATTTATATAAACAGAATTAGTCTCATATAATAAAAAAGAAAAAAGGGAAATTCATAAAAGTTCCGATATATGTAATGGGTAATGTAAATACTGTATACAGCAGGTATCATTTAAGGGAGGTTTATACAACAATATTCAGTTTAGAAAAGTTGAATAAGTTCATCAAAATTTATTAAATAAAATAAACAATTCCTCTACACTATTTACAAACCACAGATTACACAAGATACTTTTAGGTAATTCTTTCTTGGTGTCAAAATTAATATTTGTTTTATACTGTATACAATCACAACAATTCTTTAACTATTCCTTTCTCTGCATCAAAATAAATGCCTCCTGAATTGCATTATATACAAACAATTAATTACCCGAAACTTTAACGGGAATATTTTTATTGACATTAAATAAGTCTCTCATTGACACTGCACGGAAAAACTGAAGTAACGGTCAATCGTCAATGTGACTCGAAATGTGCCTGTACATTTTGTACAGTACAAGTACAACAAGCCTAGCTATCTCACAGACATAGTTACCCTGCGTACACTAAGGAAAATTACGATTTCTTATTTTACAGATAACATACTATCTATGGAAAAGATTTACTCTTGATGAAAAGGCTTTTTAATGATCATTTTTTTTTTAATTAAAACTTCTATGCCATCAAAACAGAATTATCGTACAGAAGTACGATAATATGAAATGGTATCGTACATGGTACCAGAGGCAGTTCAACGTACATGTACGATAATTATCGTGCGAATGGCACCCTGCCACAAGGCAAATTTTGTTTACTTGTATTCGCTACAGAAACGCTCAGTCTTGTAAAATTTTCTGAACAGCCCTGGATATCTAGTATATTTTAGCATGGCAAGGTAAATTTTATTCCCGAATTATTCAGTGTTTATAAACGGAAAAACCAGCAATCATATTTATGAATATTTAAGTTTGTTACACGAAAGGGGTGTCTCTTGTGGCGTTTATTCTCCTGTCACATTCCAATACTATTTTACGTCATAACCAGCAGACGAACGTCTGGCGTGAACAGCAAATTTTTATATGGTACGAACACGGGAACGTCAGACGCTCACATTCGGCAATACTGACGTTTAGCTTTTATAGTACGGCCCTAAGTCAGCGCCTCCGCGAGAAGGCATCCCTCTCCAGCACCACCCTCGTTGTGAAGGGAATAATTATGGCCACATCAAACCCTCTCGTTTCAAAGTCTATCTTAAGCCTCCATAGGATCATCTGAAGATAGTAAGAATAAAATGAAATACACGTCATCAGAGTGAAAAGGCCAGTATTTTGTTGCAGTTGTCGTAATTATAGTTTATTCAGCTGAGAGTTGATTACGAAATCCTGAGAGTGTTTATGTCGGCGTCATTAACATATAGGCGTAACAACTCCGGTATTCTATATCTACTAACACTAGACGATTCTGTGCAGCTTAGCGTGAGTCATATTAGTCTGAGAGTGTTACTGGCATATACTACTAATTGTCTTTTGATCGAGACAGCGCTAGTATTTTTTGTCACCTTAGAATGAATCATACGAGCGTGAGAGTGCTAGATTTATACTGGGTGTCATTTACGTGCAGTAAATTATTCTAGTGATTAATCGACTCTCTCAGGTTTTAATAAGTCACTCTCAACTTAAAAAAAAATAATAATAATAATCGTGGTGTTGCGGGAAAAACATGGTACAGTTTATCTGACCAAAGGAGGGCTCGTGCTGACTGTTAGTTAATGTTCTTAATTCCTTGTGACTCATTATCAACCGAATAAAATCATTCGGTGTTAGTTGAAATAGATACTTGAGCTACCTTGACCATGAATCGCTTGAGGCAATAACTTACTTTTGTAACAAGGAGGGAAAATTTATGCGTGTTTTGCTCTAATTTATTTGGCGTTTTGTGACGCACGTAAAACAGTGATAATAGATTATTCTTCGGTAATCCTCTTATTAAATATTGCGGCCAGAACTGTACCTCCTTAATCATAAAGGAAAAAGGAAATGTGACATTTGGTTATATCAGAGTAAAAGTCGTTCTGGCAACAGCAGAATAGATAAAGGCAATGAGCAGAGCGTTGGAGAGATACTGCTGATGAAGTGGAGAGTGATATCAGTTAGTTGCCTGTGGTAGTGCTTACACTGGTGGACAAGTTTACGGAGAGGGTGAAATATTAAATAAAAAAGGAAAAGCGAGTGAAGTAATCCTTTAATAATGCTGTGTGCGAGTTAAGTGAATGCATTTTATTATTCAGAGGCAATTGCATTATGTGAGTAGAAAAACAACAATCTGCATTATGCAAACATTTGATGATGTGAAACACGGGAATATTTTCTAAACTCCAATAACATTTACATAAAGAGACAGTTGCTTCATTGGGTTTCTTTTCCAACTCGTTTGCAAAAATTCGTATCCTGAGGCCCAGCAGCCCTCTTTCGTGTTATAAACATCTTCACATGAAATAATTCTGTGCTGATAACTATTGTCCATATTGAATATACCTGTATGTTCGTGCTGTTTCACATAGCAATGGGTAGGTGGTATTAACGGGAGTATATTCATGCCATGTTGAAGGGTCTTGTGGAAAATCAGCAAAGACTCTTATTACTGATATTCAGTTAATCAGAATGTTTCCCGTTCCAGCCGCCGCTGGAACTCATGTCCTTCCAAACAAAAACTAACTTTTTCTCACCACTTGACCATCACCCCCACCATGTTGTTTTACTTTTTTTTCCAGTGGGGCGTTTCGTACAGCTGAAAATTGTCTGGATTATCCACAATTCATCCAATATATTACCAGTATGTCGGAAATCGAATTCAGGGCTTCCGGGTGAGAGTCAGGCAGAAATCCATTATGCCACGACCAAGTAAAATTCTCTCTCATTGTCACAATCTTGTAACCAAAGTCTCTCCGCCCCCACTGTGGGCATGAAGAGGATGAGATAGCCCCCTGGCACTCTGGCGAGTTGCTTCTTTTAATCTATACCAAGCACTTACGGCAAGTCAGAATGAACAGAGAAACCTATACTTTACACAGGATAAATCATCCAGTATATTACTGTTGTGCTGGGAATCGAACACGGAACTCTAAGGTTCACTACGCCACGACCAGAGGGTTATCTCACCCTCTTCGGGCCAACAGTGGGGAAGGAGGAACATTGGTTACAAGATTGTGACACTGTGAAAAAACTTTTACCTGGGCGTGGCACAGTGGATTCCTGCCTGGCTCTCAACTGAGAGTCCCGCGTATGATTCCTGGCATAATGAAAATATATTGGATGATTTAACCTGCGAAAAGTACAGGTTTCTCTAGTCATCCAAAATTCATATTGATCCAAGGGCACTGAGTGGGTTAAAAGAATAGTAATATTGTTCCAGAAATGGGACAGAAAGAACTTCAGTATGTAGAAAACCATAACCTGGGTTAGGAGAAAGGTGGAGTAAAACAGCGAAAATACAGGGAAATGGATCTAAGTACAAAGTGCTTATACTGAAAAAGTACAGCCCAAAGGAAAATTCCACAACCTTCTTGGTCTGATCCCTTTGTTCTTCTTATCTAGCCAAGGGAGCGAATGCTTTTAAGTCCTTGCCACATGCTTCAGTGGAACTCCTGCGGTTGAGAGAGAGAGAGAGAGAGAGTCCTAGGTACTGTCATCAAGTTAACACCATAATACCGAGTGACCCTGCAGGGGTAGTAGTAGTAGTAGTAGTTGTTCCCTTGGCAGTCTGGCCGAACAGACCCAAGTCCCTAAGGAAGGCCATGGCTGAAACCGGGCTTTCCCACAGAGCTCTCAAGGAGTGTATGTTGTGTTGTTGGCGTAGGTGATTGTGTGCAATGCAGTCTTCTATAATGTGCTTAATAGCATGGGGTGCTGTGTTGCATCCTGGACAGGCATCGGCACGGAGTCATCCAGCCTCTTCTGGTAACTTACTGAAAGAGGGCTGGATGATGCCCACATCTCAGCCTGGCCAGGTGGACCCTGTCCTCACGAGGGAGATAGGATTCAGATGGGTGAATATCAGGAGGCCACACATGCAGCTGTGTGTTGTCTTCAAGTGACTGAATGGAGCGACGAGTGATTTGAGTATGGATATGCTTCTGGAAGCTGATCTGAGGCGGGCTAGGGGGGAGAGATGACCCATCGTGTGAGGGGTGTTGTTTTGATGTTCTTTGGTGTGTGTGGATGTGCTGCCATGTTGTGTAGTGGATGTTGTGGGTTTGTGGAGGCTGCAGCAAGAACTTGGGTGCCTCTCAGGTCTAGGTGATCCTTAACTTTGAGGACTTTCGTTTCTTGATGTAGGTGTCCTTTGGGTGTAGTAGCTGTGCAGCCTGTGATTATTTTTAGGGTCTTGTTCTGTATGGTCTGTAGAGTGTTGTAGTGTGTATTAGTGAGGTTAGGAGCCCAAGCAGGGCTTGCTTAATTCATTACTGAACGTTTATATTGTTTGTATACTGTAGTGGTGGTTTCCTTGTTGTGTCCAAATGTTGTATGGACAAGTGACCTCAAGGCATTGAGTCTTGGTGGCATTTTATTAATAATGTTTGGGATGTGTTGTTTAAATGATTTTGATGTATATTACACCAAGGATTGTGTGTGTGTGTGTGTGTGTGTGTGTGTGTGTGTGTGTGTGTGTGTGTGTGTGTGTGTGTGTGTTAGGGGAGTGTTGTTTATGATGATGTATGGAATGTGACTGTGTTCTGCTGTCTAGTTTGTGAGAAGGGTCACTGTGGATTTGGTTCGGGCTATTTTGAGCCTGTCTGTGGTGAACTATTCGTGTAGTGTGTTGAGGTAGCTGGAGAATGTGTGCAACTGTGTTTGCGTTTTGGTTTGTACATGTAAGTGCTATATCATCTGCATAGGAAGCTATGTGTATCTGTGGTGTGTGAGGTGTGGGTATGTCGTGCATGTATAGGTTAAAGAGTGTAGAGGACAAAACAGATTCTTGGGGGATGCCATTTGTGAAGTTTCTGATGTTTGAAGACTGACCGGCAAATGTTACATGTGCACATCTGCCTGCTAAGTAGTTTGCCAACCATCTTTTTGTGTTATTGTGAATGTTTGTGTTGAATGTTTTGTTTGTGAGGTTGTGGCGGGGGATGGCATCAAAAGCTTTGCTAATGTCTAGTGTGACTAGGAGTGTTCTGTGTGGTGGTCTAGCTGAATTCATGCCATCAAAAACTCTCTGTGTAAGGTCTGTAAGAAGAGTGCTTTTGGAGTGTAGTGGCCTAAAGCCATGTTGTGTTTGGGCTAGGGGGGTGTGAGGTGTAACCAGTTGTAGTAAAAGTCGTTCAGTGACTTTAGAGAGGGTGCAGAGGAGTGTGATGGGTCTGTGTGAGGAAGGTAACGTGGGGTCTTTGTTGATTTTGGGGATAGTGATGATAATGCGATGCTTCCAGATGCTGGGTATTATGTTGTGTGAGTAGCTGTAGTTTGATATGTCGGTGAGTGCTTGTATGCCTTGTGGTCCAAGGTGTTTAAGGTGAATGTTGCTTATGTTTGGTCCAAAGGAAGATGAGTGTTTAAAGTTGCTAATGGTGCGTTTCGTCTGGTTGTAAGTGAAAAGTGCGTAGTCTGGGTCTGTGGGGAACTGTCTCTTATGTCGGATGATACGTCGGTCGTCGCGATGGGTGTTTAGATGGCTGACATGAAATGTGATTGATGAGAATGTTTGCTTGTTGTTTGTTTGAAGGTATGGTGTCTCTTGTTGTGATGGCAGCATGTGATTTTGTAGTGTTGCTGTTGGAGAGTGTGATGTTGTTTAGTGTTTTGTAGAGTTTGCTGGTGTTTGTTTTGTGGTCAAGTGTTTGGAGATAATTATTCCAATTTAGTGTTTGATGTTCTGATATTTTATTGTTTATCTGAGTGTTGAGTTCTTGTATTTGTTGTACGGTGTCTTGTGTATGGGGTGTTGGGGAGTGTCGCAGTGTGTCCCATTGACTGATGAGGCCTTGAATTTCTGGTGTGAAGTTGGGATTGTGTGTCTTTCCGTTGCCTCTAGGGATGTGTCTTTTGTCTACGTTTTGTATAATTGTATTGAAAGTGTGAACAGGGGTGTTGATGTTTGTGCTGGGTATAATGTTTAGTGTTTTGAAATGTTGTTCTGTTTCAGTTGTGAAGGCCTCCCAGTTGGTTGTCTTACAATTAGTGCATGTGTGTCTGTGGCCAGCTGGGGTGATTTTGGTTTTGGTAGTGATGATGACTGGGAGGTAATCAGATCCAAAGGTTTTGACCACTCTCCAGGATGTAGTGGGGGCGAGGTTTGGGGAGCAGAAAGTGATGTCTGAGGATCATGGAAGTAAGAGGGCTTGGTGTGGGATATGGATATGTTGATGGAGATTTTCAGTATGAAAAGATGATCTGTCTGGGATTGTAGTACCAGCCCTCTGTCTATGTCAGGGTTGTTGACATGCCAGGCCGACGACTTGGCGTTGAAATCACCACCCAGGACGATGTTGGGTATGTTAGTGATGTGGTGTATTTGTAGAGAGTAATTGTGTGGTGCCGTGGGGGACAATTGGAGGGGAATGTATGTGCTGGGGATTGTTATGTGTGATTTGTTACCAGTGCGTATTTTAATTGATCGTATTTCTGTTGTGGTGTCATGTGAGGGGAGAAGTGACTTTGTGTGTGCACTGGTATCTGAAAAGTTGATGGATTTGTTTACCAGGGTGATAAGTCCACCGCCACTGCTGTCGGCCCGGTCTTGTCAAATGGTGGTGAAGTTATAAAATGTAGGTGTTTTTTGTGTTCTGTGTAGTTTTGTTTCTTGTAAGATGGCAATGTGTATGTTATGTTGTTTGATGATTTGTGTGTGTTCTTGTTTTTTGGTGTTTATTCCATCTATGTTTAATTGAAGGATGTTTATACTGTGTATGCAATGTGCGTTGGGTGCTGTAACATGGGGGGGGAGATGGTGTGTGGGTGGAGGGGAAGGGGTAGGAGAAGGTTGTGATGGAGGTAAGGGTTGGGGCAGATAAGGATGGGTTGGAATGGGAGGGGCTGGAGGATTGGATGGTGTGGGAAGAATTGGTGGGTTTGGCTGAGGAGGTATGGAGGAAGTAGGAGTAGGGTTGGTAGGGGAGTTAGTGGGTGGGGGGAAGGAGCATAAGGAGCAGGTCCAGGTGTTTGTATAATGTTTTCTGGATGCAAGTGTTGTGCTGGTGTAATGAGTCCGGTTCTTGCAGGAATTGCACTGAACTGAACCCTTTGTCTGTCGGCTTGACGTGATAGGTTTTGATCATGTTGGACATATGTATTTGTTGGTGGGTCCTGGATTGCTCTCAGTGTTCCTGGCTAGAACAAGTCGTCGAGAAATGACTGCCGGGAGTCATTTCTCAGTGTAGAAAAAATGGTGTTGTTGTACTTGTTGTGCTGAAAGGTACTCAGACCCCGTGAGGGGCCGAGGGGGTTTGCGGTGGTTTGGTCTCCATGTTGTCCTCCTCTTCTGCTTCAACAGCCTCTGGGGGGTAGACCCACGGCAAAGACGGCACCCCTGCAGGGGTAATTGCGTGCAGTTGATGGGTCTGCCCGGCCAAGCAGACCTGGCTTACATAACAACAACAACTATGCTGTAGCACTGTAAGATGGTACTTGCAGGGAGCAATAATGCGGCTCTTTCAGAGTCACTAAGGGAAATATATTTCAGAATATTTCCGAAGATTTTTGTTTCGTCTTTGAAAAGAACAGTTTAACAATAAATTTTCTTGATATTTAATTGAAGGAGATAAACAAAATGGCGATCATCACATTCCAAAATAGGTTGTAATTCGGTTGTAGTAGGATACCTGCTGAGAAGTGACCCTTGGAAGAACGTTCTTCATTTTTTTTTTCTTTACAAAATGTATCAACATTCAATAAAAATACCATCTTACCAGTACTGAAGGACATAGTTGTACCCTATCGACGATTCGTTATTTAACGCCATACAGTGTGTAAGGGCGTTTGTTGGTAAGAGGGAGGACTGCTGGACCCTAGAGATTAAATAACCTAGTCTTTCCCCTGATATGGCTTTCTGATCACAAAGAATATATGAAAATATGTTTCTGATAGGAAATATAAAATTAATGAGTGGAAGATGAAGTGGTATTCCGGGCGATTATGGAAGATTATCCTCTACACACTCCAGGTTGCAGGTGAGACTTGACTATGTGTAACTCAGTCTTCTTGTGGCATGGTTCAGAATAATAGGTGGTATGAGATTCTACACTAGGAGACAAAATTTCATCTGTTTCAGTACATCTACTTCTCGCTGTCCTTAGCTGACAAATAATCAAAGTTGACAGAGGGTCAGTGTGTTTCTTTACTGAAATATAAGACCAGCCTCTCTATTGCCAAATTCTTGGGGTTTCATACCTATTAAAAAACAAGCAGGACCTGAGACGACACTGGAATAATGTATTGCAGTGAACTTGTCCTAACGAATCGTAGAAATTATTTTTCCATGAATTCAGCACATTATTTCAGAAACACTTTCCAACAGGAGAAATTTATGTAAATAATACGTGTGAAATAAGTCCATATACAACTCCTGCTTTAAAAATGTGTATCAGTGAAAGATATATGTTAGCAAGACTAGCTAGTAAATGGCCTCTAGCATATAAGGAATCTTACAGGCAACATTGGAATGATTTAACAAAAATCTTAAGGACAGCCAAAAACGAATATTACAAAAATAAATTACAAAATAATCAAGGAAGCCCCAAATATCACTGCCTATTTCTGGGCAGGGCTAATAATGTACATTATACAATATCATTAGAGCCACCATGTGCTGACATCTCAACTACCTTTAATGAACATTTTATTTATCTAGGTAATTTGGAATCAAATTCCTCTGACGATAATTATAAGAGATATTTATGTCAATGTTCTGTTCTTCTGTGTATATGTCTCCAACTCATAGCAGTGAAGCAGTAAATTACTTAACCTGCCGCGTGCCCTATGGGGTCGCCTCCGTGCCAGCCATATTTCAACCTTTTTTTTTTTGGCTAAAACAACGAATTTCACCATTAAAATGCTAACCAAAGCTCGGAAATGGGTTTCATTGAGCCCTGCATACTCGTATATAGGTATTCCTGTTCTCTTACGCTCATCACGTAGGTGAGAGAAAGCCGCTTGCTATGTAAGGTATACTCAGGTATTTATGCTGGGAAGGTATAGCAATGTTCATTACACTTTTCTGATTACTTATTATTTCAACATCTGTCACAATTTGTGTGTCTCACTGTGAATGCATTGTCTTACACTTATTAAAGATAGGTACAACCTGACTTCATTATGTACAGTCCTGGCACTTGCAAGAAGGTATTTACAGCTTGACTTCACTATGTAGTCCTTAAACATACAAGAAAATATTAACAACTTACACTTACATGAAAATATTTATAGCATGCATTCACTATGTACAGCACTAGGTAAGGCACACAGGCAGAGTGAGGCAGAGCCTGGGGGATGGTAGAGGAACAGTTACCATACATGTCTTCCAATTTTTACCCACAAATCTTGAAAAATGCTGTCACTGTGTATTTTTAAATTTTAAACCATTTTAAAACGGCACTGGCACTGGGCGCGGAATTATGTCAGACCGTTTCAAAACGGCACTGGTACGCAGCGGGTTAAAGGCCCCAAAATCTGATGCTCCAGGTTATGATGAAATTTTGCCAAAAATATTAACCATTCATGTGAATCATTGGCCATCACATTAACCTACATAATCATTCTTTAAAACAAGGCATATTTCCCGATGATTTTAAAAAGGCCAAAATTATTCCTATATTTAAGTCTGGTAACAGATGTGACATTAATAACTCCAGGCCAATTTCGATTCTCACCAGCTTTTAGTAAAGTATTTGAGAAAAATTATTGCTGTGTGTTTATCTTGAAAAAAAAAAAAAAATCTACTCAGTACCAACATGGCCTTAGCGCAAATCGAACAATAGAAACTGCAGTACTGCACTTTGTTAACAATGTCTATAAAGTTTTAGAGGAAAGACTTTATGTAGCTGGGATTTTTAATGATTTGTCTAAAGCATTTGATTCATCAAATCATAGTGTTTTATTAGACAGATTAATATGCTGGGATAAGAGGTGTGCCACTACAACTTTTTCGTGGTTATCTTTGTAATAGATCACAATCTGGTTTTTGTAATAATACTTAATAATAATTATATATCCAAAGGTGTACCACGAGGGTCAATTATTGGGCCAATTCATTTTCTCATACATAAATGATATAATAAATGCAAGTTCTAAATCACAATTTATTATATATGCTGATTATAAGAATCTCTTATTACCTGACAGAGACATTAATTCCTTACATTCAAACTCACTACAGAATTGAATTGAATTTACGAGTGGGTAACATCTAATTATTTAAAACTATATGTTTCTAAAACTAATTATATACTTATTCAGAACAGATCTCTAAAAAATTATTGCCTCCATTACAGTTAAAAGGCGAAACATTAAATCTGGTATCACACAAGATTCCTTAGGGTTCAAATAGACGAAAATCTAAATTAGAATTTGCATGTAGATGAAGTATGTTTGAAAGATTCAAAAATAAGTGGAGTACTGTACAAAATACGGTATAATCTTACTACAGATGCACTGATTACTATTTATTATACCTTGTGTTTCCCCCACCTAACATACTGAGTATCCATCTGGGCAAGTACACCCACGACCAAAAGTTCGCCGACAGCCCCTGTCAGGCATATGTTTCCAAACATAGCCCACAGAGGGCGCGGCGCTCGTCCACCAGAATAAGCGAGAAGGGAGGAGAAGGAGAGGAGAGGGAGGGAGCAAGACAGGAGAGGGAGAGAGCCTGTGGCGATGCCAGATAATACATATCGGGTGTATAATTATTATTATTATTATTATTATTATTATTATTATTATAAGTATAAGAAAGAAGGGTGTAATCCAGCATTAGCTCTTAGAAAACGGCCTTAATTTTCTGTATTTTGTCCTACTAATTCTAGACGATTTTTCTTGAGTGACGGAAGCACCAGTGATGTCCAAAGGCTAAAGGTTTGATACAGTCTGGCAACCCTTAAACAACGATTTGAATTTGATCCAGACCATTAGAGAGGCCACAAGAAAATCCACAACGTCTAAGGGTAAAGGAAGTAAAAAATTAATTTAATCGTGTCAGGTAATGTGAAGGTAGACTGGGAGGCAGAAGGACGTAAACCAAGAGACAAGGAAGGGAAGAGAGAGACAGAGAGTGAACAAGTTATTGTGGCAAGTGAAACACGTAATGGGCAATTCCTAGTTCGATGGTAAGTATTTGTGAAACATATATTTACATAGTTCAGAAATGCAAGGGTTATATGTGGTTGAATAATATTATCGTTGGTAGACATTATGTGTTATTGCCACTCACACAAGAAAAATCGTCAAGAATTAGTCAGAAAAATGCAAAAGATGTCAACCGTTTTCTGAGGGCTAACGTTGGATTACGTCCTTTCTTTTACTTATTCCATTAATAATAATAATAATAATAATAATAATAGTAATGGTAGTAGTAGTAGTAGTAGTAGTACAGTAGTAGTAGTAGTAGTAGTAGTAGTAGTAGTAGTACAGTAGTAGTAGTAGTAGTAGTAGTAGTAGTACAGTAGTAGTAGTAGTAGGAGTAGTAGTAATAATAATAATAATAATAATAATAACAATAATAATAATAATAATAATAATAATAATATGATGATGATGATGATGATGATGAAGAAGAAGAAGAATCCATCCATCCATCATCCAATCCTACGTTGCCCCATGAGGATAGGAGCCCGGGGCTAGGCAAGTAGCTCCTGACTTTTAAGAGTACAGTGACCAGCCTCACTCATCCCTGAGTGGCATTATGTGAGCAATAAACCCCAACCACCCCTTAAATATATACCTACACAGGCTCAATCCGATTGGAGAGCCCTAATTATCCACTAAACCACCAAGTGCCATAATTTGGTTATATGGTTACCATCCAGCATAGTAAATGGTTTCCTGGTGTACAGGAAACCATTTGGCTTGTCACTCTGTGTAAAGTCGCCCATAGATAGATGGAAGGGGAAAATATGAAGGAAAGAAAGACAGAAGAGGGAGTGTAAAGTCGCCATTAGGCAGAAGGAAGTGAGAAGAATGAAGGAAAGAAGGACAGAAGAGGAATGAAGGAGGAGAGGAAAGGGCAGACACCCAAAGCAGCACAACATCGAGTGAAGGGATGGTGAGTACCCCAACCTACCACCAATATAATAATAATAATAATAATAATAATAATAATGATGATGATGATGATAAAATAATACACCCGATATGTAGCATCTACCAGCATCGCCACAGGCTCTCTCCCTCCCCTGTCTTGTTGCCTCCACCTCCCTCGCGTCTTGTTGCCTCCTCCTCCCTCGCGTCTTGTTGCCTCCCCCTCCCTCGCGTCTTGTTGCCTCCTCCTCCCTCGCGTCTTGTTGCCTCCCCCTCCCTCGCGTCTTGTTGCCTCCCCCTCCCTCGCGTCTTGTTGCCTCCACCTCCCTCGCGTCTTGTTGCCTCCCCCTCCCTCGCGTCTTGTTGCCTCCCCCTCCCTCGCGTCTTGTTGCCTCCTCCTCCCTCGCGTCTTATTGCCTCCCCCTCCCTCGCGTCTTGTTGCCTCCTCCTCCCTCGCGTCTTGTTGCCTCCTCCTCCCTCGCGTCTTGTTGCCTCCTCCTCCCTCGCGTCTTGTTGCCTCCCTCCCCCTCCCTCTGCCCCTCTCCGTCTCCTCCCTTCTCCCTTACTCTGGTGGACGAGCGCTGCGCTCTCTATGGGCTATGTTTGGTAACACATGCCTGACAGGGACTGTCGGGGAACTTTTGCTCGTGGGTATACATGGCCATCATTCCTAAAAAAAACGTATCAATAACACAGAAGAAAGTTTTCAACCGTATTTTTTTCTTAGGTAAATTTGAGGCGTCTGGCAATAGATAGATAGAATTTGAAGCAGTAAACGAAACTATTTCTTTAAAGAAAATTTTAAAATTTGATTCAGTACACAAATATTATACATTATTATTGGTTTATAAAACTCTTACAAATTATGTAGGTAATGTTATATTTAAATATGTTGATAACTTTCACCAGACCAGAAGCAATAATATAGGATTAATATATCCACAATTCAGAAGAGCACTATATACAAACAATATATTATGTTTTGACTCCAAATTACTTAACAGTATACCACCGAATAAAAATGATCTTGTTAAAATAAACAACCTTTTAATATTTAAAAGGGAAATTAAAAATTAAATACTTCTGAATTCTTTGCAGCTCTGTTTTTACATTTATGTATTGCCCTGTAAAATCAATTGCTATTCATTTTGATATGTTACCAAATAATTCATGTTATAAAAATGCATGTAAATATTTTTGTTTTTAGTATTCATAACACTGTATTGTATACCTCCTAGCACCAGTCGAGCAGGGCAGTACTCCCGAGGTGGATGGAAAGCTGATGACAGGGAGTGCTGGAGCTCCCGTTTCATCAGCCCTCAGGACTAGTTCCTGACCATCCCCCTTTGCTGAACTTTTTCAGTGTCTCAGTTACACAGAAAGTAGGCCAGCATGCTCTCCAGTACAAATTTCTCTAACTATCTACACCAAACTACAGGCACAGTACACACTACACTTCAGTTTTCAAAAGTAAAAAAATAATGGCGTCTCATCACCAAGCCTCGGAGTCCCCCGGGGGGGAGGGTACCATAAATGCCCCCACCATCCGTCCCTCTCCCGGTGACGACTGGAGGTGCCTGGAACCACTGTCTGACTCTCTTCTTCTTCATTTCTGCAACATTCGTGGCCTTTCCTCTAACTTTCTCTCTGTTGAGCACCACCTCTCCTCCTCTAAACCTCACCTTCTTTTTCTAACTGAGACTCAGCTATATGAGGCAACTGACAGCAAACCCTTTTCTGTATCCTCCTACTTTCTTTATTCTCATTTCAAAGCCAAAGGTGGCTGTTGTGTATATATACGCAATGACTTATCTTGCTCTCGTGTTCCTGAACTCGATTCTTCTGAATTCTCTACACTCTGGCTTCGGCTTTCCTGTCATTCCCTGACTAAATATATCTGTGCTGTTTACTTATCCCCTAATTCTACTGACTATCAAAAATTCTTCGACTATCTTACGTCTATGATGGTACACAGTCTATCCATTTCTCCTTTCTCTGAAATCTCCATTCTAGGAGATTTCAATGTTCACCACCACCTTTGGCTCTCCTCTCCTTTCACTGATCCACCTGGTGAACAAGCCTACATCTTTTCTAACCTTAATGACCTAGAGCAGCATGTACAGCACCCTACTTGTATCCCTGACCGCCTTGGAGAGAGCTCCAACATACTTGACTTCTTCCTCACAACTAATCCTTCTGCTTACTCTGTTAATCTTTTCTCTCCGTTGGGCTCCTCCGATCACAACCTTATCACCTTAACCTGTCCTATCACTCCGGTACGGCCTGTGGACCCTCCAGGGAAACGTCGTCTATGGCATTTTGGAGCTGCAGACTGGGAGGCCCTAAGGCAGTATTTCTTTGATTTTCCCTGGAATGATTATTGCTTCCATGGCCGTGAGCCATCTGAGTGTGCCTTGTGCATTACGAAGGTTATTCTCTCGGACATGGAAGCATACATTCCTTTCTCATATCCTTTGACTAATGCAAGAAAGCCTTGGTTTAATCATGCTTGTTCTAATGCTCTCTGCAACAAGGAAAGGGCCTACAAAAGGTACCGGAGCCAAACCACCTCTGAATCACATCATCTTTACGTTTCTGCCCGGAATCGTGCTAAGTCTGTTCTTCGCTCTGCTAAAAATAATTTCATCCATACTAAATGCTCTCAACTCTCCAACTCAAATTCTTCCCGCTCCTTCTGGCACCTTGCCAAAAATCTTTCTAACAACTTTACCTCATCATCCTTCCCTCCTCTTTTCTACTCTGATGGTTCTGTAGCTATTTCTTCTACTGATAAAGCAGATCACTTCGCACAGACTTTCTCCTCCAATTCCACCTTAGAGGATTCTGGTGCTGTTCCTCCATCACTGCCCCCCTCTGACTTCCTCACGGCTGACATTAAAATTTCTTCAGCTGATGTATTTTCTGCCATCACTGGCCTCAGTACTAACAAGGCATATGGGCCTGATGGGGTCCCTCCTGTTGTTCTCAAGAACTGTGCTTCTGTGCTTACACCCTGCCTAGGCAAACTCTTTCGCCTTTGTCTGTCAACTTGTACATTTCCTTCTTGCTGGAAGTTTGCTCTCATTCAGCCAGTCCCAAAGAAGGGTGACCACTCCCAACCCTCCAACTATCGTCCAATTGCTTTAACGTCCTGTATTTCAAAAGTTTTCGAGTCAATTCTCAATAGAAAAATTTTAAGGCATCTTTCCTATCACAACCTTCTTTCCGATCGTCAGTATGGGTTCCGTCAGGGACACTCCACTGGCGATCTTCTCACCTACCTTTCAGACTCCTGGTCATCCTCCTTTCGGGACTTTGGCGAAAGCTTTGCCATTGCACTTGATATCTCAAAGGCTTTCGATCGAGTCTGGCATAAATCTTTAATTTCCAAACTGCCCTCCTACGGTTTCTATCCTTCTATATGTGCCTTCATCGCTAGCTTCCTTTCTGGTCGTTCTATAGCTGCTGTTGTAGACAGCCATCGTTCTTCTCCTAGATCTATCAACAGTGGTGTTCCTCAGGGCTCTGTCCTATCACTAACTCTCTTCCTTTTATTTATCAATGATCTTCTAAGCTGTACATCTAACCCTATCCACTCATACGCTGATGACGCCACCCTTCACCTTTCCATTCGGTTCCTGCAATGCCCATCTCAACAGTTACTTCAACAAACAAGGGATGAGGCTATGGCACACATAATGTCTGACTTGGCTCGTATCTCTGACTGGGGTAAAAATAATATGGTTGTTTTTAATGCGTCTAAGAGTCAGTTCTTACACCTATCAACCCGACAAAATCTTCCACAGGTATACCCACTAATGTTTAATAATATTCAGCTTAATCCTTCATCATCCTTGAACATGCTTGGGGTTTCATTTACTCGAAACTTAGCTTGGAAAGATCATATTACATCTCTTGTAAAATCTGCTTCCAAGAGATTGGGTGTGCTAAGCCGACTCCGCTCTTTCTTTACCCCTGCACAATTGTTGACTCTATACAGGGGTTTTATCCGCCCCTGTGTGGAGTACAACTCTCATGTGTGGGGAGGGTCCCCACATACAGCTCTTCTCAATAGGGTGGAGTCAAAGGCTTTTCGTCTCATTAACTCTCCTCCTCTTACTGACTCCCTTCAACCTCTGTCTCTTCGCCGCACTGTTGCATCTTTATCTCTTTTCTATCGCTACTTTAATGGTCAATGCTCCTCTGAACTGTCTGCTAGCATTCCTCCACCTCTACGACGGGCGCGTAGCACCTGTCCGGCAGCAAATTCTCATCCCTTTTCTGTCTAACTCTCTAATCCAAGAGTTAACCGTTACTCCCAGTCTTTCATTTATGCAACAGGTCAACTCAGGAACTGTCTCCCTCTGTCTGTATTTCCTGCTGCCTATGATCTCCAGTCTTTCAACAGTGTGTCCAGGCATCTCAAAATAATTGGATCTTGAATTTGGCTCTATTTTATTTTGTTTTTCTCTTGGAGGGAACTGTTACTGCGGGCTCATGGCCTTTGGGTCCTTCTTCCTTGCATAAAAAAAAATAAAAAAAACTAATACCTGATGATATTAGACTTTTATTATTTATTGAATTCTTTAAAAACTTAAAATTACGTATAAGTAGAGTACAGTCATGCTGAAAGCATTTACATTAAATTGATATCTGCCTGTCCGGGTGCTTTGGCTCGACAGACAGTAACCATCATATTGTAATATTTAAATTTTGTACTATGTATATATTAATTGGCAATAAATATTTACTTACTTACTTACATATTCATAACAAATCTTGAAGTATTAACAAAATTTCAAGCTTCTTCGACAACAAGACTAAAACCCTTGGAAAACATCGCCAGACATCCAGTTTGACACGGGGAAGACTGCTGGAGCAGCCCTGGATGCTCTAGTGTGGACCAGCTCTCCCCTGTTTACAACAAGTGATTGTTGTGATTACAACATGTGACTCAGAGACTAATGCGTTAATGGGCCAGCAATTACCTTTAGTAGGGTCAAGCAATTATGCATCAGGAAGGCTAATGACATTACCTATGTTTGAAGTAAACACTGTGTAAGTGTAGGTTCCATTTGGTCTAAACAGTGGGAATTACTGATCAGTAGAAATTAAATGTCACCCGAAAGGACAGCAGATATAAATGTTTCTGAACATATATATATATATATATATATATATATATATATATTTATTTATTTATATATATGTTTATATATATTTATATATATATATATATATATATATATATATATATATATATATATATATATATATATATATATATAAATATATATATATATATATATATATATATATATATATATATATATATACACACACACGGTGTAACGCGACGTATGACAAAAACTTACACCATTGATCTATCATGCAATTTTGAGTATATTTTGTTCTATAACATATACTCTCTGTGACCCCAGTTCAGTACCCAGCATTCCGCTGTTTGGGTGTAAAAGTTTAGTGGCTGCATAGGTGCCATTGTGTGAGAGCTTCGCAGGGTGACGGGAGACGAGTATTATTAGCTTATACTGTACTGTACATAAAAATCGCATAGCCCATCAGTACAAACGAGTTTTAAGAAGAAACTTGACGAAGTCTATTGATTCTTTAACATCGTCATGCATTCCTGCAATTCTTTTGCACAAATTGACTGTAAATTAAGGATTAAATTCAGATTTTATGGCTTGCGAGAGAGTAGGGATGGAGGAGAGGGGCTGGTGTGTTGTTGACAGTTATGTAATGTTTAGTTTGTAGGATATTGCTACGAGCATTATCATAACACCCACAGCTCATTCAATGAAAAAAATTACTTTAATGAGTGACTAGCACTCCTTTAAGTCAGGAGTAATATTATTATTCATTACAATTTTTCTGCTGCAAGTAAACGTGGCACCAATGCTTTCATATGATGACGTGAGAACAGTGACACAGGATTGCCAATGTAATGACTATGCGGCTAGACCTACTTTTTGCTTCTACCTAGCGATATTATTTAACATCTGACATGATATCTAGCTACATTCTGGATATTTTTACCATTTTTTGGTGATATTCTAGAGAATCGTACTTTCTAGCGATGTTTTGCAGTGTTTACTATCTAGCGACGTTCTAGCAAGTTTTCAGGACTAAACTAGCGAGATCGATTATAAGGACAACCCTGCGTCCACTGTCATTTGAACGGCAAAATTTGCAGGCGAGACACACATTTCAGATACTGTTCTCCGCGTTCAGGTGTTCAATGGGTTCAGCTTGTTCATGAAACTGCATGCCAAGTACGTATAGCAATGAAGAATATGCAGATATCGTCTATTTTTTCGGATTCTGCGATGGTAATGCAGAGAGGAATACAGGTGGAGATACGCTATCGCCCCACGATTGCTTGCAGCGGAAAAATTGTTATAAATATTATTCTTCCTGACTTAAAGTGAGGCTAATCTCCCTTTACAATAACGTTTTTTCATTGAATGAGCTGTGGGTGTTATGATAATGCACGTAGCAATATCCTACAAACTAAACATTACATAACTGGCAACAACACACCAGGCCCTCTCCCTCCCTACTCTCTCGCAAGCCATAAAATTTGAATTTAATCCTTAATTTACAGTCAATTTGTGCAAAAGAATTGCAGGAATGCATGACGATGTTAAAGAATCAATAAAAATGGGAGAAATGGAGTTCCCCCGAGCTAAGCCCTGTATTGGATTATATAGCCCCGCTAGGGTTACAGGAGCGAGCTACCACTCCCGGCACGGCAGCCCGGGCGAGGCTCGAACTCGCAATCCCCCGATTACGAGTCCGGCGCGCTAAAGAATCAGTAGACTTCGTCAAGTTTCTTCTTAAAACTCGTTTGTACTGATGGGCTATGGGATTTTTATGTACAGTACAGTATAAGCTAATAAAACTCGTCTCCCGTCACCCTGCGAAGCTCTCACACAATGGCACCTATGCAGCCACTAAACTTTTACACCCAAACAGCGGAATGCTGGGTACTGAACTGGGGTCACAGAGTATATGTTATAGAACAAAATATACTCAGAATTGCATGATAGATCAATGGTGTAAGTTCTTGTCATACGTCGCGTTACACCCTGTATATATATATATATATATATATATATATATATATATATATATATATATATATATATATATATAATATAAAAAATATATATATAAATATATATATATATATATATAATATATATATATATATATATATATATATATATATATATATATATATATATATATATATATATATATACACATTATATATATATATATACACATTATATATATACATTATATATATATATATTTTTTTTTTTTTTTTTTTTTTTAAATGATATTGTATCGCTCTCTGTGCAAATGTAAAACCAAAAACCTCTACTAAACACAGATAACCAGTCCCAGAAGATGAAACATTCATATTCAAAGTAACTTCTGGGTACTTTTTTTTTCATTTCTGTATGATTATTATTTACATGCTCAGAATGTAATGTGTATCATTCTGTCTGAACTACAGCAGGTTTTTCTTGATAACTGCTGTCACCTGATGATGTTCCATACAGTAGGACAGAACTGCCGAGGTGACTGAAATCATACCACAGTAATCCTTCATTTATCCTGATGTGAAGTATCCGGACCTGTTCATTATCTAAATACTGGACCTTGGGTCTAATAAACCATTATCCTAATTTACTTGCTATTACCTGGATGTAAAAGTCCCTGAAAACTTCAGCCAGTCAGCCAACATGGTCAAACATTCGGAATTGCGGCTGCGGGGTCGAACCAGAGCTAAACTGTCTGTCTTCCCCTGTACTCAGTGGTCAAAGTTGTGCGCTGGTTTGATCACTTCCAACGAACATCTAGCACCAGAGTAATAGACTGTAACCCACAACCAGTGTCAAAAATCCTTATGCATCCCCATCGAGTGTCCAGAGTCACCAGGCTGTCTTTTCCAACTGCCACCATCAACGAACACAGACCACAACCCACAAGTACATATTCAGAGACAGCGGCCCTCTGCCTCTCTACCGAACATCCAAAGTCGCCTGGTCACCAAGTGTTTTGTTTCCCAATGGCCACCACGCCTCAAACAGACCACAAGCCACGAGTAAATGTATGGTAAAAGTGCCCATCTGCCTCATAACTGAAGGGTGAAAATCCTGCCCACAGCCTCGATTCTCCCTCCCTCCCGTCCCTCCTCCATACCTTCCTGGCTATCCCCCTCACTTCCTCAGTCCCTCCCCTCCTTCGCACTGATAGCACTGACTCGTGAGTTTTTAAATTTTTTTGCAATTTATTAGAATACTGTTGGTCGTATTGAAATTCTAAAGTAACCATGAGAAACCTCATAAAATTCTGCATCTAGACATGTTCCTAACTCTTTGGAGGTGCTGGCAAAATTTTGCACTAGGATGGTGGGAAGTAATATGAAGGCAAGTTTTACTCTCGAACAGTATTTATTCTCTCTGTATATCTGTGCTTTTACTCATCAGTTTTCTGTGTTTTTATTAGCTTATCTTATAGTATAAACATCAGCAAAAATGATGGTATACCATTTATACCGATTGAACCAATTTCCAATGGCATATTTTGCTGTGGATATTTTGTGTGTGTGTGTGTGTGTGTCTCGGGAGCAGTTATCACTGGTGTCAGATAACTGACTTTCCAACTTCCCTGAATTTTTTTTTCTGTTTGTTTATGCATTGTTTCGTTGGTGTTTAGCATTAATATGGATATTCTTATGTGTGTGCTTTGATGTCTAAATATGGCAGACTGACCTGAAAATAGTGCTAACATTAGGAGGCAAGCAGTATGGTACATACAGTGGCGTATAGGTAGGGTGTTTTTTGGTTTTCAGTGTTTTTCTTTTCATGGTTTTCTTCGTGTTTAGCATTACTTTCAATATTCCCATGTGTGTTTTGATATCTAAATATGGCAGAGTGACCTGAAAACAGTGCCAAAATTAGGAAGCGTACTGTATGGATTGACTGAAACTAAATGGAAAGGTGAAAGGGTGAGAGAATGGGAATATGGTTTAGGTATATGCGCGGGAGTCAATGAAAATGAGAGGGCAAGAGAGGGAGTATGTCTGATGATAAGCAAGAAGTGGAAGGAGAATATAAGAGAATATGGAACAGTGGGTGCAAGGATTGTATGGGTGAGGATGAAAGTAGGTATACAAGCGTGGGCGATTGTATGTGTGTATGCTCCGACAGAGGATCGAGTGGCAAGAGTGAAAGATGCGTTTTGGGCGAGTGTAGAAGCGTGTATGGACAAGTTTGAGAGGAGCGAGAGAGTGCTGGTGATTGGAGACATGAATGGCAAAGTTGGGAATGTACGAGTGGATGGAGTGGCTGGTCAGTGGGGTGTGCCAGCTGACGTAGATGGGAATGGAAGTGCTTTGGTGGACATCTGTGCTTGTAAGGGGTTGGCAATAGCCAACACCTACTTTCGGCATAAGATGATCCACCGGTATACATGGAGAGTAATGAGGAGGATGGAGGGTGAACTTGTTGAACGAAAGGCAATGATAGACTATGTGTGTGTGGATGAGCGAATGAGAAGACAAGTGTTGGATGCAAGAGTGTGGAGAGGATGGGGGAATGGAGTCTTGGACCATCACTTAGTGATGGCCAAGGTAGAGCTGCAAAGAAAGTGGTTGAGGAGACGAAGGGGAAGACAGGAGAAAGCAACTCCTGTGAGAAGAGTGGAGAAATTGCAAGATAGTGAGAAAATGACAGAGTATAAGAGCATAGTGGAAGAAAGACTGGGAAGGTATGAGCTAGAGCAGATGGAAGGGGTGGAAGATGTATGTAAGATATTCATGGAAGAGATAGGCGCAGCGTGTGAGGCGGTTTGTGAAGTGAGGAGGAGATGCAAGGGTGTGCAAGGGACAGCATGGTGGAATGATGAGGTGAAACGAGCTGTGGAACATAAGAAGAAAGCATATAGTGAATGGTTAGCGAGTAGAGGTAGGGGAGAAGATGAGAGAGAGAAGAGAGAGGTATATGTGAGCAGGAGAAGGGAGGTTAAGAGACTGGTGAAGGAGAGTAAAAAGAAAGTGGATGAGGAGTTTGGGAGGAATCCGAGTGTGAAATGGATGGAGAGTAAGAAATTGTTTTGGAAGGAAGTAAAGAAAGTAAGGCAGTGTGAAAGGGGAAATAGTAGGGGAGTGAAAGATAGGAATAATAGATTGTTGGTGGAGAAGAGAGAGAAACTGAGGAGATGGAAGGAGCACTTTGAGGATTTGTTGAATGTGGAGAGTGAGAGCAGTGCGAGTATAAGTGGTTGGGGAATGGCTGGGAGAAGAAGAGATGAGAGGAGGGAGGAAGAGATCAGTAGAGCGGAAGTAGTGGAAGCGATGAAGAATATTAAGTTGGGAAAGGCCCCAGGAATTGATGGAGTGTGTGGTGAAATGCTTAGGTATGGGGGTGAGATTGTTGTGGAGTGGATATGGAAGTTGTGTAGATTGGTTTGGGAAGAGGGAAGGGTTCCAGAGGACTGGAAATCAGGTATAACTGTTCCTTTATACAAAGGAAAAGGAGAGAGAGAAGTATGTTGTAACCATAGGGGTATTTGCCTACTTAGTGTGACTGGTAAAATATATGGTAAAATACTCATTGATAGGGTTAGGCATATGACAGAGGAGCTAGTTGGAGAAGAACAAGGGGGATTTAGGAAGGGAAAAGGGTGTGTAGATCAGATATTTGTTCTAAGATGTTTAGTGGAGAAGTATCTAGAGAAGGGAAGGAAAGTGTATGCTGCCTTCATGGACTTGGAGAAAGCTTATGACAGAATAGATAGGCAAGGTATGTGGACGGTATTAAGAATATATGGAGTGGAGGGGAAATTGTTGAGTGCTGTGAAGAGTATGTACGAGGGAGCTAGGGTTACGGTACAAGTGGATGGTGAGCTGAGTGAGTTCTTTGATCTCAATGTGGGACTGAAACAGGGTTGTGTGATGTCTCCATGGCTGTTTAATATATACATGGATGGGGTTGTAAAGGAGGTGCAGGGTGGGGCAGTGGATGTGGGGGTGGCTCTAATAAATGAGGGTGAGATTTGGAAGCTTCTGGTGTTGCTGTTTGCTGATGATACAGTACTGTTGAGTGAAGATGAATGGGAGTTGCAAGGTTTGGTGAATGAATTTGGGACAGTGTGTAGGAGGAGGAATCTGAAAGTTAATGTAAACAAAAGTAAAGTTATGGTGTTTGAGAGGAATGAAGTCACAGAGTGTGCAGTGAGGTTGGATGGTGAGGATATGGAGAATGTGAATGCATTCAAGTACTTGGGTAGTGTGATGAGTAAGGATGGAACTTTGGGGGATGAAGTGCGTGAAAGGGTACAGCAGGGAAGAAAGGTTGTTGGTACACTGAAAGCAGTGATGAGAAATAGGGAGGTGAGTATGGAAGTTAAGAAGTCACTGCATGATAGTATTGTGATCCCTACCCTGACGTATGGAAGCGAGGCATGGACCTTGCAAGAGGGGAACAAGTCAAGAGTGAGAGCAGTGGAAATGAGTTACTTGAGAGGAGCATGTGGAGTGACGTGGAGGGACAGGCTGACGAATGAAGAAGTGAAGGAACGCTGTGGGGTGGATGTGGATGTGGTTGAGAAGATTAGGAGAAGTACACTGAGGTGGTTTGGACATGTGAAAAGAATGGAGAATGAAAGACTAAGAGGGTGTATGTAGGTGAGGTGGAGGGAGGGAGAGGGAGAGGTAGACCGAGGATGAGGTGGAGGGATGGAGTTGAGAGGTATATGAGGGAGGGGGGGGTGAGTTGCGGGGAGGGTAGTCAAATGGTGGGTGACAGAGCGACTTGGAGGCGTTTTGTCTGCGGCCACCCTTTGCGGGATTAGGGCGTCAGGCTATAGATAGATAGATAGTACTGTAAGGTACATCCAGTAGTGAATAGATAGGGTGTTTTTTGATTTTCATGGTTTTTTTTTTTCTTGGTTTTCTTGGTGTTTAGCATTATGTTGGCAATTCATATGTGTGTTATGGCGTCTAAATATTGCAGATTGACCTGAAAACAGTGCCAAAATCAGGAGGGGTACTGTACATACAGTACTGTATTGGTAGGGTGTTTTTTGGTTTTCAGTGTCTTTAATGGTTTTCTTGGTGTTTAGCATTACACTGAATATTCTTATGTGTGTTTTTAAGTATAAATATAGCATATTCAACTGAAAACAGTGCCAAAATTACGAGGGGTACTGTGCATACAGTTGTGTATAAGTAGGGTGGTTTTTGGTTTTCCTTTTTTTTTAATGGTTTTCTTGGTGTTTAGCATTACTGTACTTTGGATACTCGTATGTGTGTTTTGATGTCCAAATATAAACGATTGACCAGAAAACAGTGCCAAAATTAGGCGGGGTACTGTACATATAGTAGTGTATGGGTAGGGTGTTTTTTGTTTTTCAATGTTTTTTCTTTTCATTGTTTTCTTGGTGTTTAGTATTGCTTTGGATATTCCTATGAGTATTTTGATGTCTAAATGTCTCTGAATGACAGGAATACACTGCCAAAGTAAGCAGAGGCACTATACAATTAGGATAGGTATAGGTTGGAGGTTGGGTATAGGTAAGGTCTGGGTACTGTAGGGGGGATATTGTTCATTATCCAGACATTGCCATTACCCGGACATGCCTTTGGATCGATTATGTTGGATAATATTGAGGTGCATTTTCGTTGTAGTCAGTGTATCACGTTCTTAGAGGTGAGACATTCGCCCGTTATCTGTGTGACTTTAGGGGATATGGCAACACCTACTGCCATAGCCATATATTCTACTCTTGACACCACAACATCCTTTTGTAAGGTATTTGTGCAAACCGTGTCGACATTTAAACTACAGAAATTGCCTGTAAGTGAATGTTAAGATTTAATATACAACACAAGTCGCTATGGACGAGGTGCTAAGAAGTCTCCCATGTCACTAAGAATAAGCTCTTGGTGCTCAGTTACACAAAATGTAACCTGAATGATCCATGTAAATTACATGATATTGCCTGAACAGACTATTACGGCCACACACACACACACACACACACACACACACACAACTTCTTGTATCCCATATTGAATACCTTCAGACACATGATGTAAGTTTTGGATGTAGACGCATCTCTATGAGCGGCCTCACCAACCTGTCTCCCGCTAAATACTCTAAGAAAAAGGTGTTTCATTCCCTTAGACCTATGCGACATTAATAAAGCCAAACCACATCACATCGCACCAAACAATATACCATACCATCTTCTCACAGTATACCACACAGAGTAATCTTCCCACACTGCACCCATTTACCTTTGCCCTTTTTTTATTCTTTTTATCTCCGGATGATTATAATCAGATATTGTTTCTCTGAATGTTTGAAAAACTTGAAGTTTATTGAGGAAACTATAGTACATTAAGGGCATGGAATATGTGGAATACGTACAATCAGGTTAATATGCGCTTGATATCTGTTCCTCAATTTTCCTCTTCAGACTGCGAGACTTGATAAGTTTTTCTGGCCATGGATGCTTCTGTTTGTTATGATACGTCAGTATGGAGGGTGGCGGATATGCCCTAATCGTGAAGTACACGCAAGAGAACAGTGAGAGCACTTATCTCCTCCCTGATTGTACAACACAGATGATTCTCATACGATCGGCCAGAAAGGAAGGTGCCATACAGGCCCTAAGCATAAAATGGACGCATTGCAATTGTAAGCGAAGTTTTGTCCATAACTGTACGTTGTGTTTTCTCTGATAATGGATATAAGGTGGGAAGGGAAAAGAGGAGAGATAAGAACCTTTCCACCTCCTGATGTAATTTGGTCTTGTTGTTCCTGCTTGATTTTGTACAGTACATATTGTGCTGGAGAGGTTATAGTTTGCATTATCCTGTTCAGGGCTATGGATCTTCTCTGAGTTAAATGCTGTAGTATGGTGGTAGCTAAATAAAGCATGAAATAGGTCATTATGCTGAACGGGGTAAAGATCATGTTCTTCTGGCCTGTAGCTGCTATCGCGTTATGAAAAGAGAGATTAAACACCTTGGCTCACCTATTTCAGAAACTTCCTTCTTTATAATTTATTGTCTGACGCCACATCCTGCAAGTATTCACGGCAACAAAGATTCTGTCATCTCTCCTGCTTTTCTGTCTGTGGTCGTTGAAAAATAGTCTGGTGATTCCCTAAGATACAACATGTCATTGATTTATTGCCAAATAGTGGGTGCAGATATGCAGGGCGGATTGTCAAAATGCACGGAAATAGGAGCTGTTGAAGCGGCAGGAGCTTTGATGCCGATTGTTCGTCCAGCGTTTATGTTACTAGGCCTACACAGTAACAACCTCTTTTCCCGCGAAACAACACCCTCCTTCCTATTACATTCTCTCAAACTCCTTCAATATTATGGAATATAAATGCACAGATAACTACTGTAAAGTGCTAATATCTTTAATCTCAGGGGACGAAAAGTGAATATACAACTGAAGAACATTACTTGTTGATAGTTATAATAACAGTTAGAAATGTCTCACTTCTGGAAAGGCGTTAATGTTTGATGGTGCATCGAGTTTTGTTACTTAACTTCATTTTAAGTCCTTCAATCTGATGAAGTGTTATTCATTTATTCTTTGCTAACACCATACTATTTTATTCAGACATGGAGGGACTTTTCAGTCTGGAAGGGTTAGTTATAGCAGTAATTAATTCCCTCACTGTCAGTGGCCTCCTGGAATTATAAAAAAAAAAAAAAATCGCTTAGAATGAACAAGAATTTAGATCAATAAAAATCATACCACGGGAGTGAAACTTTTTTGAGAATTACTGTTTCGATTAACTCTTATCCGATGCCGTTTTTTCGTTTCTTCTTGGATCCATTAGAAGTTTTCAATTAATTTACGAAGAACCTTAAGCAATAAGGGAGTTAGCAGAGTCTACGTCTAACTCGGTTGATTGGAATATTCAGTCCTAAGAAGATAAAAATGGTTTGGAGATAACAATTTAATGAAATGTGCGTCATCGGCCCGATGGGATTGGACGAGTGCTTTCTAGTTCTTTAGCCGTTCAGATTTCAAGATTTTTTCATTATATTTTCATACGACTTACTCAAACTGGGATAAAGACTTCAAGTTGTAATTTCATCTCGTTATCTCCCCTTCTCTCACCGGGCCCCTTCAGCCTCTGTCTCTTCGCGGCACTGTTGCATCTTTATCTCTTTGCTATCACTACTTCAATGGTCGGGGCTGCTCTGAACTATCTGCTTGTATCCCTCCACCACTGCAGCAGGCATGCAGCTCACATCTAGCAACAAACTCTCTTCCATTTTCTGTCCAACTCTTTTATGCAAGAGTTAACCCTTATTCCCAGTCCTACATATATGCAACAGGTCAACTCTGGAACTGTCTCCCTCTCTCTGTACAGTATTTCCCACTGCCTATGATCTCCAGTCTTTCAGTTGCAGTGTGTCCAGGCATCTCAAAATGAACAGATCTTGATTTTGGCTCTCTGTTATTTGTTTTTTATATTTTCTTGGAGGCAACAGTTTGCGGGCTCCTGGCCTTTGGTTCCTTTTTCCATGCGTTAAAAAGAAAAAAACTCCCAGACATCGATAGGCAAAAAGAACACTTCTGTTGCAGTACCAAAACACATCCTAGTTAATTAAATTCTGGACAAAAACATTGAAGAAATTGATTAAATCTAGCTGGTCAGTTTTAGCTCAGACAGATCCAGAGACTCTGCCAAATCGAAAGTTAAAAATAAGAATACAGCAAAGGGCACAGTCCTTCCACCATCACTATTAACTCTTTTATCCAACCATTCCCTCTTTAGTAACAGTACTGGCCTATGCTGACGACTTAGCTGTAGCCTCACAGCACTCTATGTCTCAAAAAGAATGAGTGAATAAATGAATGAACGAATGAAAGTAAATGCGACATGGCAGCACAACAGCAGAGGTCATATGCCGCCGAACAGAAACATTAAAACGAAAGTAAAAACAAATGAATCCATAAAAAGCAAAGAGAAAAGCAGTGCTTAAAACAAACCAAAAGTAGGAAGAATGAGTAAAAAAAAAAAAAAAAAAAAAAAATGGTGGAAATGTAAAGGTTAAATGAGAACATTAATATAAACCCCAACACTCTGGTTGATCAGTTATACCATCATGATTTGGGGCGCAGAGCAACGCCGGTTGCCTTGTATTGTCGCAAGCGTCTTCCTGCCACCCATTGAACCCGTGATCATTTTCTGTGACAACAATAGGATAGCTAGATACCCAAGGTACCCTACTGATGCATGGCTCATTCTGTATATGGCACGTGTAGAGTGATGTCTTCCACAACCTCCTCGTCCGATTCCTCTCCCCCATGCACGGGGCCGATTGCATAATAAACCCCCGTCAAAGTTCTGCTCTTATCGCCGGGGAAAGGGCACAATGACTGAGCAGGTGTGTGGGAAATTGTAAATAGTAAACAGGTATGCACGTGTTTTTTTTTTTTAATACATAAATGATATGTAAGATATAAGCTTTATCTGGTAAGTGTTATAAGTGTTTTATATTAAGCTTTACAAGTGCACTGCAATAATTGTTACTGTTTATGGATATTTGTGAAACAATGACTGGAAATACCTTGAGTACCCCTATCTGCTACAATGAAAGAAAACTACGTGTTCATGGGCGAGAAAGAAAATTACTTGGTTGGCTGTAATTAATTTTTTTCCCTCGTTACTCAGAAAATACTTGTGAATATGTGAGAAATAGCATATTTTTTATGTGAAATGCAAAAAATATTATTTGTGTATAACATTCGTGATGTTTTCATGATGCCCCTGATTAGTACATATTAGTCACAATTTCTGTGCAAGTAATTATCTCATACTCAACATACTGCATGAAACAGCCAGAGCATTTACTTCTCAAAGTGCAATTACCTGTAATCGTGATGTCAATTGCAAATATAAGTGCCATAGTAGAGGGAGATTATTATAATTAATGCAAGAAGTGAGTACAGAAAATCAAAGAGCTATTCTTTTCCCACACACCTATGGGGCACAGTGGCACTATGAAGCAGGCAGAAAACCCTGTGGGGAGCCACATGAACAGGGTGGTGACTCATTCTTATGGCTGTAAGGAAAAGTCGAAGAATGAGTGGAAAATTCTGAGAGGCTGGTCAGTGTTACAATCACCACTCCTGTCAGTGTTGCCAGTGCTAGCCAGAGAATCCAAAGTTATTGGCAGTGGCACGCACTCGGATAAGCTCGCCCAAACACGGAAAACCAGTCATCTTTAACATATCCTTACTCACCAATGGGACCACCTGGAGACGTGGAGGTATTATCATTTGAAAGAGGAAGAATTGGTGAATCATCTGCATCTTTAACCCTCTCATGCACCATAAGTTCTGGTAAATTTTGAACCCAGGTACGAAACCAAAACCCCGCTTAGGCTGCCTCCGCTCACGTGGAGAGGAGAAAAATTCTAAGACCAAATTTACCCTCAGAATATGCTTATATTGTTATAAATTGTATCCCATCATCTTTGCTGATGTTTGTACTATAAGGTAAGCAAAAAAAAAAAAACGAATAAATGCACAGGAATGAAGCAAGAATAAACCTTATTTAGGTGAAAACTACAGAGTAGCTTTTAATAACTTCCCAACATCAGTATATAAAATTTTTCCTTGGATATGCAGTTCCAAAGCATATGTCTATATACAGAATTTTATGAGCTTTCTAATGAGCCCCACGGCTATTTGATACGCCCAATAGTTTTCGAGTAAATCGAAAAAAAATCGCCTAAAAAGTCTGATTTGTTTATTATTTCATATGTTTTTATTAACACTGTAACAAACATATATGTAAATTATTTCCAGTTTTGTAGCTCAAAGGTTAAGGAAGCCCATGATATAATGGACATTCTTATAATCCTAATAGTTATTGAGAAAATTAATTTTGAAAAGTTAGGATGATTTGCGAGCAGTAACAGCACGTAATGTTTGTCTTTCAGAACTTCTCCCAAAATAATAATTTGCACACATAGGTTATTTTGTTTTACAAACGTATGCTTTAAAAAATCATCAGCTTGCTCAGGCTTTCTTTAGATTTTTGATGTGACCTATACTTTACTAGTAAAATCCCTGAGAGAATAACAATGAAATGCACCACGTTTTCCCTATGACACTATATATAGTAAACACACACATATTATACCCTATAATACATAGTATAAAAACTAGACATACTAGTTACTCACATCCTCTAGCAGTGTTGTAATGCTTCTGGAATGTAGAGATGGAGTTGCAGAGAGGAGGAAAGGTACAATCAGAACCTATTTGTGTGTGATTATTTGTGATGTGTGTGTGTGTGTGTGTGTGTGTGTGTGTGTGTGTGTGTGTATTTGAGGTGGCGATAAGAGGCAACTGTCTCCATTGTGATGGTGGTAGTGGTGGTGATAATAATGAAGGTGGCCTTGACCGTAGAGGGCAGAGGGTGGTTTATCACTTCGTCTCACTCTCTCTCTCTTTCTCCTCACCCCAGTCACCCTCAAAATCACTCTCCCCAGATTCTTTGTCTGTCCTCCTTACTTTCGGTTTCACTGAAAAAATATTTCAGGCACTCCTCCTCGGATAACCCTTTCCCTGCCATTGTGGTTACTTTCAGTATTGAACGGTCATGACTGGTTATAGATTTCAAATTTGGATTTCAATGAAAATATATAAAAAACACTTATACACCTTCTTCTCTGGCACACTGCACAATCTATAACACACTATCACTGCAATACACGTAAGGCATGGACAGTGACGTAATAGTCTGACTGCCGAGAGGACACTGAACTAAAAATAGGCTGCTTGTCCTTGTGACAGGATTGTGAGTGTTGCCATATAAGTCTCAGACCTGGTCACCCTCACCTTTGACTCACCAAAATTTTATGCACTTTTAGCCATAGAAAAAGTTTCTACTAGTTGCATCATAGTGCGTCATTGGTTACTCTTCAGGATGCAAGGAATTTGACTTGTTCTGTGTCATTGTTCATGAGGGGGTTAATTTTTTTCTCTAGCTATTATAGTTTGACAGATATTAGGGTTTGAAGTAAGGGTATTTTTTCCAAAATCACAGAAATCCCCCATAGGGAGGAGTGGGAGATATCGGAAAACCCCCGGCGTGTAGGGGTTAAAAGAAACTAAAATACGATAAAGCCCTACAGCTTGTGGAGAAAGCCAGCACTCAGCACAAAAGAGAAGGTCCCTCCCCACATAGCACAGGCCTCCTCCCGAAGCACAAAGGAGAGAAGGTACGATACATCTCTGGCTCGGCACCCGCAAAGGTAACGTCAGAAAAGGTCCCCAAGACTGAGATTTTACACAAGAAGGTGACACTCAGTCAAAAGGACCAGGCAGTCATCACAATTGGTAGGGGGTGCCCTCTGCATTAAAAATCCATGAGTTAGCCTTGTGTGGCCAATCCTGATGCAGGTCAAAGCTGCATCCATCTCTTTTGCAACTTCAACGCGATATTCTACAAAAAAATTACAAAAGTAAATATTAAAGAATGAAAGTATGAGAGTTAGAACTAGAAAGATTTTTATAAAAGATTTAAAGTTTCTGTCACTAACTATTTGATGTAGTTTAGACAAATTTATTAGTGTTTGGAAGATTCCTTGACCTCCACTAATTTCGGATCATCCTTTATCAATTATTTTAGAGTAATTTTGGCCTAAATTAAGGCTAGATTTGGATAGGTTGAATGTGGAAAGGAAGGGTAAAAATCATATAGAACCTGAAAATACTACTAGTGGGTAGAAATTGAGTGAATTTAACTTGAAGTTTACGTTTATGATGTTGAGTAAGTAGACTGTTAAGCCTCTGAGGATTCTGATTGTTAATACTAAGTTTTTTTTTATAAAGGGAGAGGGGCAAATAACGTAGGATTCAGGAAAGATTAATCAGGATAGTAAGGCTCCTCTAAGAATGGCTCCTCTTCTAAGGCCTAGCACAGGAGAAGTCATGACAGAGGATGAGTCGTTAATATTTCTAAATCTGGCTAAGTTAAGTTCTCTGGTTAGAGGGTAGAAAATTAAGTCGAAGGTGTAACATACTGTTAATATGGTTGCAAGGATAAAAAGAAATAGAATTACAGTATTAATTCATCTTATGAAAGCAACTTCTAAGATAAGGACTTTTGAGTAGATTCCGCTAGAAAGGGGGTTCTGCGTAATGCTAGATTTGCTAGGTTTATGCATATGCAAGTCAAGGATATAGAAGTTACTAGTCTTGCTATGAGTCGGATGTCTTGGTATTCTTTTACATTATGGATTATGGCTCCGACACACATGAATAGAAGAGCTCTGAAAAGTGCGTGAGTAAGAAGATGGAAAAATGCACGGTCTTTGAATCCTAGAGACAAAAATCTTAATATTACTCCAAGTTGACCAAGGGTGGATAGGGCGATAATTTTTTAATAATCATAATCGAAATTAGCTCTGAGCCCTGATATAAATATTGTTGGAGAGCTAAATAGAATGAGGGTTGGTAGAATTGTTTTGGATAGTGCAGGTCTGAATCGGATGAGAAGGTATATTCCAGCTGTAGCAAGGGTTGAAGAGTGGACCAGTGCTGAGACCGGGGTTGGAGCAGCTATGGCAGCAGGAAGTCAGGTGGAAAATGGATTTTGAGCTCTTTTGGTTGTTGCTGCTATAACAATAAGTCTTTTTATTAATAATGTAAAATGGCCATCTAGGTAGAATACATGGATGATAAAATTTCAGCCTCCTTTGATAAATATTAAGGCGATTCTTAGAAGGTTTGCTACGTCTCCTACTCGATTAGAGAAAATGGTTATTATTCCGGCATTTGCGGACTTTTCGTTTTGACGGTAAAGCACTAGAGCACAGGACACTAATCCCAAGCCATCTCATCCTAGGAGAATGCTATTTAAGTTAGGGTTAATAATTAGGAAAATTATGGATAATACAAAAGCTAGCACTAAATATATAAATCGATCTAGGTTAGGGTCTCTTTCTATACGGTATTTCTTCTTCTGTAAAAAAGTACTATGTCTGAAATGAATATAACGAATCCTATGAATATTAAGGATATTCAGTCGAAAATGTATGTTGCGACAACAGAAGATGAGTTGAAGCATGTTCTAAAAACAAGACAGTGCTGCCTGTGAGGAAAGACAGGCCTTCCTCTGAGGAATGTAAATTCTTGGATGTTCCTCGGGGAGAAACCAAGGAGTCACTCAAGGAACACGCACTGGGCAAACAGGGGAGAATTGAACACCCAAATCCCCTCATGGCAGCCCTCACACTATAACCAAACGGGTGTGGATAGCGAGGGTGGGTATTATAAAAGAGGAAAAGAGTGACATCAGAGACAGCCTTACAACACAATGAGGCAGGAAGACGGTGAAGGCAGTGCCAACAGTGCACCATTAAGGACTCTCAGCAGAGATCCAATGGCGGTTCGTTTGCATCAACCACTAGACTAGGAATTGCGGAAGGTTAGAAAGCCTAAGGCAACAGACCGAACCCAGCATGATGGATTGAATTTAATAGCTGCAGCCTTACCTCAGTAGCAAGAGTATACTACCTAACCATAGTCCAATTTGCCCCTTACTAAGGCACAGTAAAGGCAGAGGAGGGTAGTTCTGTTTGTGCCCCAAGTCAAGTGAGACAGAGTCTGTAGGAGAGGGCTTGGAGTTATGATAGTTGTAATGAACTGATATGTCGAACCCACGTCAATCTCCTGTCAAAAACAAGTCCAAATGAAAGAAAAGCAATCGGGAGCCGAATGCTAATCGCCCGCCAGAATATGCTGCTGGCCAAGTTATAAACTGTTTACAAACCGTGAAAAAAAAATAACAGAACTCTAGGGAATTTAGTCACTGCATTTAACAAAAAGCCAATTCATATTAACCCTTTAACCGCGGGCATTGTTTTGGCCTGACTGTCCTCTCCCGCGGGGGTTTCAGCCAAATGTAAACAAACCTTTAAACCTTAATAACTCTGCACAGAATAAAGCTAGAGAAAAAAAATAAGGTACCATTAGAAAGTACTAACCTTCAGCTTGCCAGTGATGTAGGTTTCATGACTTTGTTGACTTTCACAGGACGGGCAGTGCCGTTAGAAGTGAGGGGTGTAAAACCACTATTTTACGCCCCACACACCAGTACCAAATGCCAACCACTCTCTGATAATAGTACTATAAACATATATGAATACTGCACATACGATAAACACCCACTCTGTGTTCACTGAGGTAGGTAAAAGGCACTGTAATTGCCCGCACTTCACTGCGGCATCACCCGCTCACTGACGTTTGGTTAGCGGCGATGTTTTCGTTATTTCTAACTTCTAATACTATTTTACATATAATCTGGGCAATATACATTATATTTACACTGCACTTATTACTATATAGCGTCACTGTCGCGTCACAGAATTACACAAGTGCCGCAGAATTACTCAAGTGCCGCAGATTCTCTTATTACAATATCACTTATTATACTGGCCAATATTTACATTTTTTCTAGGCAAAATATCCCTTATTACTACATTATCCATTATACAATTATTGGTAAAGCACGTCACTGTCGCATCACTGTATATCACTGTCACTTTCAGTATTTACTCAGAGAGTGGTACTCGGCAAAGCACGGAGTCACACAGAGAGCGACTTAGCATTCCTGGCACTGGTGTGTGCTCATTTTTCTCGTCCGAGGCCTCCGTGTGGTGTTATGACATACTCTGCAGCGGCCCTGTGACAACCTGCCGCCTGCGGTAAGAGGCACTTTCACAAGCTGGTGCCGGCTCATGTAATTGCGGCACTCAAGACGGTCAGGTTGTGTGTCAGAGTGTCGCCTCAGGATCAGTGCCGTCACCTGACCAAATTGTGCAAGCAGCTGCTGCACGACAGTCTTGGAGAACTGTCTCAGGGATGGTTGCCTTATGCCCCCGACTTGTGTCTTGTAGAGGATGAAGGCGTTGAGCATGCACATATCGAGCATGTGCAGGCAAGCCTTCCTGTACCATTGGGTGTTTCTCCTGAGACAGTCTATTTCGCCAATCATCATATCAGACTTATCAACAAGTCTCATGTTCACATTGTAATCAATGACGGCATCGGGCTTCATGATTGGCTCTCCCGTTCTGTAGCTGACCTTCCCAGTTCTCTGCAATTCCCCCTTGTGGATGGTGCTGATCATATTCACGACCTTCTTGTCATGCCACCTGATTGCTAGAAGCTTGTCTGATTTCTTCAGGTGCACATCTCCCTTGGATGAGGATGATGCTTCTGGGAAACTTGGCCACTCTTTCCTATATCTCCGTACAGTGCCAACAGTGCCAATGCCGTGTTCGGCCAGGTATTTGGAGAGTTTCGGTGCTGTGTAATAATTGTCTGTGTACAGCACATGATTCCCACCAAAATACCTCTCCATCAGCACTTTAACAACGGAGCCAGAGAAGCCAAGGGGGCCTTTCCTGTTCACGTCCATTGTGCTTGCAGAGTAGATCACGAAATCAAGGATATACCCCGTCTCACAGTCACACAGCACAAAGAACTTTATCCCAAAGCGGTGGCGTTTGCTGGGGATGTACTGCATGAATTTGAGACGTCCTCTGAACAATACCAGGGATTCATTTATGACAACATTTTGCATAGGACGGAAAAATCACATAAATCGATCCCTAATCCTGTTGAGAAAATCCCTCACTTTCCACAAAGGGTCAGTTTGGGACGGGTTTCCATTGTCAGCGAAGTGCAGGTATCCTAGCAGCTGTCGGAACCGATCCCGTGACATATACTTCCCGAATGTTGGGATAGAAGTAATTTCATCCACGAGCCAGTACTCCTCCAACTCATGTCTCTTGATATGAGGCATCAAGAACATCAGTGCAAAGAACACATACAGCTCTCTGATCCCGACAGGCAACCACGACACTTGCTTTGGTGAGCCAATAGGTCCCAGCCCTTCTGTGCACACTGAGCTGCATACCTATTGGTCTCATCGCTGACATACTGCACGATTTCGTCATCCATGAAGGCCAGGAAGTAGTCAACAAAATCATCTCCTGCGTTGCATGGAAAGGCAGGCTGTATTCCCGCATTTGTCATATCAAACGGCGGATTGTGTGGCTGAAAATCTGCACCGTCAGACCAAACAAATGCATCAACTTTCCCTGTGCGTGGTTCAGTGGAAGTGGCAGGTCGCATTGCACTTGTTTCCCCATGAGAAGGAGCTGAGGTGGAGGCAATGGGTGAGGCAATGGGTGAGGCAGGAGGTGAGGCAGGAGGCGAGCGGGAGGGGGGTGAGTGCGGGGGTGGTGAGTGGGGGGGTGGCGAGGGTGAGGGAGCTGGGCGGGGGGCAGACAGGGAGATAACTGACCTGGTGTGTGGTGAAATTTGACCCTTTCTTCTCCACTTATCACCTCGCTTATCACCCAGCTTTGCCCTCCAACTGCCACGCATCCCCTTTGTTCTAGGCCAGCCTGCCCTGCTTCCCCTGCCTGCACGGCCTGCACGGCCTGCCTTCCCTCGCTGTGCAGGCTCTGGGAATTCATATTCCTCAGATGATGTAGACTGAGGAGAGGGCACAGCAGAAGATGAAGATGATGTGAGGGCAATAGGGCTAGGGGAACAGGAAAGTGGTGGGAAATGCTTGCTAGGGCCTGGTGTAGGAGACGTAAGTCTGCGCTTCACTCCCTTCCCACGTGCAACACCAATTTTCCCCATAGGCGCCTTCCCTTTCCCAGAGTAAGTTGGGGGTGGTGGGGGGGAAGCTACACGCTCACTTTCATCTCTGTCACTGTCAATGCTAAAGGGTTCACCACCAATCACTGCAAAATCGTCATTACTTGCTGTAAGTGTATCACTCTCACTGCCACAATCCAGAGTTGTACTTACAGTTTTGTCCAGCTCTGTTCTAATTTCTGGAGTGCTCAACCCCTTCTGCCTCGCCGTCGGCAGTTCCTTCCTCGGTGTAGAGGTCAAAGACACACTAGCACTAATCATTTGCGAGGAGGAAGCGAGCGACGATGAGTCGGGATGGAGCGCCATTATCACGCACAGAGCTGGACAGATACTGACTGATGCGTGTCAGGGCAGGGGTGGGGGGGGCCCCCTCGGGGTGGGAGGAGGGAGGTGTGGGATGGCTGGCGTGAAAGAACTCAACAGCTACTCTTGCGTGAGACAATTTGCGCACAGGAAAAATGCGCGGTGTTCAAAATATTCACGAACATTCCAGAATGACACCCGCGGTTTGGTCCAGTTTTGTCAATGTCATTCTGGAATGACACCTGCAGTTAAAGGGTTAAAAAAAAAAAAAAAACTAATTGACATTTGGCAGCCATTTTGATGACTTTGACCCTGCATACACATTTTCAAACTTGTCCAAGATTTTGGCCATATCTTGATACCCTGTAGGATTCATGTTGATAGCTCAAGCCATGCATGAAATATAATGGAGCTTAAGGTGGGCAATAAATTTTTTTTTTTTTTTTTTTACGTGTCCGACTCTGGGCAAAGGCTCAGGGCCTATTTCTTGGGGGCAGTGGCCTATCCCAAGGACCAGTAGTCCTCCTACACCTCCACATGCCACCACTTTGGCGCTAACACCCACCGTCCATATTGAATACATGCTAGGTCTGTCTCATGCAGGACTGGTGTACTGGTATTAGCGGGGGTACTTTTACAACATGTCGGCGGGTCATCTGGTAGATCACGAAAGTCTGCTTTTTAGGAAATTCAAATCCTTAAACTGTTCCCTGCCCCAGCCGGGATTCGATCCTGGGTCCATTAGGACTGCAAGCCGCCTCTCTACCGATTCAGCCAACGCCTCCCCCAGTTGACCTTTGGCAGCCATTTTGGTAACCTTGACTTGATTCCGACTGCCCATTTTCGAACTCGTCAAAATTTTGGCCATATCTTGATACCCTGAAAGTTTCATTGTGATAGCTCAAGCCGTTCTTGAGATATAATGGGAACACACACACACACACACACACACACACACACATACGGATGCGGGCAAAAAGATTATCGCTCCGCCTTGGTAAAGGCGGGCAATAAAAACTGTCTCTTTCTCGCATCATACCCTGTGGCCATATAACTGGAGGTCAGGGTCTGGGTGAACAGCTCTCAAGTGTCAGAAATGCAAGGCCACCGTTTTTGTTTGCAAGAAACAGACACCATGCATAGTGGCCCAATGACAGACCCTGTTCAGGGCGAACTGCATGTGACGTTCAGCCACGGACATTTGGGAAGCAGGAAAATATAGAACCAAATCATGACATACAGTGAGGCAGAATCCCCCTCTGGTGGAGAGGACACAATACCATCCAATGCTGTAGCAAAAAGAGTCATGCTGGGGACACTTCATTGAGGCACCAATTCCTCTTGAGGCTTAAGAAACAGGGTGACACCAACCCAAACCTTGAAGGAACGGCTATGTCGAAGATTCAATGTGAATAGGGGCAGCCTGCCATGTAAACCAAAAGAATGGAGTCGTTTGAAGATACCAAACTGCCATGTAGCACAATATGCCTTCTCAAGGTCAAAGAAAATGCAGACCAGATGCTGCTTCCTAGCAAACACATAACATGCTGCAGCCTCAAGATGGACAAGTGCATCCGTTGTTGAACGACATTTTGAATCCCTGAATGACACACAGACATTCATTCCTTTTGAGAAAATGCATCTGGCAGTTATTGACCATTTTTCAAATAATTGACATAAGCAAGATGTTAGGGCAATTGGCTGATATTCCAGGGCACTGTAACCTGTCTTCCCTGGCTTCTCAAATGGCAGGACTATAGCCTCATGGAAAGAGGTGGGAAGAGAAGAGGCCTCCAGATTCTGTTAAAGAGGCTGATGAGAAAAGACAGTGTATTGTCATCCAGGTGCTGAAGCATCACATAGGGAATATCATCCATCCCTGGTGAGGTGTCATGACAGAGGGAAAAGGAAGATTGGAGTTTGCAATAAGAGAAAGGGTGATTGGAAGGCTCCCCATTCCCTGAAGAGAAGTTCGCACCCTAACCTCCTCTACTTCCCAATGTCTGGCAAAAATTGGAGAGCTTGTATCTCTACAGTATCACTGACCATCACAAAGGCAAATGCCAATATATCGACCACAGCTGCAGGGTCATCAACAGGCTCACCATTAGATATCAGCACTGGGGACCTGCCTTGAGTGAATTTACCCAAAATCTTTTGCATCCTATTCCACACTTGAGACACTGGGGTCTTAGAGTATATAGATAGCACGCAAGCCATCCAAAAGTCCCATCTAACTTGTCAGAGTACCTGATGAGTCTTAGCTTGTGTCTTCTTGAATTCAACAAGATTATGCTATGTTCTACATCTGCGATAACGTAAGAAGGCTATCTTTTTAGCACATACAGCAACAGTGCAATCCTCATTCCACCAAGGGACAGGTTAATAGGAATTTATGTCAGAGGTTTTAGGAACAGCGTGAAGAGCAGCAAAATGCAGGGCAGAGGTAAAGAATGAAACAGACTCATCTACCTGTGAAAAGTCTTCAGCTGAGATATTAACAGGTATCAAAGATGAGAAAAGAGACCAGTCCGCCTTATCCAAACTCCACCTCAATAGACAGGAACAAGGACTAGATACCACTGCAGTAAGGAGGATGGGAAAGTAATCACTTCCATATAGATCTTCCATAATCCCCCAGGTAAAGTCCACGAGGCAGTCATGAGAGCAGACGGAGAGATCAGTTGCAGTAAATGAACTCGTTTGGGGGTGAAAATGTGTAAAAACCCCAGTATTGAAAAGTACAAGATCCTCATCCTTGAATTAAGATGCCAACAAACCCCCACTTTGGTATACAAAACAATCACCCCACATAGGGAGGAAATCATTAAACTCCCCCAAGAGAAGAAAGGGCATAGGTAACTGACCAGGAAGGTTTTCAGGTTCCATCCTACCGACTGCTGTGTTGAGTGGTACACAAATGGAACAAACTGTATACCAGTGGTGGGCATACAACCGTACAGGAACACAATGGAGGTCAGACTGGATGTGGACTGTTCGATGAGGGACATTAGCCCTCACCAAAACATCACAACCACCAACAGGACCTTGGTTGGGTACTGAATAAAAACCATAGTACCCAGGTAGTGCATGAGGAGAGGCAAAACGTACAAGAGTTTCTTGGAGGCAGATACACAAAGGAAAAGAAATCATGAGGGCCCACAGCTCCTCCTATTAACCAAGCACCGCACAATAATTCCATTGCAATATGTTATCCGAGTATGCCATGGTACACATAGCAGAGGAATAATCAGGATGAGAGGTGAGACAACCCTGACCCTGACAAGCAACCGTGTTTAGGTTGTTGCTTAGAAAGACCTTTAGAGTAGGACTGCCTAGCACTATTATGCCGCATATTAGGCTGACTGTCTGAATACAACCTGGAGGAAAAAAAGAAGGCTGGACAATGGTCTTCTTCTGTGGTGGAGCAAGAGATGGTTTGGCAGAGGGACCGCAAGCTGACCTTGCTGGAACAGAGCAATCAGTGCCACCACGAGAAGGGACATGATCAGTAGCACCCTGCACAGCACTTGGACCCTGAGAGGGCAAGGGCTCAAGCAGCAGGGCAGGCACATCAGCGACCAATACCATCATCAGCCTGCATTCGCCTGGACCCCTGAGAATTCCAACTAGATTCCTGAGTAGTTTAGTGGTAAGGCCCCAATCTCTGAGCACTCTGAGGAGCCATGGCATTGCTTTTGCATCCACAGGAGGGATGTCAGGTTTCTTGGGCATGTCAGGGCAAGGAGAATCATCGACATGGACGTCTGCCACAGGAGAAACTAGGATGGGAGAGGTACTCCCAGATGCAGGAAACACCACCCCAGAGTATACACCTACAGAGACAGGCAGTACCTCCCTAGAGGAATGACAACCACTTCCAGATTGCACCCCCTCAGTGAAACCTCCCGGCTGAAGAGGCCAGGAATTAGATGGGATATTGCGTGATGGCAGGGGCACTTGCCGGATACCTTTAGGACGAGACAAGGCAGCTGCAAAGGTGACCTGAAGGCAAATGGATCTCTTCCTTACCCTGGCCTTTGCCACAGAAAAGGAAATTTTCTTTGTACAGACAGAAACAGCCTCATACTAGATATTGTATATATCACAATCCCTTGAAGAGGCCACATGTCCTCCCCCAAAGTTCAAACACTTTGAGGGTTAAGAACAATCCCCCATACCATGGGAACCACCATAATAATTACCACAGACCTCAGGAAGACCAGGTGCATCATGCTGGCAAGAATGGCGAACATGACCTTAAGCTTCCACCATGAAGCTGTAACAGCATCTGGCAAAGAAAGGTGATCAAGTGTCAAGATAAGAGAGGGCATAGGTGTTAAAGCTCCATCAACTTTCTTCATAATTTTCTGTACTACTACCACTCCCTGAGGAGCCATCCCCTCAAGGAGGGAAGAATCACAGTAAGAGTCCAGTTCATGAGAATACACAACCCCACAGGATTGATTTAAGACAAATCGACGAGAGACAGACATTGGATAACCGGCGACCATAATAAGGTACTAGATGCGCGAACTCTCCTCTTCATTTCTGGCCTCCAGCAACAGACCAGGTGCATCATGCTGGCAAGAATGGCGAACATGACCTTAAGCTTCCACCATGAAGCTGCAACAACATCTGGCAAAGAAAGGTGATCAAGTGTCAAGATAAGAGAGGGCATAGGTGTTAAAGCTCCATCAACTTTCTTCATAATTTTCTGTACTACTACCACTCCCTGAGGAGCCATCCCCTCCAGGAGGGAAGAATCACAGTAAGAGTCCAGTTCATGAGAATACACAACCCCACAGGATTGATTTAAGACAAATCGACGAGAGACAGACATTGGATAACCGGCGACCATAATAAGGTACTAGATGCGCGAACTCTCCTCTTCATTTCTGGCCTCCAGCAACAGAGAACCATTGCCCTGCAAGGAGACCTTGGGTGTAAACCCACATGCTGTAACTGGGTCATTGTGAATCCAAAAACAGTTCAGGTTCTGGAAGGAAGTACCACCAGACATTTTAGTACGAGATATTTGATATAACTCTTTTGCACAAAGACATCAGGCAACAGCTCAACACAAGTAATATCCTGACCAGCAGTTTTGACAGATGACCCGGAGAATAAAGGATTGTCAGCCAAGGAGTGACCAGTTGATCACTTGTGCCACTGGTCACCGACTACACAAGGATCCGAAGCAGTGTTTTCAGTACCCATATACAAAAACATTAATAACAGAAAGGCACCAGGAGCCAAGAGCAACCACCTACTGAGCGAGGGTTGATGGAAGCAGAGTACCTTGTTCGCAGGGGGTGACCTGAAAAGTGCACCCTGCGATGCGAAAGTTCGCTCCCACCAGTGCAAAGACCCCCTTCCCCTACACCCCACAGCCTAGACACCCAACGAACTAACTCAGGACAGCCTCAATTCATCCCCTGTGGAGGGCGTCACTGATGACCCATACAGGCAAACTACGTTTGGAGTAGCACTTAGTCAGACCCCTCACCCACAACCCTACAAGCATGGGAGACCCTGCCAGACGTCAATACATCTGTGAGTAGGCTTGTGTGATCACAGGGGCATGCAAGCCCCCTCACCAGGACAAGGTGGATTCCCAGGTGGGGGGGGGGAGTTAAAAAAGAAACAGCCCCACTTCAGCAATGCTTAAATTTACCAGGAAATTTGCTAAGACTTTTTATTTTATTTTTTTTTAAGAACGACTGTGTCACCAACCAAATAAGTCATCACTTTCTTCACTCTAGACAAACCTTAAGTACAAATTCACCAACATGTTTTTAACCAATCACTCCCACTGGAAAGATACCCAGAAATATTTGGCATTACTTTGGACACATGATCTGTTCTTGTATCTCGATCGTAACTCGATGCTCTGAAGACACAGACACTACTATTGGACAACAAAAGAATCGTTGAAATCTGATTACAAATAGTTTGATAGACAAACAAAAACCTATAGAGGCAGAGAAACCCACTGGCAGGCAAAAAGATGTTTTCCCAAAAAGTTTCCGCGACTACTGTCGCCCACTTCAGTGGAGCTATAGACCAAGATAGGTATAGCTAGATATGATAATTTCGACCTTGGTGACGGCATGTACAAAATATAAGCAGCTTGTCAGTTATGCAATGATATCCGTAGTTCCATTGGAGAGGGTAAGAGTAGTCACCGAAATTGTTTGGAATAACATGTTTTCTCGTCTGTAAATGTAGGTTTGTCTATCGTCTTGAATATTCACTACAGTATGACTTTTCAGCAGCCAACCATAAACTATGCCAGCCCAAGCTGGGCAACATCCTTAATCAGTACAACACGGATATGCCTAAAATACACAAAACAAAGCCTCAAGTCTAATAACAGAATATACAAAATCCATAGTTATAGATCATTTACCCCAAGAAGCAAAAATACTTCCAGTCAAGGATCATTTGAATACGAGAGGCACACACATTCCGTTGTTCCAGCCCAAGACCCATCCCACCCTTGAAACTTCATGTTGCATCACCCTCGTCCACAATGGAACAAGAAACGAATAACTGCCCAACACTATACACAGTAGTGCACCAACATCTCCTTTGCTACACTCAACAGTACAATCCACAAACATATACACAAACACATAGTCACCATACCATCCGGAACCTTTAGCCAAGCAATATCCTTCAAGAACTACTACCTGACCCTTCAGAAACTACTTTACGAGCTCAGCTAGCCAAACTGCGATGTAGCCGACACTCTTCCGCTGGAGGGTTTGGATGGCGGGCAAGAGCCTTTGCTATTCTTGTCTCATGCTAGTAGTTCAGTTACTCTTCTAGGAGCTGCCTAGCATGGGCCAATCGGCCTACTGTAGTTATCCTCTCTTCTTATGCTCTTCCGTGCTACATTACCAACACAAAATACAACTCACAAACAATCGACTTTGCCCTCACAGCATGCCTCGCCCCACCCTTCAAAACTTACTACATGCACCACCACTATCACTGCACTTCGTCTTCAACTTAACCTTTAAGAAAAAGTCCTCTGGGGGAGAACCAGTGGAAGTCATCAATTCCTGTGGATCACAAAGGAATGATACTGGGATTGCAACAACAACAAGAAAACAAGAAAAAAATAACATTAACCAAGTGCAAAAACGGATAATTTCTTCACTCCCTGTAACATATACGCTTATTATGACTAGACTACCATCTGTTAATCTAATTTTAGATCCGACTCTAGTAATTGAGGGACTAACAAATCCTACATCTACTCATTATGGCTCGATAATTCCCATATTAATCAGCAAAAATAACCTGTAGATAGCAATAAGGCAATAAGTTTTATATCAGCTGCTTCAGCCAATCTTTGAAGACTATTGCGAAGACTGATTAGGTTGCTCTTCAGGATCTTATAAGATCTCTTGTAGAATACAATAACTATCTTAGACCAAGTTGTAAGTGGCAGTGTTAGTCTCTCTCTCTCTCTCTCTCTCTCTCTCTCTCTCTCTCTCTCTCTCTCTCTCTCTCTCTCTCTCCCCACGCTGATTTGTGAATGGTGCGATGTAGCAGCTATATATTGTGTATCACGGCTGTGTGCTGTCAGCATTATATTATATTGCCTCTTTGTATAATTATGCATCTATGCCATTTCGTAATGGATGAGAAGTAGGCTAAAACTCTCTGCCTGTGTAAGTTTAATCCACACCAAGTCGTAAGTGGTAAGGTAGAAAGCACGATTACATTTACCACAGGTGCAGCTGAGATTAACGTGTGTGAGTTTACGAGTATATACGATAATATTTATTTGCCCAGCTGCGTCTAAGTGGTATGAAAGTGAATGTATGATTATTTTATCTCCATGTGCAGCTGTGACTCTGTATTTTGTGTGAGCAAGTAGTACTTTATCTGTAATTTTTCGCAGCTGCGATCTGTTTGCTGGTGGTGTTAGATCGATGGTCACCTTCACACATCCAAGTCAGCTGCAAGGATCCATCTATCAGCCGTCCCTACAGGAAGAACACAGTATCTGTGCCAATGATCTTCGGTATCATTCTAAGCGCCCCTTTCATTGTGGTATGTGGACTGTATTTTGTTTAACTTGACTGGCGGTTGTTTTTTGTGTCATCCGGTCGCATTCATGAATACGGGTACTCATCGATCCGTGTTGTCTAATGCTGGTGGGATGTGGAACTGTTTCACTTACTACCTGATCATCATCGCACGTGGCAGTAAATGAAATAGATCCATATCCCATCAGTAATGGGTACTATACCGGTCGCGTTGGCCAGTTTCTCTTGTGCCCCGCCCCCTACTGATGCCCTGCCCTCTTCCAGCTCTACTCATTGCTGATTGGCTGAGATAATTATTCTTCTTACTGACAGAATAATGAGCCTTACCACGAAATAGTATCGTATTATTTACTTTTACTTTGAATTCATTTCTTTCTGACAAAGGAAGCACTAAAATTTGCTAATTGAATCAAAATCAGTTTAAAAAGAACCAACCTGCCTTCTCCCGTGACTGCCGCTGAGTTTTGCCGTCAAGAAAGTTCGGAGCTTGGCAATACATATCACAGCTGTGCCGCTATTACTGTTAAACATATTAAGTCACCTATTTGTCATGGCTGGTAAGTTACCACAGTATCATAACCATATTGTAATTTTCCCTATTTATTTCCTTAATATCAGAGGTTTGAATATAGAAGTAGGAAAACGAAATGTCACTGGCTTCGCTTCGTAATGAGAAATCTCATTCTATACACGTGAAGTCAGTGAAATCTTATAGAGGGAAAAGGTTTTTTTTTGTGTGTGTGGATACCATATTTAAGGAAAAATGTCAAAACTCATAAGTTCTTTGTAGAACGTGTACCTTTTTATTTTCATGGAGGGAACTTTCGTTAGTTTACAAACCTTTCAGGCCGACGACGTTCCTTGGTACTTTTTTCCAACATCCTTTACTACAAAACATTTTCTAGTTAAATGGAAAAGGTATCATTGCAGTTAAGGGGTTAAGTAAAAGTTTTGTTGCTTCGATTAGCGAGAGCGCCTGACATGTTTACCCAACATTGGCACTGCAAAGACTGGCTCAGAACTACTCGGGCCGACGGGTGAGTGGGCGTGGCCAAGTGGGCGGGGCAAATTAGAAACTGGCCAACGCGACCGGTATAGTGCACACAGCATGAGCGCATATATGGTATATATCCATAATTACGAACGTGGCTGTACGTCAGGCTTGACAATAACTTACACTGCTTTTTATGTTATCTCTCGGCCCTGGGAGTATAGGTCGTGGATCAACATTATAATTACTCTCTGATTTAAGTGCTGGCCATTTCTGTTTAGTCTGTATTTGCATTAACTCACCTTTACATTTTTTAAATTATTCGTTGGTCCTTTCTGTATTTTGCCTTACGTCTTTGTCTTCTTTTTTCGTAGTATTTCCACACAAATTTTTCATTTTGAGAGACTTTTTAAGCAATAGAGGTTATATGTAGCCTTCCCTAATCTCCTCACTACTAGGAACCTCTCATATTCTGAATAAAATCGTCTTGTACCTGCAAATATAATATAACCATTACTCTCTCGGGCTGAAGATGCAGTCGGTCTGTCCTTCCTGTGTCGTACGCGAAGCCAAGAATTTTATGTCAGCTTTACACTTACTTTCTGTATTAAAATATTTCTCCATCCATAGCTGAATCAGAGTATGGGAGACCTCGGATATACAGTACTTCTTTAAAATTTCTCTGGCCTAAAACTGCTAGATCTTCACGCTGAATTCTGAGTTACAGCAACAAATTAATATGATGATATGATGCTGGTTATGAAGAAATGCTGTGGAAAAGATAATTATAGAATCACAGTATTATCTTTTGTTCCAACTGAACTGCATGAAATATGCTGCAAAATCGTTAAGATTGAAAACAATACAGCAAAAGTGTTATTGTTACTGCTGTGGCCCCAGGCTTATTTGGTTGGAAGCATCTTACACTACAGGCTGAAGTTGCCCCTCTATTGCAGTCCATTATCATCCTTTTCACGGATAAGGAAGGAGATGAGAGACGTTTGCATATATAGGTAGCTCCGGCACTCCGCTATATTGGTCCCGCAGCATGAAGACGCCCCTTTCCAGCATTACATGTAATTGCTCTAGTTTTCTTGTAAGCAATGAAACATCGTCTGGTGGTTGGAGGACCACAATAAAGTATATAATTTTTCCTTTATTGCAGACTGTGATAGGAGAATGGGTGTTTCCCGGAAATTGCACATCGTCAGACAAGAGCCCATTTCACCACGCGCTGCATCGTGGCTTCAGATACACCGCACATCACTTTGTAGGCTTGCTGTTTATGTTGTTCTTGGTTTATTTCATCAAGGGTACCGTAGGAGAGGCTAGACCAAACTTTATGGAAGTGTGTGGACCCAACTTTACCCAGGAGCAATGTCAGGAGATGTAAGTAGTGGGTCGCTTTGTAAGTGCCAGTGGAAATTTCGTAACACCGTTTGCTTAATGATTAATTCTACATTCTTCACCCTAATATCCTCGTACTTGTTATTCAGTCAAACTAGGTGGACAAGTAAGTCATATAAACAGCATACAAAAAACATGCTGAGGTGATATATGACAAACAAATCGCCAAGAAAAAGGTGTTACGGTGCCTCCTACTCTTTTAAGTAAACAGTTGACGTAAGTCGTTCTCGGGACACAATTATACTCTGTTCACTTTATCTTTACTCAATATTCTCATATCTATATTTGCCTAACCCTCCCAGAGGCCGGCCTAGGAATGGCATAGTCTCTGAGTCACTTGTAATCATACGCCAACATACCCGGTGCCATCAGCTTGGGTTTGGGGCGTCCTATTCTGTCGCACTAAAAAGCTAGAGCTCTCATGTTTACCCCATCTTTAGAGTCTCCAGATACATAAAATATATGTAATATTTTTTTCTATACGTGACACAAAAAATATTACTTTAAATAGATAACGAATTAATGCAAACAAACACGACTGTTTCATAACTTGGGGATCTCTTGCACCAGGCAGCGGACCATCCTCGGCATGTTTTTTCATTTCGGCTTTGGAACCACGAGGAGTTTTATATTTGTCACTTCTTAGTCTTTTAACTAATCCCTCCTGTTTAAAATATACATATTTTCATGTGGTTTCATCATGACTTTTGGAGGGTCTGGCAAATACAGAAACTCCAGTTCTAGTTATGAATGCAAAGCTCGAATGTGAAATAAACACTTATGATGTTAATTACGGAGAAGTTTTATGGAAGGGAAAGTAGAGCCATCATATTTGATTTTTCTGCCATTGAGATCCAAAAAGATTTTAACACTATAATAAGCGGTTAATCATGAACAAGTGTCATGGAAAAGAAGTAGAACCGCAATATTACTTTCCTCTGTCACTAAGCTCCGGAAAATAAGCTGAAAAATTACACAAAAATCATCATAGTTAAGATGTACAAACCATGATAGCTCACTCATCTCTACATTTGTATCAGACTAATACTAGAAAAAAAAACATGTGGAATTGACAGTAACTGTCAGTACAAAAGAAATTGGCATGATATTACAAATTAAACAATCAGGTCCGTAAACAGTGTTCCAGTAGAAATTCACCAGGCAGCACTTTATGTGTGGGGACGGATGTCTGTTAGTGTGGACGTGGGTGAAGCAGTAGGAACTGGAAATGAATAAATGATAAAGTTGAATAAACCGTCCCTGCAACACAGAAGAAATATCTCTGTGGAGTTGAACAGCTGCGTTATATATGGACCATTAAGCATTCTGTATTAATGTTCGTGTATAATGTGGGGATGGTGGCGTCGCTATTTAAAAATAACTCTCCTGACTTTGGTGGTCTTCAGGACAAAATGTTACATATTATTTCATTTCTTCTCTCATTCCTCTGATTAATATTCCTAAGCTGGGAGAGGCATGGTAAGTTTTTATCTCCAAAAATAAGTTGCTTTGATAAAAAGCGTCAGGTGGGAAAGTGTGACGGATATGTCTTCAGAGTGTAATAAATGCAATGGATGAACAAACAGACGTACTTTTGTCCTTGACTGTACAACTCTGACTTTACAACCCACCATGTGGATAGGCACCAGTGAAGTTACCAACAATTCTGCCAAGACAGTAGTGACGCACATCAGTCTGGTCACACACAACACTCTGTCCTTTGATATCACACTATATTGTCCAAAATACCTTGGGCTAAAATTGTCAATTATCCATCTTGAATGCTGAAGTGTAGCAAGAAATAAACACTAGGATATGGCGTTAGTCATGACACACACACACACACAAACACCGAGGCACCGAGGAGAGCAGACACACGTCGCCACCGCTCTATACCTGGCCAACTTGGCCAGTGGCATTACCTAAATTAGTATCTTTTATATGAGTCAAGCTCCGTACAAGGTTAGACTAAATGGTGTTCTGATATAAAAATTAGGAAGTTTTAAGTAAGACTTGGTCAAACAGAAAAGAAAACAAAGCAGCACAAGAATGTGCACAATCAGCTGATCGCTGTTTAGTCTACAATCTGCCCCAGGGAATGTAAGTACTATATGCACTTTTAGTACTGCAATATGATCACATACTTTAGTAAAGCAAATTTGGAAAAGAAAAGGGATAAAGGTAGAAAGCATGATGATGATTTCTACCAAGAACAGGTTGAAATGGAGACTCTCAATAAACTGTTGGAACGAGTACACAGGTTAGAGACGGCTTTTCAAAATGAGATTGATGAAATTAAGAAACAGATGCACTTGCAAAAGGAAGAAAGAGAAAAATTTGGAAAGGAAGTCAACAAGAAAGACACAACCATAGATGTGCTAACAGTTGAAGTGGGTACACTTAGGAGGAAAAGTAGTGAAATGGCAAGTACAGTAGTCAACCACAAGAGTATTATGGAAGAGTTCAAAAATGATACAGAGACAATTAGGCAAGTAAGCAGTCTGATAGACCAGAGCAGTGATATTGAGGAGAAGATAACACAGGTGAATGAAGTGTGCAAAGCTACAAAAATGATATGGAAACCACTTATGCTGAAATGGTGAAAGTAAAGAAAGACTTGGAAACAAGGGTGGAAGAAAAAAAACATTAAAAAGGAAGTGAAAAGAATAATCCAAAACAATCCTAAGTTAGTCAGAGATTCAGTAGATATAAACAAATCTATAGTAATCACTGGTATAGAGGAGGAAGAAGTAAAAAACAAGATCTCAAGAGACAAAAAGGAGATAGTAAATGTAATGGGCATATTAAAAGAAGTATCAGAGGAAATCTGTGGTAAAGACATAGAGGAACACAAAATGTTAGGGTAATACGAGAAAAGCAAGTCAAGATCCTCTAAAGGTAACCCTCCAGAGTGTAAGCACCGTGAAGGAGATATTAAAAAATGCAAAGAATCTTATGGAAAAAGGGGAGTTCAAAAATGTATGGATAAAAAGATGCCTAACACAATAGGAACTGGAATTACTGAAAGAAAAGAGGGAAGAAGCAAAAACAAAAAATGAGGGAAGATCAGAGGAGGAGAAGAATACATTTTCTTTACAAAGTAATTGGATTGCAGGTACGAAAGTGGTATATAAACAGGAGAGAATAAAAAGGAGGAAGGTAGTAGAACCAAATCATGACAAGTATATAAACAAGATGATTAAGTTGATGTACTCAAATGTGGATGGAATGGTATCTAAATTATTCGAGATGAACGATTATGTCAGAGAAAATGAACCACATATAATATGCCTAACTGAAACAAAATTAACACCAAGGATATCAAATGACATCCTAAACTTAGGGGAATATAATATATGGAGAAGAGATAGGAACTTAAAAAAAGGAGGAGGAATTACAATATTAACTAAGAAAAATCTAAAAGTCAAAGTAATAGAACTAGATATACCCTCACAAGTAGAACTGATTGCAGTAGAGATAAATATATCTGAAGGGAAATTGTAGCCAATTTGTACATGATACCCAGATCAAACACATGGGAAAGAGACGAATATGAGGACCTAACAGAGAGTACAATTCAGAGTTTAAGAGCATTACTACATAAAATGGAAGAGAAATCGTAAAGAATTATACGAACTGGAGATTTCAATACAAATATAAATTGGAATACTCTAGATATAATCAGCAAAGAAAGCTGTTGGTACAAAAAGCTCCTGGATCTTGTGCAAGAGTTTTTCCTAACGCAACATGTAAGGGAAAGCACCAGAAAAAGAGGACTCGATGTTCCCTCAGTGCTAGATCTCATATTTACTAGGCAAGAAAACGATATTGACAGTTTAATATATCACCCTCCATTCGGCAAAAGTGACCATGCAGTACTAAATTGCAATTTCAGGATTGCATATGACATAGTTAACAACAATGAAAGTTACAAAAAGAGCTTAAACTATAAAAACGGAAAGTATCATAACCTAAAGAAGTACTTCTTAGAAATTGATTGGGAAAAGGAGCTTAAAGGACAAGATTTAAATGCTATATATGAAAAATTCTGTGAACTTTATGAAATAGGAGTCCAGAAGTACATCCCACAGCACAAAGAAGCAGAAAAGAAAATAAAGAAATGGTTCAATACAGAATGTAAAAACCAAAAGAAAAAAGAGATTTGTTGTGGAATAGATACAGAAGACACAATAGAGAAAGGGCATATAACAATTACAAACAGACAAGAAACGATTATACAAGAATAAGGAGGAAAGCCCAAAAACAGTTTGAGGAGGATATCATAAATAAAAGTAGTGATCAATCAAAGCTATTTTACAGCTATATCAGAAGCAAAACCAAAGTAAAAGATAAAATACAATCCAATACGGACGATGGAATCACCTATACACAAGAGAAGGATATTTGTGAAGCACAAAACAAGAATTTCCAGTCAGTTTTTACAGAGGAAAAAAATTTTGAGAGGGATTATGTGGAACATGCATGCCCACACATACTACCAGATATACAAACATCAGAAAAAGAAATGCAGAAGGAGCTAAGTAAATTAGACAAAAGAAAAGCAAATGGTCCTGATGAAAATTCACGTTGGGTGCTACGTGAATGTGCAAAGGGGTAAAGTAGACCATTATTTTTAATTTTCAAGAAATCCTTGAGTCAAGGTAAACTACCTGATATTTGGAAGAAAGCAAACATTGTTCCCTTATTCAAGAAAGGGAATAGACAAAATCCACTCAACTACCGACCAGTATCACTAACCAGTGTTGTAAGCAAGGTATTAGAAAAGCTTATAAGAAAAGCTTGGTTAAATCACCTAGAAGAACACAGTATGATAACAGAAAGACAGTTTGGTTTCAGAAAAGGAAAATCATGTGTTACTAATCTGTTGAGCTACTATGACAGAGGAACAGACACATTACAGAAAGAGAAGGATGGGTGGACGGTATCTATTTAGATTTCAAGAAAGCATATGAGACAGTACCACACCAAAGACTTTTATGAAAACTGTACCATCAAGGAGGAATTCGAGGCAAACTGTTTTGTTGGATGCAAGATTTTCTCATGAAAAGAGAAATGAGAACAGTACTAAGGGGAAATTACTCATCATGGAAAGAAGTGGCTAGTGGAGTACCACAGGGTTCAGTGCTGGCACCAATTATGTTTTTAGTGTATATAAATGATATAGACAGTAACACTGGAAATGAAAGCTATCTAAATATGTTTACAGATGATGCAAAAATACAAAGGAGAATTACTAACATAGACTCTTGTAAAGAGCTACAAGAAGAATTAAATAAACTTCATGAATGGAGTAATACATGGCAAATGGAATTCATTGCGGACAAGTGTCATGTAATCGTTTGGTAAAAGTGGAAAAAGACCTGATTGGGATTATACATTAGGAAATAAAACCCTACACACATCAGAAAGAGAGAAGGACCTAGGTGTGATTATCAATAACAGACTATCTCCGGCCGACCACATCAGTGAGAAGGTACGGAACATGTATACACTACTTGCCAATATGAGAATAGCGTTCACATACATAAGTGAAGACATGCTAAGAAAGATAATAACACCATTCATCAGACCAACCCTGGAGTATGCGTCAGTAGTCTGGAGTCCTCATCTCAAAAAACACATAGACAAAATTGAAAAAGTTCAAAGGGCCGCTACAAGATGGGTACCTAGCTTAAGGGATCTAAGCTACGAAGAAAGACTAAAAAAACTGAATCGACCAACACTACAGGAGAGAAGGAAAAGAGGTGACATGATTATGCTACATAAATGCATTTCAAGGAAAGAGAAAATAGACATAAATGATTACTTAACCTATGGGGAAGCATCAGCAAGAGGACACTGCAAGAAACTGGATAAGAAGAGAGGTGATAAAGACGTAAGGAAATTTAGTTTCCCAAACAGAGCAATTGATCAGTGGAATGCACTGCCGAATGAAATAATGTGTGCCAAAACAATTCACAAATTTAAGGATATGTACGAAAAATATGGTTTAAGACACGGGACAGTACGAGCTTGACTCATTCCTGTAAAGGTACAATTAGGTAAGAACAATTAGGTAAGAACACACACACACACACACACACACACACACACACACACACACACACACACACTGTACACAAGTACACACGGCCGCTACAAGATGGGCACCAAGCTTAAGGGATCTAAGCAATGAAGAAAGACTAGAAAAATTAAACCTACCAACATTACAAGAGAGAAGGAAAAGAGGAGACATGATTATGCTATATAAATGCATCACCGGGAAGGAGAAAATAGAAATAAATGAGTATGTAAGCTATGGAGAAGCACCAGCAAGAGAACACTGCAAACAAATGCATAAAAAGTTAGGTGATAAGACGTAAGGAAATTCAGTTTCACAAACAAGACAATTGATCAGTGGGATGCACTACCGAAAGAGATAGTGTCTGCCCAAACTACTCATTAATTTAAGGGTTTATATGTTAAAAATAGTTTAATACACGGGACAGTAGGAGCATGACTCATTCCTGTAGAGATACAATTAGGTAAGAACAATTAGGTAAACACACACACACACACACACACACACACACACATATGATATAGATAGATAGATAGGCAGTCAGCTATAGATATAGGTATTGATAGATACAGATATAGATATAGACCTAGATATGGATAGACAGTAAATAGACAGACTGATAGACAGATAGACAGAAAGTCAGATAGACAGACAGGCAGAAAGAAAGACAGATATAGAGACAGCTAGATAGACAGATAGATCGACAGTCAGGTACAGACAGCTACAAATAGATATAAAGATTGTGTAGCGTGTAGAGTAAATGACATAAAACCTCAACCGTGACTTCTTACCTGTAAAAAAAAAAAAAAATATTCTAGAATATGGTAAAAATCTCTCTCTCTCTCTCTCTCTCTCTCTCTCTCTCTCTCTCTCTCTCTCTCTCTCTCTCTCTCTCATTTATATATATATATATATATATATATATATATATATATATATATATATATATATATATATATATATATATACATATATATATATTTTATACAAAAGGTAGGCCATGCAGCCGTAGCCACTGACCTAAGGAAAACAAACAGCGGTGCCAAGCCACATTCAATCTGTCCCCGGCAGTCATATTCGTTCTGACGTATAAACACAACAGGATATCTAGTCAAAGATGTCACATATCAAATTTGGAGTAAATTGGGTGAAAATTGATGATTTTGTGCCCATTTGATATTTTAGGCCCGACCCACCTGACACTGACCCCCCCCCCTCCGATATAATGAGGCATGCAACAGCATGAAGATTTGAAAGATGCACCTTTAGGTTTTGGTTTCATGTCGATATGACGAATTTGAAAGGAGTTTTGACGAAAAAACGATTTTTACCCATACCCGTTTATCTATATTCTGGGGGGCCTACAGCCCGGGTCTTGGCCCAATTTGACCCGAATCTTAATCACGTGATCAGAAGGTCGTAGCCTATCATCTCCGTAATTTTAGTCAAAATCGTAGCAGCAGTTCTCGTGTAAAGTATTTAATAGACAGACAGACAGACAGACAGACAGACAGACAAACAAGCAAACAAACCGAGTGAAAACAATACCCGTCCCCGAGCCCCTCCGGGGCGAGGACGGGTAATAAGCAGAAACAGAACGAAAATCTCGACCAAGTAAAGATGGACGAACTATATGCACAGACATCTACCAAGTGGTTAGAGACGCCAGCATCCTTGGCATCACCATAATGTAACCTCACGCCTTAAATCTGTGTGTCTTATCTTTCAATTTCTAAATACCTTCAGACAGTTTCATCTAGCACAGAAGTTGTTTTTGGAACTAAAACTAATCGATTTAACCTAAACACTTTGATTTCTATTTTCATTCTGAAATTATTACGGTTGTTAAAATCTCACGGCCAATGGCGCAGCCAGGGGGGGGGGCCACGGGGGCCCGGCCCCCCCACTGAAATTTCTCCATGTGTTCGAGAATAGATTGCAAATCTTAAATGTCGAATACTTGTTCAATCCAGAGTGTAATACTCGGTGTGTCACAAATTTGGAGAACTAAAAAAAAAATGCAATTTTGAGTAAAAAGTCTTGTATACACATACACTTTTCAAGACTTACTTTAGGTGCGAGACATATATTCGTATTGACGCACAGTGAGCTGTTTGCGCCCGGACGGGTGAGGAGAGGAGGCAGGAAAGGAAGCAAGAAACGTGTGCTGCTCTGCAAAACTCAATTTTTTTTATGTACCTTACGACACATTATCTTCAAAACGGGAAACTCTGCTGCTAATAGGTTTATGTAATTAACTACAGTAGTTAGGAGTACCTATGGGCATGTAGGCCTACAGGTGGCAGAATTGGCAAGAAAAATAAACTATCGTGGCAACGTTTACCAGCCATCAGCTGAGTGTCACTCGCTCATCACCTGCCTGCGCCATCAGTCATCAGTCAACTCGCATCAGATCGTGTTACACCAGTGACCATGTCCATACAACTTGCTATTGATAATTACGTTACTTGCACGCTGTACTGTGACAAGAAGTGAAAAGACGTATTCCGTGGGTCTCCCTGAATCACTTTATTATGAAACGGAAGCAGCCGCAGTAATCAAGTATATCAGACTTCATGAGTTCAATTTCTAAAAGGTTAGTTTATGTTTAGCAAATGCTTTACATTGTAGAGGATATTATTACTGCCAGTAATAATGGCAAATGATAATGTCATGCCATGAGCTCTATATAAGTGTAGGTGCACGCAGAAACTGGAAGCCAATGATTGCTTAAGATTATCCTTGCGATATATTTCAGGCTTTAGCTACCTGTGCCTTGTGTGGCAACCACCACCGAAGTAAACTAATCATCAGTGAACTAAGTGAAGTATTTCACAGACAATGGATTTTCATAGACATTAGCGTTGAGTGAGGTGAGTTGGCACAGTGCGGGACACGGGGCGAGTTGGAACAGTGGGCACTGCAATGGCAAATGCCAAGACATTACCATTTTATGGTGCCCATTCAATAGCCTTGCCCCAACTTTACAAATGTTGTTAATACTAGTTTTCTATAGAACCATGAATAATGCATGAAAAATTTGCAAATATGAAAGGGTAGCATTTTGACCCTTATAGAATTTCTTTTTGAAAATACACATATTTTGCCAATTTTCCTCTCCCACAGTCAGTTTTAGAGCTAAAGGCTACTTTTTGGTGGGTGAAATCTTCCATTGTTATAGTTTTTCTGATTTATCCAGAAAATGCATTTTTACAGCAGAGCAGTGCTGAAGGATCAATAGACAGTTGTTCCGACTCGCCCACCATTTTTTTATTTTTTTTCCAGGATGACTTTGAACAACAATTTCATTTGAGATTTTTGCAAGGAAAAACCTAATTTCATGCATTATATACTACTATAGTTTATACTTTGCTGTATTTATGGTGGTTTTGGTTGTCAACAAGTAGATATTTCTCATTTTCAGGTTGCATGCATGCCCTAAAGAGAGAAAATACTGTGATGTGGATTATGGCAAAAAAGCATATGTTGGTAGAGTGTTAAAAGCAGGGAAAAGGAGTTGTACAATGAAATTTTTGGAAGGGAGAGGAACTGAGAAATGCAACTGACCAGTTTGTGATGATATACTGTATACTGATGATGATTTTCGGTAGTATTTCATTGGTGGACCTCTTATTAGCAGGAGCTGTACCTTTTACGATGCAAGAGGTGGACAAAACCTTTCATGATTATAAAAAGCATATTTCTCAGTGAAAATTTTCACCATAAATAGCTACAGGCAACTTGGAACTCGTAACTACGGAATATGTATAGTACAGTGCGTCCTTAAGTGCGAGGCGTGGGGGGGGGGGGACTAGGTGTATGATGGAAGAGTTGTGAGGTAGGATGGGATTGGAGTGCATTGGTGTTGTGATGAGGAGGGTTAGACTGAGATGGTTTGGGCATGTGGAGATGTAATCAAATTTTCAGCAAGATGGGTGATTTTGCCATACATCAACGCAAATAGTGAAGTGCACTGTATTTTTATATTTCTCACGGTTATTCAATGTGGCCCCCCCCTCCGAATTAAATTTCTGGCTGCGCCCCTGCTCACGACCAATAACTGATATGTATTATGTTATTGCAGAATAAACACAGAAAATCTAATTACACTATGCTATTTCGATTTTTTCTCTACAATACTCTTTTAAGGAACTGGTGACTAATTTAAAATATAAGATATCTGAAATTTCTCGCCTGATTTCGTGGAAATCAATGTAAAGTTGTAGCTTCCATTTTTAGGGTCACAAGGTTAATATACGGAGTTCGAAATACATAATGTTTTGGTAAAGATTAATAATGTAAAATGACTGGAAACAGTCTTGGAAACTAAGGCTATCTTTAAGCTCGCTCCCTTCTCCACGTTCCGAACCTTAGGCTAACGAATGTACAGTATCTCGTATTCACGGCCCAGTAAAACAGGTCAGCCAAGTGGACAACAACAATAAGCCTCCACCATGCATGACGTCACACTCGCCACTGACCCAGGGGTCTGCGAACTCCCTCAGCATTTTCAGGGATCTGCCTATCCTCTCAGCAACACTGTATTTAAATTTGTTTTGTTCATTTGTTGTTCGCTATATTTCCTACATATTATTCTAAGGTGGATATGATTTCAACATCTAGTGAAAGATTTTCTTCCCTGTGATGGTGGTTTTCCTCCTCTATTCTCTTTACTGATTCAGTTCTTCCTGTATGTGGTAATACAGGTTTTCCTCATTTCTCCGTTTTATAATTGATGTCATCTACTTCGTTACCAAAGCTGTTCAACATCTTTGTTATGTTCTCTTCAGTCATCTTTTCTCTCCTTTTTCAAATCTCCCATTCAACTCCTCTGGTGCCCTGGTCATTGAACGACTGACAAATGTAACATGACACCACTTTTTAAGCATTTTCATGCCTTTCCATACAATTAATAATGATATCTTCAGTAAGCATGCCTTTAGTTCAGCCAGATAATACAGTATCACACACACAATGCTGTACACACACACACACACACACACATGCTTCCATGGCCGAAAGCCATCTGAGTGTGCAATGCGCATAACGGAGGTTATTCTCTTGAACATGGAAGCATACATTCCTTTCTCATATCGTTTTACTAATCAAAAAAAAAAAAAAAAAAAAGGTTTAATCACTCTTGTTCTAATGCTGTCCACAACAAGGAGAGGGTAACGGAGCCAACCCACCCCAGAATCTCATCTTTTTTATGTTTCTGCCCGGCATCGTGCTAAGTCTGTTCTTCACTCGGCTAAAAATAATTTCATCCGTACTAAATACTCTGAACTCTCCAACTCGAACCCTTCCCGCTTCTGGCACCTTGCAAAAAGCTTTTCTAACAATTTTACCTCATCATCCTTCCCTCCTCTTTTCCACTCTGATGGCTCTGTAGCTATTACTTCTACTGATGAAGCAAATCTCTTTGCTTAGACTTTCTCCTTCAATTCCACCTTAGATGGTACCAGTGCTGTCTCTCCATCTATTCCACCCTCAGACTTCCTCATGGCTGACATTAAAATTTCTTCAGTTGATGCACTTTCTACCATCACTGGCCTCAGAATTAACAAAGCTTATAGGCCTGATGGGGTCCTTCCTGTTGTCCTGAAGATCTGTGCTTCTGTACTTGCACCCTGCCTAGGTAAACCCTTTCGCCTTTGTCTATCATCTTTCACCCTTCCTTCTTGCTGGAAATTTGCTCGCATTCAGCCTGTCCCAAAGAAGGGTGACCATTCCCAGCCCTCTAATTATCGGCCAAGTGCTTTAACATCCTGTATTTCTAAAGTTTTCAAGTCTGTTCTTAACAAAAAAAAAAAAAAAAAAAAGATAAGCATCTTTCTTATCACAACCTTCATTCTGATCGCCAGTATGGTTCCGCCAGGGATGCTCCACTGGTGATATTCTTACCTACCTTTCAAACTACTCTGCATCCTCCTTTCGGAAGTTTGGCGAAAGCTTTGCCATTGCACCAGACATCTCAAAGGCTTTCGATCGAGTCTGGCATAAACTTTTAATTTCCAAACTGCCCTCTTGCGGTTTCTCTCCTTCTCCCTGTGCCCTGATCTCTAGCTTCCTTTTTGGTCGTTCTGTGGCTGCTGTTGTATACGGCCAGCGTTCTTCTACTAGAGCTATCAACAGTGGTGTTCTTCAGGGCTCTGTCCTATCATCAACTCTCTTCCTGTTGTTTATCAATGACCTTCTTAGCTGTATATATAACCCTATCCAGTCATATGCTGATGACTCCACCGTTCACCTTTCCATTCATTTCCCACAGCGTCCATCACATCAGTTACTTTAGCAAACAAGAGATGACGCTTATGGCACACCTTATGTCTGACATGGCTTGTATCTCTGATTGGAAAAAAAAAAGAAAAATAGCCTTGTTGTTTTTAATGCATCAAAAACTCAGTTCTTACATCTGTTAACTCGACAGTCTTCCACAGGAGTACCCTCTAATTTTTAACAATATCAAGCTTAACCCTGCTTCATCTTTAAAAATACTTGGGGTTTCATTCTCTCGGGATTTATCTGGAAAGGAACATATTACCTCTCTTGTAAAATCTGCTTCCAAGAGATTGGGTGTGCTTAGCCGACTCTGTATCTTCTTCACACACGCACAGTTGTTGACTTTTTTCACGGGTTTTAATCGCCCTTGTGTAGAGTACAATTCTCTTGTGTGGGAAGGCTCCCCCCACACAGGCTACACAGCATTTCTCAACAACGTGGAATCAAAGGTTTTTCATCTCATTAAATCTCCTCCTCTTACTGGCTTCCTTCAAACCCCTTTTCTTCGTCGCACTGTTGCATCTTTCTCTCTTTTCTATTGGTACTTCAATGGTCATTGGTCCTCTGAACTGTCTGCTTGCATCCCTCCACCACTACGGCGGACATACAGCAACCATCTAGCAACAAACTTTCATCCCTTTTCTGTCCAACTCTCTAATGCAAAAGTTAACCGCTACTTACAGTCCTTCTGGATCTGTCTCCCTTTGTCTGTTTTTCCCACTGCCTACGATCTCCAATCTTTCAAACGCAGTGTGACCAGGCATCTCGAAATGAATGGATCTTGATTTTGGCTCTCTGTTATCTTGTTTTTGTTATTTTTATTGGAGGGAGCAATATGCATGCCCGTGGCCTATGGTTCCGTCTTCATTGCATACACACACACACACACACACACACACACACACACACACACACACACACACACACACACACACACTCACTGATATTTTATCTTCATAAGAAATTCTGTGCCCTCATAAATAATGCCCTACTCACACACATAACGCTGTACTATCACAAATAATGCTGCAACCTCACACACACAGCTCTGACCCAGTACATATTGCACTACCCTCACATACACACATCTTCATTGTTGAACCTTTACAAATAATGCTGCTGCCTCTCACACACACAACGTTGTCCCACTACATGGTGCTCTACCCTCACATGAACACACCTCTATTGTTGTACCTTCACAATAATGCCATACTCGTACACATAATGCTGTACCTTCACAAATAATGCTGCGACCTCACACACACAGCTCTGACCCAGTACATATTGCTCTACCCTCACAAACACTCACCGCTATTGCTTTACTTTCACAAATAATGATGCAGCCTCACACACACAGCTCTGCCTCACGACATATTGCTATCCCCTCACGTACACTCACCTCTACCACCTCACAAAAGCTAAATCATTTTACACTTTAGACTAGTTGTATGCCAATTAAACTACCCATCTGGCAAAGCGAGAGATGTCGAACAGCTTCCTCATTGTTCGTTGGCTTATCGACCTTTTAGTTGCAGATTAATCGATATTTCATAATTATCACCTGTAAAATAATTTTCAGTGAATTGTATAGATCATAATAGTGCATTGTCAAGATTCTCTTTTTCTGCACGAGGACAAGCGTTTATCCACTTCTCTCTCTAAGCTTTTTCTCTTCGAGAACTAATATACTGTCCTGAATTTCTCTGCGTTTTGTCTTAGGCTTGGTGTTGAAACAACTATATACAGAACAGTTACTTGGCATTTCTATGGGTTACATGAACATAAAACACAGATGAAATTAACGTCGGAGTAGCCCGTAGTTCTATGCCTGGATAAAACAGAGCGGGATACACTCAGCCAAGTGAATGGCGAGCGTAGCGTCATGGCCTCCATTTCACTAGGGACTTGCTTATCGGCTGACCTGTTCTACTTGGCCATGCTACTATTAAGCTGTGTAGAATATTAAAACATCAACCCACATACTTTAGTGACGCAATTTTAGTTTATTCTTGATAGTCTAGACGATTAAGAAAAACTCGAATTTGAATGGTTATGTGCAAAATTCACTAAACTGCTTAGTTTGAGATATCTTCTCTGTGTTAAAAACAACTGGACAAATCATGAATGAAACAATATACACTTCCTGGATCTGAAGAGTATAAGTATGGTATTTTGTTAAATATGATAAGGCTCTGCTGTACTGCAATACTAAATTGTGTTTTGTGAATTTTTGCATTACCATCAAGCACTACAGTATTACACAAAGTTGTGCTAAATAATCTCTTTATTGTTATCATTATTTTGTTTCACTTTTATCAAACGATAAATTGCTGCACCATAATGTTAAATCCATGTATAAGGAGTTCTTACGAAAACAGTCCTAAGAAGGATAACATCATTAGCACGCAAAATACTGTGTATTTTTATGTTATTACTATTGTTGTGCATCAGTAATTATTTATAAATAATAACGCTCCCAACTGTATACAATATAATAATTTCACGAAACTCTCATGTAACTTACAGTGCTACTATGTTAACATAATGAATCCATTAACACATTATTTTGCAGGAAGAGTCAACACCGTGTCGTGACGAACATAATGGATTTTATTACCAGACGTTTCGATATTTCCATAATGTCATTTTCACTGGTCCAAAATTATAAAATTAATAAAACTAGTTACATGTAAATATCAAAGTGCTTTAAAAATACATCACTGGTAAATAAGAGAATTAAGCTATGTTTAAGGGGTAGGATGCTGCTGCTTTAAAAATACATCACTGGTAAATAAGAGAATTAAGCTGGTCAGGGGGTAGGATGATACAGTATTGCTAAATTGGGGCTTGTGCAGTTTAATATACAAGGACTCTAAGATTCTTACACTGTCACTAGAGCAACTATCAAGTATTTTAACATATTCTCCTTTCAAACAAGTATCACACTGAACACTGTTCCTCCACAGCTGTATAAAGTGGTGACTGAAGCCTACGACCCGTTCTCCCAGACTGACCCATATGTTCGGCGGCGTTTTTTTTTTTTTTTCCAGGCCTATCAACCATTGGGGCCGAAGCCCCTGGTTATTAAGGCCAGATATATATATATATGTATATACATTTAAACATATATACATATATATACAAACATATATATATATACATACATACACACACACACACACACATACACACACTTCCATGCATACATACAGACACACTTTCATGCAAACGTACATATATATATAATAATTTTAATTTTATTTATTTTTTTGTATTTTTATTTGTTTAAATTTTTTCTTGGTTTTATATTTTTTATACCTTATATTAAAAAGACAAACTAATCTACAGACCCTAAAACTAATCACCTAACAGACAAATCGCTAACCTATACTAAATCCTACAGAGACAAATAGCTAGACCTACACTAATGGTAAAAATACCTCGACTAACAGAACACCATCGACTGCGGATATGTAATGCCTTTCTACTCGTACATGACATACCTGCACTCATCACCTGGTGACTGTCAGTCGAGGCACAACCTAATATAGGGGACATCAATATATGAAAGGGAACCAGACGAGTCAGGAACATTTCCATATACGTCAGCTGTCGTCCCTAATTAGAATAACTTAAGCAAGATGGTATAATGTATTTACATAATTTGTACAAAAAGTGAAGAACCTCGCCCAGCAGACCACCATCGACTGCAAGTGCCCAATACCTTCCTATATTGCACACTTGCACTCATCAGCTGGTAACCGTCAGGCGAGGAACTTGGCTTAATGTAGGGGACATCTATATTAGAAATAGATCGGTGGGAGGAGGAACTATTTAAAATATGTCAACTGTCAACCCTAATTAATATAACAATATATACATATTTACCGTTGATAAAAACCATAACCACACAGTAAAAAAGTCACATCACTCTGATCAGTCCGGTCTCTCTCAAGAAAGCCATCAATTTATCAGTCATAACAGTGTCCCCATCACCCAGGATGGTGGAAAGGGTGAAGGGGACGTCTACTGCGCCGCAGTAATTTATAAGTGAAGCACGTTCGCGAATAAATCGCCGACAGCGCAGGATGATATGACTGATAGATAACACCGCATTACAGATGTCACAGTGCGGTGGGAAGCGTCTTTCCATATATGGTTTTATGTGGGTTAAAATGGTGGTATTGAGCCGTAACCATGCCAACACTTATTCTTCTACGCGACTGGGGCGGTTGGCAGTGTCCCAGTCGCCCAGGTACGGCTTACAAGTTGGAATATTTAGTCTGGTCCACTGACCTTGCCACAGAAGATTTATTGATTTCTTTCTGAGAGATAGACTCGACCGTAGATCACGAGGAACGTCCCAAGTCTCCTCGAGCTCTACAGCCGACTTTGCAAGTAAGTCAGCCTGCTCATTGCCGTAGATACGACAATGACCAGGCACCCAGATCAGCGTGAATGACTTGTTGCATGAATGCAACTTATTAACGATGCGGCCCTGGATCTCGTGAGAGTCCGTAGTGCAAGATGCAATTGCCTGAGGGGCTGATTTTGAATCTGAAAATATGACAAATGAGTCATGCCTAGAATTGAGAGCATAGTCTATGGCTTTGTCAATACCAAAAAGTTCTGAAGTAAACACAGATGTATGAGTCGGCAACCGAAACCTGAGGGCACATTCAGTCGACCACACACTTGCACCCACACATTCACTCGACTTGGAGCCGTCGGTGTACAATTGATGGGACCGCAAGTGACGAACAATGATGTTACGAAACAAGTGGTGGACCTCCGCCTCCGGAGCCTTGGCCTTTGGTGCTGGGAGCCATGTAACATCCACTGTAAAGCCGGGTGGCTCCCAAGGCGCTATATTTTTAAGCACCAACTTGTCACAGTCACTGGGGTCCACATCAAGCTCCTGAGTCAGTAAGTGGAGGCGAGCGGCAAGTGGCCGACGCACCCCCCGCAGAAGGTGGTGGTATTTACGCAGGGGGATACAGGCCACATTGCCGATATTACTTTTCCTTAATGTCCTTACGCCGTAGGACAAGGCCAGGTGGTCACGGCAAATACGGAGGGGAGGCACATTCGCCTCCACTTCCATACGAGCCACACAGGTACACCGGACGGCTCCAAGACACATTCGCAAACATTTATTCTGTAACACATCCAATCCTTTCAGTGTGGCATCGGATGCCGAGCCATACACCTGTGTGCGATAGTCTAGCTTCGATCGAATTAGGGACTTAAATACCATTAATAAAGATTTTCTGTCGGCACCCCAGGTAGTACCTGCTAGGTACTTGAGGACATTTAACGGTTTATCACAACGAGCAAGCAAAGTATTAACGTGAAGTTTAACATTCATTCTATGATCAAAATGTATTCCTAAAAGTTTTACAGAATTTTGAAAAGGTACTGCCTGATTATCCAAAGTTAAGCACAAATTAGGTACGTTACGATTAGTGAAGACTATAGTGGCACACTTACGGACGGAAAACTTAAATCCCCACTGCAAGGCCCACTGGTGGACGGAGTCAAGGGCTGCTTGAATCCGCCCAGCCGAAAATTGTGCATTACGGGAAGAGTGCCATATTGCACAATCGTCAGCGTAGAGCGAGTATTTAAGATTCCTCAGGATGGGAGCTGATGACAGAATATCATTGATCATAATACTAAATAAAGTAGGACTAAGCACACTTCCCTGTGGCACCCCGTTTTCCTGGATAAATATATCCAATGTTACATTACGGGGCAATTTGACAGAGAAAGTTCTGTCCCTTAAGAAATTTGAAATAAAAATAGGCAAATTTCCTCTTAAACCATAAGTATAGAGCTTCATTAGTATACCGTGTCGCCATGTCATGTCATAGGCTTTATGGATGTCCAAGAACACCCCTATCATGAATTCTTTATTGGCAAATGCCTCTGCAATACAATGCTCCAAATTCATTAAATGATCTAGTGCACTTCTGTATTTACGGAAGCCACATTGTTGATCATTTAACAAATTCTTCGACTCTAAAACAAAAAGAAGCCTATTGTTTACCATACGTTCCATGACCTTACATAGACAAGAAGTCAACACAATAGGACGAAATGAAGTGGGATTCATAAGACGACCAGCCTCTATGGGTATCGGTATGACGTGCGCGCAAAGTGCCATGAGTTTGGGAACGTTCGAGACGCCCAAATATCATTGTACAATGCTAACATCTTAATCAGGTTGTCCTGATTAAGATGCTGGATCATACCGTACGTGATGGTGTCTGGTCCAGGGATGGTGTCTTTACAGGATTTAAGGGCAAGGAGCAGGTCATCTAGCGTAAACTCTTGGTTGTACAGGGAGTCTACGTCTGTGGCAAAGTCAATGATCTGCAGCTCAGCCGTGCATTTATGATGATGAAAATGCGGGTCATAATTGGCTGAGCTACTTACATGTGAAAAACTCCTGGCGAGGATGTTAGCAACGTCCACGGGCTCGTCATAGATGTTATTATTTACTTGCAAGGTGGTGACTGGGAAATATGGGCCTTTATTATTTAAAATTCTTATGGTGGACCAGACTTTATGTAATGGTGTTGTACGAGTCACCGTGGACACAAAGGACCGCCAGGAGTCACGTTTGGCCCTTCTTATTATTCTCCTTGCCTCAGCCCGTGCCTGTTTGTATGTAATAAAATTTTTCTCAGTGGGCTGACTATCAAAAATCCTGTATCTCCTATTGCGTTTTCTTAATGCTTGTCGGCAATCCGGCGTCCATCAATGTGCTCTATGCTTCGCATGAACTGTAGAAGTCTTGGGAATAGCAGCCTCAGCTGCGTGTAATATGGATTGGGTTATATTTTCGACCTTAACATCTATGGTCTCCCCAGATATATCTAAATTGGCAATCCTTGAGAAGGATCTCCAATCTGCTTTCTTATAGTTAAATTTTGGAGTTGGAGGGTCCGAAACGATGTCGCGTGTATAAGAAAGACAGATGAGTAAATGATCACTTCCCAAGGAGTCGTCATAAGGATTCCATAAAAAATCTTGATGTATACCAGGGGAGGCCAAAGATAAGTCAATGGCCGAAAAGTTACCAGTACGATCATCTACACGAGTCGCTCTACCATCGTTCAGAAGACAGAGGTTGGACTGTAGTATTAGGTTGGCTACTTGCTCCCCACGACCATCAATCCTCAAGCTACCCCATTGATAGTGATGGGTGTTAAAATCGCCCAACACTAACTTAATTCCAGGCAGATGTTCAAATAGTGAATATAAAGCATCACTATCAATGAGGCCATGTGGAGGACAGTACAGAGAGTAAATAGACAGATACGTGTTATTAAATTTTACTCTGCACGCGACCGATTCCAGAGCAGAATTTAGAATCACTTCCGTTTGTGGGTGTGATTTGTGTGTGTATATGGCGACTCCGTGACCTTCATATCTTCTATACGAGTGGTAGTGTTTTAACTGTAGAGGATCAGGATGATCCTCCAGGCGCATCTCCTGTAAACAAACAACGTCTGGCCTGTGTATTGACAGAAAGATTGCTATATCTTGTAACTTATTCCCAATACCTCTACAATTCCACTGTAATACAGTGAAAGCGACAGTTTAAGATTTACGTTGGGGGCCAGTGTGTTTAGGCTTTTTTTTGCCGCCCGCCAGAAGGCGAGCAACTACCGGTGGACCTATCCTCTGTGCTTGCTTACGGAAACCTCCATATTTTCATCAATTACGAGGTTCCCAGATTCCACCGAGGAAGAGCTACCCTTCCTCTCCCTCGCTGGGCCAGGAGCAGGAAGAACATGAGGACGTGACTTGGTAAGGGTGGTCATATTACTCTTACAAGAGTTGTCAGGCTTCGTTTTAAGCTTGACTGACTGAGAAGCAGTAGCAGCCTGAGAGTAGGAAGCTGTAACAGGGGTATCAGGTTGAGAGGTGGATTGGACAGGAGGCTGAGATGGAGAGGTAGAATGTGTGACAAAAGGAACCGGTTCAGGGTCAGTCTGTGTCCCAGCAGAGCACATCACGGGACGGAACATCACCGCCGAAGCTATCCTAATACCACCAGAAGGGTGAAAAATAAAAAAAAAACTAATGCCGGTGAGCAGCCCTAGAAAGCTAGAGGAGAGCTCAGAAGAAAACGCGTCTTTATTCTCCGCGACCATGCATAAAAGTCACATGGCGGTGCGTGTTTTGAAAGCATGCAACTCCTTCACCTTTTTCCTTGCTTCATAGTAGGAGACACCCTCAGTCGCCTTCTCCTCCTTCCACTTGGGACAGTCCCTAGAGGAAGTGGAGTGAGCACCCTTACAGTGGAAGCAACAGATAGTCTCTGATGTGCATTGCTCAGCATCGTGACCCTGTGTTGCACATTTGCCACACACTGACTGTGACGCCCGACAATTCTTAGCAATGTGCCCATATAATTGACACTTCATGCAACGGAGTGGGTTGGGGATATAAGGTCTGACATTAATTTCATAGCCAACTTTGACATGTGCCAGGAGTGAAACTTTGCCGAAAGTCAAAACAACGGTGGCCATCTTTGTCCTTATGCCTTTGGAAAATCTAGTTATAAACCGGGCATCGATGACATCTTGCTGAGCAAGTTCCTCTATGATGGCTTCCTCACTCATCACCATGAGATCCTGGCAAGTGATAACCCCCTTGCAGGAATTCATGGATGTTGGGATCTTGGCCTTGACATCATAGATATGAAACTTACGCAGCTTCAGCAAGTCTTTAACTTGGGAGGAATTATTAGTCTTGACAAGGAGGTCTCCATTCACAAGTCTATACTAGGGTAAAATTTGGATAAAATCGGAATAAAATTTGTTCTATTATCATAGAAATATCTCCTAGATAAGGCAACATTAACTAGACTACCTCCTTATTCACAGAAGGGGAACACTGTTTGGGTTGGTATCTTTTTTTTCAGGAAAATATTCACCAATTTATCAAAGAAATGTGCACTATAACCGTTATTCACAAAATGTTTCCTAAAAAAAAGTTACCTTACAATGAAAACGGGCGTATGTGTAGATGACAGACAAAATACTGTGTGAATAAGTCTTTACAGCATTGATCCTGTATCTGATATGACATACTAAAAAAGCTTGTGCTTTTCTTTGATAAATTGGTAAATATTTTCCTGAACAAAAGGTACTAACCCAAACAGTGTTCCCCTACTGTTAATAAGGAGGTAGTCTACTTAATTGTGCCTTATCTAGGAGATATTTCTGTGAAAATAGAGGAAACTTTATTCGAGTTTATAAAATTTTTACCCTAGTATAGATTTTCTGTTCGTTTACCTCAGTTCTTTCAAAATTGGGTCTTTGATTTGGTTTAAGGACTCTCTGCAAATTGACTTGCGTTCGTCAGTAGTTTACTCATTTACCTGTCCAAGTTGCCAATGAGGGTATATTAGGAGTACGTTACCTGCTTTCAAAACACGCACCGCCATGTGACTTTTATGCATGGTCGCGGAGAATAAAGACGCGTTTTCTTCTGAGCTCTCCTCTAGCTTTCTAGGGCTGCTCACCGGCATTAGTTTTTTTTTTTTTTTTTCACCCTTCTGGTGGTATTAGGATAGCTAGTTGTTCATTTTCCACCCCTTCCTACTAGCTAGGAACAGTGGGTGTCTGTTCTAATTTCCTGAGCTTCCTTTGCCTACTCGCCCACGGAGGGTCCCTCCCCCCGATCGCTTTGGGGCGTGAATTAAAACGGTCAGGCCTCCCTGGAGTGGTTTGAGAGGGCAATCTCAGCCTTATGTGTTTTGGTCTCTGGTTGTTTGTCCCTTGCTCACTTTCCTCCTTCTTTCCACTTCCTCCGTCAGGGGGAAGTGGTCTCTATGGTGGACGCCCTTTCCGCCTGTCCCCCCCCTCAAGGGAAGGGGGGGAAGTGGTCCTGACCGACCACTGACTGGTTCATGGACTGACAGCTCACAGACAGAACGGTCCCAGACTCGTACGCATCATGACATCACTGCACATAATGCCGAGTTTGTAATCATCCATGCTCTAGGTTCCACACCCTTGAGCAGTCTCAATCCCTTCATGATCAAGAAGGTCATTGATGACTCGGATGGGGAGGTGGAATAAATTAAAAAAAACTTGCTAATGGAGATCTCCTAGTAAAGACTTGTAATTCATCTCAAGTTCAGGACTTGTTGAAGCTGCGCAAGTTTCATTGCTATGATGTCGAGGTTAAAGTTCCAGTTTCCATGAATTCCTGCAAGGGTGTTATCACTTGCAGGGATCTCATGGCGATGAGTAAGGACGAGATCATACAGGAACTTGCTCAGTTAGACGTCATCGATGCTAGATTTATAACCAGATTTACGGGAAGGTGTCAGGACAAAAACTGCAACTATCATTTTGTCTTTTGGCAAAGTGTCAATTCCTAGCCATGTAATAATTGGTTATGAAATTGTTCATGTGCAGCCATATATCCTAACCCTCTACGTTGTTTGAAATGCCAGTTGCATGGGCATAGTGCAAGCCAGGGTCATGATGCGGAACGTTGCACATCTGAGACAGTATGTTGTTTTCACTGCAAGGGTACTCACTTCACTTCCTGTAGGGACTGTCCCAAGTGGAAGGAGGAGAAGGTCTACACGGTGAGGGCAATTGAGAGATTTCCTACTTCGAAGCTAGGAAAAAGGTGAAGGCATTGCATGCAACTCCCATGCCGAATAGGTCCTATGCTTCGGTGGTAATGTCCCATCCTGTGATGTGCTCTGTCGAGATGCAGACTGACCTTGTCCTTCTCCCTCCTGCCACTCACGGTACCTCTCCTTCTCAGCCTCCTATCCACTCCAACTCTCTCACTGACATCCCTAAGGCTTCAACATATTCTCAGGCTGCTGCTGCTTCTCCGTCAGTATGTCCTAAACCGAAGTCTGACAAGTCTAGTAAGATTATTATGACCACCCTCACGAAACAGTCACGTCATGTTCTTCCAGCTCCTACTCCAACGAGGGAGAGAAAGGTTAGCTCTTCCTCAGGGAGTCTGTGAGCATCATTATTGAAGATAAAATGAAGATTTTCATCAACAAGCACCCTGATAGGTCCCCCGGTAGTCGCTCGCCTGTTGGCGGGCGGCATAAAAAGATTAAGTACACTGGCACCCAACGAAAATCTTAAACCGTCACATTCACTTTATTACAATGGAATTGTAAGACTCTTGGAAAAAACTACATAATATGACAATCTTGCTTTCAATGCACAGGCAAGATGTTATTTGTTTACAGGAGACGCATTTGGTGGATCATCCTGATCCTCCTTGGCTCAAACACTACCACTCGTATAGAAGATATGAAGGTCATGGAGTTGCCATATACACACACAAATAACACCAAAAATGGAAGTGATTCTAAATTATACTCTGGAAGCTGTTGCGTGCAGGGTAAAAGTCAATAACACGTATCTGTCTGTTTGCTCTCTCTACCATCTATCACATGGCCCCATTGATTATGAAGCTTTGAATTCACTATTTGAAGATCATCCAGGGAATAAGCTAGTGTTGACTTTAACGCCCATCACTATCAGTGGGGTAGCATGAGGATCGATGGTCGTGGGGAGCAAGTAGCCAACCTAATACTACAGTCCAACCTCTGTCTTCTGGACGATGGCAGAGCAACTCGTGTTGATGATCGTACTGGTAACTTTTCGGCCATTGACTTATCTCTGGCCTCCCCAGGTATACATCAAGATTTCTTGTGGGACCCTTATGACGACTCCTTGGGAAGTGATCATTTACCCATCTGTCTTTAATATACATGCGGTATTATTTCGGACCCTCCACCCCAAAAATTTAACTATAAGAAAGCAGATTGGGGATACTTCTCAAGGATCGCCAATTTAGAAACATCTGGGGAGACCACAGATGTTAGGGTCGAAAATATAACCAGTCCCATATGACACGTGGTCGAGGCTGCAATTCCCAAGACTTCTACAGTTCATGTATGCATAGAGCACATTGTTGGACGCCAGATTGCCGACAAGCATTAAGGAAACGCAATAGGGGATACAGGATTTTCGATAGTCAGCCTATGGAGGAAAATTTTATTGCATACAAACAAGCATGGGCTGAGGCAAGGAAAATAATAAGAAGGGCCAAACGTGACTCCTGGCGGATTTTTGTGTCCACGGTGAATCGTTCCACGCCATTAAGTAAGTCTTGTCCACTATAAGAATATTAAATAATAAAGGCCCATATATCCCTGTTTCCACCCTGCAGGTTAATAATAACATCTATGACGATCCCTTGGAAGTTGCTAAAATCCTTGCCAGTTTTCCTCATGTAAGTAGCTCAGCCAAATATGACCCGCGTTTCAAACATCATAAATGCACGGCTGAGCTACAAATATTAGACTTTACCACAGAAGACGTAGACTCCCCATACAAACAAAAGTTTACACTAAATGAACTGCTCCTTACCCTTAAATCCTGTAAAGGACCAGATACCATCACGTACGGTATGATCCAGCATCTTATTCAGGACAACCTGATTAAGCTGTTAGCATCGTACAATGAGCTTTGGGCATCTCAAATGATCCCAAACTCATGGCACTTTGCGCACGTCATACCGATATCCAAAGAGGCTGATCGTCTTATGAATCCCAATTCATTTCGTCCTCTTGTGTTTACTTCTTGTCTATGTAAGGTCATGGAACGAATGGTAAACAATAGGCTTCCTTTTGTTTTAGAGTCAAAGAATTTGTTAAATGATCAACAATGTGGCTTCTGTAAATACAGAAGTTCACTAGATCATTTAATGAATTTGGAGCATTGTATTGCAGAGGCATTTGCCGATAAAGAATTCATGACAGGGGTGTTCTTGGACATCCATAAAGCCTATGACATGACATGACTACATGGTATACTAATGAAGCTCTATACTTGTGGTTTATGAGGAATTTTGCCAATTTTTATTTCAAATTTCTTAAGGGACAGGACTTTCTCTGTCAATTATCCCCGTAACGTAACATAGGATATATTCATCCAGGAAAACAGGGTGCCAAAGAGAAGTGTGCTTAGTCCCACTTTAATATTATAATCAATGATATTCTGTCATCAGCTTCCATCCTGAGGAATCTTAACCTGCGCCGTCCCGGCGACGTGAATTAACGTCCGCACATGATGTGCACTCATGTCCCGGTGACGTGAATTAATGCGGCAACATTGCAAGGTCCCTAATTTGCACAATTTTCAATTTTCGCGAGTGATTTCGCGAGTGATTTTTGGCACGTATAAACGGGACACCTTCCTCTATTCCATACATGCTTCTCCATATTTTCCCATACATGCTTCTCCATTTTTCGACTTCCCAACTTTTGCATTGAAGTCTCCCATGAATATAGTATATGTTGTCTTTTCTTCTTCCATAATCTGGAAGATGTCATCATAGGATGTTCCTATTTCTTCATATGGGCTTTAAGAAGTTGGTGCATATACTTGTATGACTTTCATGGTATATATATATATATATATATATATATATATATATATATATATATATATATATATACGGCCTCAATGACCAGGGGCTTCGGCCCCAAATGGTCGATAGGCCCCCCCCCCAAAAAAAAAGCGCCACCGAACATATGGGTCAGTCTGGGAGAACGGGTCGTAGGCCTCAGTCACCACCTTATTCAGCTATGAAGGAACATAGCGTTCAGTGTGATACTCGTTATAAAGGTGAATATATTAAAATACTTAATACCTGCTCTGGTGACAGTGTACTCGTAAGAATCTTGGAGTCCTTGTATATTAAATTGCACAAGGTAGGCATCCTGCCCCCTAAACAAAGCTTAATTCTCCTATTTACCACTGATGTATTTTTAAAGCACTTTGATATAAACATGTACATAATTTTAACATCTTTATCCTTTTAAACCAATGATAATGACATTAGGGAAATGTCGAAAAGTCTGGTAATAAAATTCATTATGTTCGTCAAGACACGGTGTTTACTCTTCCTGGTGAAGATCCAGTTCTCCAGGAACGAACCAATATCAAGCACATTATGTTGACTTATCTTTGCTACCATTAGACGATTATTTTTTAAAATTAAAGAGTAACTTTAGAAAAGAAGGGGACCCATTTAACTTTCATTAACCCACTGACTACTTCTGGTTCTCCTTAGTAGAACAAAGTCGTCCAGGGTTAACAAGAGTAAGTTGTAAAGGACGCAACCCTATTGTTAAAGTTAAAAAGTTTGCCTTGAATCTTAGAGACCACTTGATGGTACTATGGTTGTTCATGAGTAGTGATCTTGAGACATTTCCCACAATGCACTGTATATTTTCGCCCGCAGTGCTGTTCATGTAACTCCTATCCATGTATTACTTCAAGTACACACACACACACACACACACACACACACACACACACACACACACACACTATAAATTGATAGACAGATAGACAGACAGAGATATAACTATATAGATAGATAGATAGATACATGGAAAGAAAGATTCAGTGACTACATTGTTTGCAGGTACGTTCCCGTAACGCAGGATGACTGCACCAACCCTTACCAATTCTCACAGAATGAAGTTCATGAAACATTCAAGTCATTCCCATCCGGCCACGCTGCCTTGTCAGTCTTCACTTCCGTCTTCCTGATCGTGAGTCAAGTTACGTTTTGTATTAACTCACTCCGAGATACAGACAGACAAATAAGTTAAAGAGCACTGTGATATTGATGAAGTGCTATAAACTTTAGGAGAAATATTTTCAGAGTAGTTTGCCCTGTACAGAGGATGAAGAATGAGAAGCTAACTAGGAGAGTGTGTGCAAATGAAATGGATGGGGAGGGGAGACTGAGGATAAGGTGAAGGGATGAGGTGGTAAAGAATATTAGACAGGAGGGTGTGCGTTGGGGATAGAGCCGTCTGTTGGCAAGGGACAGGGTGACGTGGAGGCGATTCCTCTGTGGGAATCCCTTACGCAATTAGGGAGTCTGTTGGATTGGTTGGTGATCTCTGATGACGTGATGAAGGACAAGGACGCAATTCATGTGGTGGCACCAATCTTATCAGGCATCTGCTCTGCCCATAGTCGCGGCGTGCGACTCTGAGGTTGTTATTATCGTACCCTGGCAACCTAACATTCAAAAGTGCGTCTAATTTCTTGTATGATAATAGACGCATGTGATTCGTGCATAATATGTTCTTGTATAATAATATTCGTGTATAATATATTCGTGCACAATAATATGACGCGTGCATAATATGATACGAAATCGGACGCACTTTTGAATGGTAGGTTGCTAGGGTACGATAATGACAACCCCAGAGTTGTGCGCCGGGACTATAGTTATGCACCGTCCCTCAGCTACATCCCCGTAACCCGAAAAGTGGTTGTGAACTGCTGTAGAATGGCAGCATGTGCTTGCACACCACTTGGTTCACGTTTCAGATAGGCACAAAACAGTTATATTAACACCAACCTCTAATAGTAAAGGAGTCAGTGAAGGCTGTAGCTGATCCCCCTAGTTCCAAGAATCATCTACCTATCTCTATCTATATACCTAGGCTGCTTCCCCCAAGGAAAGGGAGGTAGCCAAGACAGGACGACACACTCCCCATTTACTCATCCATTCAAACATATTCATTCGCATCATAGCCCCAAAGGAGAAAACGGACAGATCCTCACCGCACCACACCGCACAAGGGTCAACTGCGCAATGCAATCAGTGACATCCGCAGCAGGGCCCGACAGCAGAGCTGGTTTATCCCTGCCACATCATAACAGACTCATCCCCTTACCCGCACCTGACCTGAAATAGCTGATCAGACCAAATGCGGGAGAATATCCCCTCAGGGCTGCGTCATCACTTATTCATTCACAATTTCTTTCCATTTATTTCTGTCATGCACAGCCACTCTTCCTTGCCCAACAGACATCCCTCTCGCATCCAGCGCTCTCTTCACACTGTCCATCCATCCTATTCGTGGTCTTCCTCTCAGCCTTACACCTCTCACATCAGATCTAGTTATCTTTTTCACCAATTGCTCATTATCCATTCTCTCCATATGCCCAAACCATCGCAACACCCTCTGCTCAACTCTACCAGCCATCTCCCGAACAACTCCAGTTCTCCTTCGCACTTCATCATTCCGCACTCGGTCCATACGCATCACTCCACACATACTCCTCAGACACCTCATCTCCCTTACATTCATCCCTACCCAAAATAAAATAATTTGGAACTGGCAAGAATATAATGCACACTATATCACTGGCCATAATGGGTTATCATTAGTAAAGCGCTTTTCTTCATGGAGGGCATTAGGAGTAAAGAGATCAGTGAAGACTATATCTAACCTCTCTGGTTCGAAAACGCTTTCCTCAGCTGAATATATCTGTCATCGGTTAGCAAGTATATTATGAACTAGTGAGTAAAACTGTTCATACTTCAGAGAAGGAGACCTTAGCAGTAACCGCAGGTATAATCATCGTTAGCCCGATAAAAATTTCTGTAACTTTACCAACGTTTGCCTTAAATAATTTTCTATAATGCAGTTAATCAGAACCATACCTCCTCCTTTTCCCTGCAGGAAAGCCGCGCCATATCTCGCTTTTTGCGAGCTGTGGAATGGGAGAGAAAAAAAAAAACCTTAGAAATGGAGCTATTCTCATCAGTCTGGTGACGTCTATTTCACCACTTCACTCCAAAATGAAGGAATTAGAGTTCAGTACTAGTACATTTCCCTATGCTAAATGATATCGTTGGTATTCACAATAAGAATGTAACCAAAAGAACCTGCCTCTCCGGACTGAAAGACTAAATCAGACTCCAGAAAAACGGTTATATTCAGGTCAGGGTGGAACTACTGTACTGAAGAAATTTGTCTATCCTTCACACATTTTCACACATCTTTTCACACATTTTCACACTTATATTTGCTCCACATTTGTTACATCTTTTCACACATTTTTACACCAATATTTGCTCCACCATTGTCACATCCTTTCGAACATATTCACACCTGTATGTCCTCCACCATTGTCACATCTTTTCAGACTTTTTCGCAACTGTATTTGCTCCACCATTGTAGCCTATCATCGTTTCATCCTTTTTCACTCATATCATTGCTCCACACTGTCCCCTTCACCAGGCCTTTTTCGCTTACCTATGATAGATCCAGCATTGTCACAGTCTTTCAACCTTTTCACACCTAGGTTTGCATCACAGTGTTCGTTCTTTTCAGCCTTTTTCACATCTATCTTTTCTCCACCGCTGTCATATTCATTCATCCTTTTGCACACATATATTTGTTCTAAACTGTCACCTTCATCCAGCCATTTTTCACTCTCCATCTTAGATCCACTGTTGCCATATTCTTTCATCCTTTTCACATTCAGTTTTACTGAATCACTAAAATCCTTTAAGCCACTTTCACACGTATCTCTGGTGTACTATATTGTCTCTTTTATTCAGCCCTCCCCCCCCTTATTTTTTTCTCTCTCCCTCTCCTACCTTTGCTCCACTATTTTCGAATATTTTTGGCTTCCTTACACCAATTTTTGCTCCATCATATGTATCATCCTTTCAGCCATTTTTTCAGACGTTTCCTTGTTTCACATTCCACCCCAGTCTTTGTTCCACCATTGTCACATCCTTTTCCACGTAATACTTTTATTCCAGAGATATACTTACAACAATGACTATGGCGAGGCTAGGTCTTCCTGCTGTTCCCTTGGCTACGGCTGATATGTGCCCACATAGGGGTGTGTTGTGATTAATTATAAGCTTTCTTCTTCTTGCATTCTTCTTCACTTGTCTTTGGCTTACCGTTTTTACACTTTGCATCCAAAGCCACTTGTCTTTCGCCGCTTTTCCTCTTTGCCTGTTTCTAGTACTTCCACTCTCACAGCAGTAGAGTCATTAGTCTTGTCCATCTTCATGCATTAAGCAGAACAGTTGTGGGAAATATTTTCCCCAAGAGCAGATGCGCTCTCTACTTTTAAAATAGTCGTCCCTGGTCAGAGAGCAGAGGAAGCCCTGAGATCGTTAATACCTATTCAAGCGGTTTTTATAACCCAGAAATTACGTTCTCTTTAATAATTCTTATTATTCTATCTATCTATCTATCTATTGCCAGACGCCTTAATCCCTTATACAAAGTGGCCACAAACAAATCGCCTCCACGTCACCCTGTCCCCCTCCATTTCACTGCCCTGTTCCCAGTTCACACACCCCTCTCTCATATACCTCTCCACACCATCCTTCCATCGCATCCTTGGCCTTCCCCTCCCTTTCTCCCCCCCCCCACCTCACTCACGTACACTTTCCTCGTCAGTCTCTAACTCCCCATCCTCTCCACATGGCCAAACCACCTCAGTGTGTTTCTCCTAATGCTACCTATCACATCCATATCCGCAACACAACGCTCCTTCACATCCTCATTTATCAGTCTGTCTCTCCATGTGTCTCCACAGGCTCCTCTCAAATAACTCATTTCCGCTGCTCTCTCTCTTGACTTGTGTCCCTCCAACAACGTCCAAGCTTCACTTCCATTGGTCAGAGTTGGTATCACAATACTGGCATATAATAACATTTTCACTTCCCTGCTCACTTCCCTGTTTCTTATCACTGCTTTCAAGGAACCAGCAACCTTTCTTCCTTGTTGTACCCTTTCAAGCACTTCACCCTTCAAACTTCCGACCTTACTCATCACACTACCCAAGTACTTAAACGTACTCACATTTTCCATTTCCTCATCATCCAACCTCACTGTACATTCACTGACTTCACCTCTCTCGAAGACCATAATTTTACTCTTCCCTACATTGACCTTTAAATTCCTTTTCTTACACACTCTCCCAAACTCATCCACCAAGCCTTGCAGTTGCAGCTCCCCTTCTTCTTCACTTAACAACACAGTATCATCTGCAAACAACAGTTTAGGTAGTTTCCAAATACCGCCCACTCTCATTAGGGCCACTCCAACATCCACTGCCCTACCTTGTATCTCTTTTATAACCCCATCCATATACAGATTGAATAACCATGGAGACATGACACATCCCTGTTTCAACCCAACCTTCAAATAGAAAAACTCACTCAGTTCACTATCCACACGCACTGCAGCCATGGCACCCTCATACATACTCTTCACAGCATTCAACAACTTCCCATCTACTCCATACATTCTTAATACTTTCCACAATCCATGTCTATCCACCCTGTCATATGCTTTCTCCTAATCCATATAGGCTGCATACAACTTTTTTCCCTTCTCTAGACACTTTTCCACTGAAGATCTAAGAATGAATATCTGATCTGCACAACCTCTTCCCTTCCTTTAGCCTTCCTGTTCATCTCCAACTAATTCCTCTGTTATTTCCCTAACTCTGTCAATAAGTATCCTACCGTATACTTTTCCTATTACACTAAGAAGACAAAGGCCCCTATGATTACCACACACTTCTTTTTCCCCATTCCCTTTGTACAAGGGAATAGTTATACCTGACTTTCAATCATCCTGGACTTTACGTTCCTCCCAGGCCAATCTGCACATCTTCCACATCCATTCTACTGCTATCTCTTCCCCATGCTTCAGCATTTCACCACACACTCCATCAATTCCTGGGGCTTTCCCCAATTTGTTTTTCTTCAATGCTTCCACAACTTCCATCCTACTGATTCCTTCATGTCTTCTCACCTCCCTCCTTCTCCCAGCCATTCCCCAGCCACTTATACTCGCATTACTTTCATTCTCTATGTTCAACAATGCATTAAAGTGTTCTCTCCATCTGCTCACTTTTTCTCCCTTTTCAACAAGTAATCTACCATTTTTATCTTCCACTCCCCTAATAACTTCATTGCCACTCTGTCTGACTCTCTTTACCTCTTTCCAGAAGATTTTCTAACATTCACTCCACTTTACACTCAAATTCCTTCCAAATTCCTCATCCACTCTCATCTTACTCTCTCTTACTAATCTTTTCACCTCTCTCTTCCTTTCTACATATAACTCTCTCTTCCATCTCTCAACTTCTTCCACGCCCCTATTTCTCATCCATTCATTATATGCTTTCTTCTTTTGTGCCACAGCCTGTCTCACCTCTTCATTCCACCATGCTATTCCTTGCACCCTCTTTCGTCTTCTCTTCACCCCACACATCGCCTCACATGCTGCACATATTTCCTTTGCGAATATCTTGCACACACCTTCCACGTGTCCCATCTGCTCCATTTCATGATTACCTAATCGTTCCTCCACTCCTCTCTTATATTCTGCCTTTTTCTCATCCTCTTGTAACCTTTCCACTCTCCTTACATCTACTCGTTCCTCCCTTCCTTCCATTCTTCTATTTGTCCATTTTACTTGGACCTTGATTCTGACCACCACCAAGTGGTGGTAAGAAAGTCCACTCCCCCAGCCTCTGTATGCGCTTGTATCCATTACACATCTTCGCATCCTTTCATCCACGCACACATATTCAGTCATTGCCTTCCTCTCATTCAATTCACCATCCACCCTTCTCATCACTCGCCATGTATACCTGTGGATCATTTTGTGCCTGAAGAAGGTATTGGGTATCACCAACTCCCTTCCAGCACAAATGTCCACTAAAGCACTGCCATTCTCATCTTTCTCAGCAGGCACACCCCACTCACCAACTACTCCATCCACCTTCACATTCCCTACTTTACCATTCACAACACCAATCAAAAACACTCTCTCATTCCTTTCAAACTTTTCCATGCACACTACCACATTTGTCAAGAACTCTTCTCTCACTCTTCTTGCATTGGCGCATACATGCACACAATCGCCCGCATTAATAGTCCAGCTTTCAGTCTTACCCATACAATCCTTGAACCAACTGATCCATACTCTTATATTCTCCTTCCTTCTGTTACTCACAACAATACACACTCCTTCTTTTACCCCCTCATTCTCACCTACTCCTGCACATGTCCCCCATCCATACTTCCATTCTCTCACACTCTCACCTTCCATTTTGTTTCAGTTAATCCATATACATCCACTTTCGCACCATCAAGCACCTGGACAATCTCTCTCTCTTTCACCTCATCTTTTGCACCCCTTACATTCCAGATCGCCATCCGTATCATGTCCTTTGTACGGTCCTTAGTCGTCATCTTTTGGCCAGTCCTGGTCCGAGGCTTCTTGTTCGTATTTTTAGTTAGTTGTTTTCCGGGGAGGGGCACTAACCCTCTGCCAACCCACTTGTGTCACGTAGGGGACACGTGTTGGTTGGTTATAAGGTTACCAACCAGCGCTGTAAATGATTTCCTGGCTTACAGGAAATCATTTGGCTTGCCACTTGATGTAGAGCTACCTTAAAAACAGGGTACCACTACACTAAGTGGGTGGATGATGGGCGCCCCCACCTACCACTTATTATTAATAAATTAAATGCTACTGCGTCTAACCCTTGTGGACAACTATACTGTAAATACATGTAATTACTTGGAAAGTTTCATTGACCTAAGCTGCGTCTGCACGTTAGATGACGTGTTCTGAGGATGAAAAAGCTTTCATATAAAAGGCAAATGTAGGTTTAACATAATTACATAGATAAAGGTAATATTTGGTTTGGCTGTAGTTTAATTAAAACTGGGATTAATTAGTTAGATTCACCCTGTACATATTACGATGTAACCTAACTGTATTTAGCATTGTAATTAATAGTTGCACCTTCAAATCCTATGAGGGAGAAAGAAGCTTGCCGTGTACTTCACTCTGCTCCTAGACCTCGTCGAGCTAGCATGTTGTAAATACGCACCTCAAGGACGCTTGGTAGCCCAGGCAACCGACTTAAAAATCAGGCTCGTCGTCATCTGCTGTCCGACTCTTTCTAGCTAAGTAACCTTTATGAATTGGCCAATTCAATGGGGAATTAGCTAGGAGATAGGAGAGTAATAATTAGGTGAGTTAAAGTATCAGTTACGGTATACCTAAACCTAAGAGACTCATGTGAATTTATTTAAGGAAAATTTTTTGGTGCCAAGTGAGGACCTACGACTTGTTTACTAGAAATTTCTTACATTTTGGTGCCCCTGTGAGTGAGGAAAGCAAATGTGTGCTGAAGCACTGAATGTGTTTAAGGTTGCTATTGTTGGGCATAGCCTACTACCACGTCCGGTTGAAGTGGATGATGCGGAAATTTGTATATACCGAACTCCGGGTGGACGGGCAAGTTCCTTCTCTGACGATGAAAGGCTGAATGCCGTATTAGATTGGGAGCATGACCACACTATCCTTTTCCTGGGAGGAAATGATACTCATGAAGAGGTGGAAGTTAATGAAGTTGTGGAAAATATTCTAGCCGTGGTAGGAACCATAGATGGTTCATGTAAATCCTCGGTAGCATAACACTCCTTCAGCCTAGAAACCTACCATATGGCTCTCCAGTTTGCTATAGAACATATAAAATTAATTAGCAGGGCTGTGAACAGGAAGTTATAATGAATTAGGAAGGGGAGTGATTTCATCCACTTTACTGCCAAGCCCTTCCAAGCAACACTGAAAGCCGATGGTATACACTGGAACCGTCATGGCAGAGAAGCGGTTCTGCAGAAATTTATAAGTTATATAGAACTCAAGAAAGGACAGTTTTATGCTATACAAGTTACGGGTGGGCCTATGGTGTACTAAGAGATAAATATTTTGAGCTCGGGAAATGAGTATTTTGGAAACTGAATGTGAGGATAAAATAAAACCCTAGAGGTTTAATAACCTAGGGGGATAGGTTGACATAGCGGACCTAATCCCTACCCTCTTCAAAATTAAAAATAATTAGATAATCACGAAGCTGGGGTAAATTTGTGGTTAATTTGTTAAATTAGAAATCAGTCAACATTTCTGTTTCCTTGTTGCAAAGATCTAGTAGTAAGGCAGGATGGGTAACGAGAGCCATATATGACTGCAAACAATGGTTAGTCGAAATACCTCTGTCCAGGGAGAAATTAAATAGTCTCCTGAATATACTGAAAGACCGATGAAGAAGGTTATATAAATTTAGATGCAGCTATAGTAAAGGCTGATGATAAAGATCTCTTAGAGTCAGAGACTACGAAATTTTAAGATAAATTAGAATATTATTTTAACCGTAGTAAAGTCACTACAGTTAAAATTAGCTGAGACTGCCACGGAAACACAAGTTGTGGAACAGCAGAGTAGAGCTGTACTACCATATAATAACGCTACAGGAGTTTGATGTGGAGCAAAATTGGAAATCGTTTTGGGATCAATTCAAATAATTAGTTCATGATAGAACCGATCTCCCTAATGTAAGCAAACTCACATATCAGTTACGACAGGTCAAAGGAACACCTTACCAGCTGATAAAAGAATTATGAGGTGGCCTTGACTATCCTTAGACAAAACTAAGAAGACAGGGAGCACGTTATTACTCAATTACTGAAGGCTGTAACTGAATTACCCATACCTAAACACGATCTTGATTATTGGAAAATTTTAGAAATACAATGACTTGTAATTTAAAGGCCTTAGGTACTTACGAAAATATTAAGGCATCAGATTGGGTGCTTTCAAGAATTGTGTCCTTAAAGCTTCTACCAAAAACCAAGGATGCTTTGTGTGGTAGGTACCAAAAGGATAATTTCTCCTGCGAAGAGACTGAGGAAAGCTTGATGCATCTCTGTAAACATTTACAAGGAACAGTAAATCCTGCTGAGTTTAAACAGAAGACTGAAATAAAGAAAAAAACCACTAACCAACTGGTTGGGAAACTTAAGTCAGAGAAGACTAAGTATGGGCTTAAGGAAGAGATAGGTACTTTCCCTAGTTCCTTAAAGGCTGACGATAAAGTATTAAAGACAAGGAATAGACAAGCTGATGAAATTAAGGAAGTAAAACCTTCCATGGTAAAGGACAGGAAAGTTTGTGTATTTTTTGGTGAACAACATTCCAGTGCATCTTGTCAACATTAGCCTGATTATGCTTCTAGAGCAGGAAAGCTTCAGGAGCTGGGGTGTTGTACAATCTGTGTGAATTCCGAACATACTTCCGCGGACTGCAAGACAAAATTGAATCTTTGTTTTAAATGCAAAAGGGATCATTACCATAGTCCATTATGCCCAAGGATGAAAAATGAGGTTCCTAAACCTGCAAGTGTCAATATGACAGTTGCAAAGGGGAATGCTCCAATAGTAATGCCAGCTGCAGTTCCAGTAGCAAATGTGCAGGTATTTATTAAGAATAAAAACCTATAAGTATGTACCCATTTTGATACGGGTGCTTAGACAACCTTCATTTCTGCAGTCATTGTGAAGAAATTAAAGTTACCTATTATTGGCAAGGTAAATCTAGCCATTACAGGATTCTTAACAACAAAGGAATCTCAGTTTTTTTTTTTTTTTAGTTAGACCTGTAATACAATTAGGCAGATATAAATGCCGTATAACAGCAGATCTAATGGATAATATGGAGACAAGTTTATATACAAAAGGACTGAAAGAAACCTCTGATCATCTACAAAGCTCAGGGATAAAGTTGGCTAAACGGAATGTGGAATCAGATACTGTGGGTCCCATAAAAATGATAATTGGTTCTGATTACTGTTGAAGATTCCTACACAGGACTTTCAAGAAGAATAAGGTACAGTTGTTCAAGAGTTCAGGAGGTAACCTTATTATGGGTCAGTTGCCCTTTCCAAAACAAGTTAAAGGAGAGGCCAAACTAGTAGACTCAGTCTCTGTTACCCCCACACAGTCATTAAGGGTAGATAGAATAGGTGCGGAACTAGAACCTACTCCGATAAATGACTTCCTGGATGGAAATATTGAACCTGTACACAAATTGTGGGACCTAGACAGTGTAGGAATACATTCTGAGGAACCAACCCCTGAAGATAAAATAACTTTGGATTTGTATAATCAGTCTGCGGAATTTAAGGATGGACAGTATTGGGTAGGATTACCATGGAAACTAAACCATTCGGAGTTACCAACATATTACCAAACAGCTAAGGCTCAGTTAAATTCTCTTCCAAGGAAGTTGAGACAAACAAGAACATCTAACCATATATGATAATATTATAAAGGATCAGTTGAAGACTAAAATTATAGAAGAGGTAGAATTCCCTGTAAACCATAAGGAGGGACATTATTTACCACATCATGCTATAACCAAGGATTCAGTAACTACTCCTATAAGGACAGTTTTCAATTGAAGTAGCAGATCATCTAACGGATCAGCTAGCTTGAACGATTGCCTATACTCCGGACCTACACTAACAGAGAAGTTAGGGGATGTGTTACTAAGATTTAGAGAGAAACCTTATGCTTATACAGCAGACATTAGTAAGGCTTTTCTCAGAATAGGACTGAGAGGAGGATAGGAGATTTACAAATTTCCTCTGGCCTCATGATCCTCAGAATGAGGATAATCCATTGAAGACTTACTGTTTCCGATCGGTGCTCTTTGGCTCTTGTGCTAGTCCTTTCCTACTCTGCAACACTTAAAGCTTCATTTTGAAAATGCCAAATGCCCTGAAATAGAGCAGGCTTTTTACATGGATAATTTCCAAGGTGTTGCTGATACAGAGTCGGAAGCATTGAAGGCTTATGAAGTAGCCAGTTCCGAATGTGGGAAGGCAAATTTGCCGTTACAGAGCTGGAATACAAATTCACCGCTTTTGAGGAATAAAATACAAGAGGACTATCCAAATTCTGACATTCCCAAAATTCAAATTGTGTTGGGTCTTAACTGGGATACAACAGCTGATGTAATAAGTTTGAAACTAATTAAGTTCTCTGTTGTCAGTCTCATCAAGAGGTCCTTGTTAAGTCAGGTCTCCATGTTATTTGACCCATTAGGTTTGGTTGGTCCTATAGTTATTAGGGGCAAATGTTTAGTTCAGGAGGCTTGACGAGAAAAGTTAGACTGGGACACTGAATTAGGTGAGACATATGTGGAACAATGGGAACAAATTTGAAAGGAGTTTGAATCCACATCAAGCATATGTATTCCCAGGGAAATAAACAGTAATGAGAAGTCGCACTTACACATATTTTGTGATGCTTCTCAAAGGGCCTATGGAGCAGTAGCTTATTGCACAACAGGAAAGGATAGTAAGATTACTATGTCCAAAGCCAAAGTTGCGCTAGTTAAAGGAAGAACCTACCTCAAATGGAAATGGCTTCCATAGAAGTAGGAACCAAATTGGCCAGGTATATAACCACTACTCTTCATATTCAGTTTGAGGATATCTACATATGGACTGACAGTGAGATTTGTCTTTACTGGATAGGAAAGGAAGACAGTAAAATTCCTTTTGTCCGCAATAGAGTGAAGACTATTAAAGAGCTGTCTTCCAAATTTTAATTTACGCATGTATTCTCTAAACAAAACCCAGCTGATTTGCTCTCGACAGGTTCTACTGTAAAGAGACTGATCAAACATAACTTGTGGTTTAAAGGTCCTAAATGGTTACTGTCTAAAGATTGGCCTCAGCAGAAACAGTATAGTATTGCTGAGGTTGGTGTAGTAAACTTGGATCCTGTAGTACCTGAGTCAGAAGTAACTGACATCAGCAGATTCTCATCAATAAGACAACTTATTAACACTACTAAACTAGTTGTTGAATTTTTGAATAAGAAAGTGGGGTTTCAGAAGTTAGATCCCCTGGAATATTGGCTGGAAGGGATACAAGGGAACTATTGTGGAGAGATATATGACCTTTTAGGCCAAGGCACAGGGAACAAAAATAAGCTAATAAGAATTCAGGCTTGTTCTTAGACGGAAAGGGTCTAATTAGATGTCGGGGCCGAATGATAAACAATGATTTGCCTCTCCAAACTAGACATCCCATATTATTACCCAAGAGTGGATACTTTGTACAGTTAATTGTAAAGGAAGCCCATGATTTGACTCGTCATGGAGGTGTGCCACAGACTTTGGCCCGAATCCAGGAAAGGTATTGGATCCTTAAGGGTAGACAGGTCATAAAGAAATATCTCAAAAAGACTGCATCATTTGTGGGAGGTATGAACAATGACCATATGATTATCCAGGACCACCTGCCTTACCAGGGGATAGGGTAAATGTGAGTCGGCCCTTCAAAGTAACAGGAGTGGATTACACAGAGGCTATACTGTTATGGGTGAAGGAATTCCCCATAAGGTTTACATATGGCCATTTACTTGCACCTACAGAAGGGCAGTCCATCTAGAAATGGCGGATGATCTGAGCTCAGAGACATTCCTGAACGTCTTTCGAAGATTTGCCGCTAGAAGGTCTTGTCCTAACAAATTAATAAGCGACAACGGAACTAATTTCTTTGGAGCATCACCTCTACTGTTGAACATAATGAATGACCCAAAGGTTAAGTCGGCACTGGGAATCCGAAATTGTACCTGGCAATTCATAGCTCCAAGAGCACCATGCCAAAATGGATTTACCGAACGAATGATTGGTATTGTCAAGAATTGCCTAAGGAAAACCTTACACAGAACTAAGATCACAAGAGAAGAGTTAAGAACAGTGATAACTGGAATTGAAACTAAGATTAATAATAGACCCCTAACCTATTTAGATGACATTAGCATTTCGATTGGGGCGCTGACACCAGCTCATATGTTATATGGCAGGAAGTTCCATCTGGTACCTTGTGTGGATATCGATGAAGAAGTAGATGCTCCTACCATAGAAAATAATGAATTAGGGCAACATCTGAGGGAGGGATATCAGTCTGAAAAGGGTATTAGATACTTGGTACAGACACTGGAGCGAAGAATATCTTTTGAGCCTACGAGAAAGATTTTGTGGGGCTCAGGCTCTCAGCAACAAGCCTGTTATAAACATAGGGGATGTGGTCTTAGTGAAAACAGAACAACCAAGATCCAAGTGGCCATTAGCTAAGGCTTCACGCACCCAGATTCAGAGGGGGTGCTGAGACTAGTAAAAATAAAATGCAGTGGACATACCAACACAAAAACTATTGATAAAATGGTACCCCTTGAGTTAGCGGCTACCCTGAATATAGTGGATGGTGGAGACCAAACGGGTCAAGATGCGCGACCTAGAAGGGCCGCAGCACAGGGATCTCGAGACCTATGGAGAGAACTCCTGGCTAAGGATCACATTACATAATACAGCTTATAATTTTTGGCCCGGCCCCAAAACTGTGGGAAATATTTTCCCACACAGCAGTTGCACTCTCTACTTTTAAAATAGTCGTCCCTGGTTAGAGAGCAGAGGAAACCCTGAGATCATTAATACTTATTCAAGCGGCTTTTATAACCCAAAATTACGTTCTCTTTAATAATTCTTATTATTAATAAATTAAATGCTACTGCGTCTTACCCTCTTGGACAACTATACTGTAAATACATGTAATTACTTGGAAAGTTCCATTGACTTAAACTGTGTCTGAACATTAGATGACGTTTTCTGAGAATGAAAAATCTCTCATATAAAAGGCAGATATAGGTTCAACATATTTACATAGTTAAAGGGAATATTTGGTTTGGCTTTAGTTTAATTAAAACTAGGATTAATTAGTTAGATTCGCCCTGTACGTATTATGATGTAATCTAACTGTATTTAGGACTGTAATTAATTACCTCCCTTTCCTTGGGGGAAGCAGCCTAGGTATATAGATAGATAGATAGAATTAATTAATAGTTGGCACCTTCAAATCCTATGAGTGAGAAAGAAGCTTGCCGTGTACTTCACTCTGCTCCTAGACCTCGTCGAGCTAGCACGTTGTAAATACGCACCTCAAGGACGCTTGGTAGCCTAGGCAACCGACTCAAAAATCAGGCTCGTCGTCATCTGCTGTCCGACTCTTTCTAGCTAAGTAACCTTTATGAATTGGCCAATTCGATGGGGAATTACCTAGGAGATAGGAGTGTAATAATGAGGTGAGTTAAAGTATCAGTTACGATATACCTAAACCTTAGAGACTTATGTGAATTTATTTAAGGACAATTTTTTGATGAGTGAAGACCTACGACATGTTTACTAGAAATTTCTTACAACAGTCTTGAGCATTCGTTTTTCTTCTTTTTCTCCTCCTCCTCTTCCTCCTCCTATCTACCACTGTCAAATCTTTCCGTATTGTCTTTACCCCATCATTTCAAAATCTTCACATCCTTCTTCTTTACCCCACAGATATACCTACAACAAAGGCTATGGCGGGTGTACATCTACATGCTGGTTCCTTGGTTGCAACTGATATGTGCTTTTTGGGCAGTGTACTGTTCACAGTCACGTATTTGGGACAATATGCACCACTGGTGGGATGTGTTGGTTGGCGACATCATCGGAGTTATTGCAGCCTTACTCGTGGTAACTTAACATCCTCAAGTTCCTAGGTTTCAATAGAATAATTGCTCTGGATTTAGCTAGACGGATACTAAGAGTTACGCATCAAATGAGATGGTTAATGATGACACTATTAAGCATCCTGTATCCGAAGGCGAATTGAGTTTATTGTTGCTAACTCCAGATGACTTTTTTCACGATAATGTGATGTTCTAGGCCGAGTAGTGCTGGGTGCTATTGATACATTCCTTTTTGTAAAATAATGTAAGGACCTCCTATCACTAAAGCTGAAGTAGAGGACGTGATGAATGGTAAAGTTGGAGTTTGGATATCATGCTGATTGGAGTGCATTCTGATCATACCGTTTCTTAATACCAAACATGAAAAAAGTGAAAAAGAGAACGATCAAATGGGCTCAAATTAATGGGAGGTGCTTAATTCACTTCTTATCCTGACGTACATGACTGGTTAAGTATTGTCAGAATAAGTCTGATTTCGACTTTGGTGTGACAGGGCACTTAAAAAGATAAATATATCATAAATATACAAATAAAATTATTAATTATTAACATAATCATAAAAACAAAAATATAAAAATGAAATATACCTTCACCCAATTTCACTCAGTAACCCAGCCCGGGACACTGTCAATAGTATTTCATCACAAATTATGACATCTTTTGAGGTTAGAATGACACTGGAGACGTGACAGAAGTACTGCTACAACTACTACCACTACTACTACTACTACAAATACGAGGCCACCAATGTAAAACAAATAGTTTGTGCATATGATTTCACAGGGGCTGGAAAGGTGGAAAATGAGAGGAAATAGGACTTTGTAACATCTCATGGCCCTGAAACAAATTACTACCCTAATGCAAGGAAGTCCATCTTGATCGCGAAACCAACATACTCTTAAGATCTACAAGTGCCCTTTAGAGACATAGACGTAATAATGGCTAAAGGAGGTGAGAGGCATCTAGTTGCTGTGACTGGAACTAAGGAATTCAAAAACTAATATGTGAATGATAAGGGAAAGACATGAGTAGAAGAAATACATGGACTTTCCAGCCACGCAAAAACAGAACCCCCTGCAGCATACAGGGCATTTACGTATGATGTAAAGCACAACTGGACCTTCATGATGTGAACCATCCCCGACATCGAGTTGTCTCTACATCCACTAGAGGATGCCATCAGGAAATCATTCCTCCCATCCCTGACCAGTGGCCACATCCCCATGCCAGAAGAGAGGCATCTTCTAGCACTACCACCCAGGATGCGAGGCCTTGGCATTATAAATCCAGCAGCCATGGCAAGCCATAAAGATAGAAATTCACTTAGGTTCACCGAATCCCTCTCAAAGAAGATTTACGCCCCGGTTGGGCAAATGAAATCGCCCACCAAAGGCAGAAAGATATGAAGACACAGATAAGCAAAGAGGAGGAAGCAAGACAAAAGGGCCAGCTGCAGCACATAACCGAAAATCTTAAATCAAACCACTGCAGAAGAGTTAAAATGGCACAGGAGGTTGGGGCATCGAACTGGCTGACAACCCTGCCTTTCAGGGCAAAAGGCTTCCACTTCAACAAGCAAGAATTATTGACGCCTTAGCCTTGAGATATGGGTGGCCAACAGAAAACCTACCTCAACGCTGTACCTCTGATGTAACCATGCAATCGTTTGCAAGTAGGGAGGCTTTGTTTGCATTCAACATGAAGTACGCGACCTCACTGCGAAAACGATACAGGAATTATGCCATGATGTCACCATACAGGCAGCTCTGCTACCTCTGGATGATTGGCACTTCATCCACAGGACAGTAAATACATCATATGATGCAAGAGTGGATGTCAGTGATCGAGGTTTCTTGACACGTGGGCAGAGGGCTCTCTTCAGCATTAGGGTATTTGATCTTATGGCCGCATGTCATCGTGAACTATCTCTCGAGGCTGCACACATTAGGAATAAACAAGAAAAAAAACACAAACTATGAAGATACGATCCAACATATGGACCACAGTCGATTCACTCCCCTTGTGTTCACAACATCAGGTGGGATGGGTCCAAAGGCAGGAAGATTCTACTCGAGACTGGCAGAGGTTCTGTAATGGATTGGATGAAATGTCGACAGCCATTCTTCCTCATGAGGCCTGCACTTCCATACCTCAAGGGCACAAGATCATCAGCCCTCAGGCCCGTCTCTTTGATGAGTATGGATTACGAAGCTACTGTGGTTGAGAGTCGCATGGACCAGCGACTCCAATAGATTGATGTCTTTAATAACACAGTAATGTTAACAAATAAAAATAAAGTAATAAAAGTTGTAGTAGAGGGTTGGTAACCACAGCCATTGGTGTGCTTGGGGCTAATGGATTGTAATATGAGGGTTAGTGTTAACCCTCACATTACAACTCCAAATGGTGAACTGTACTATGAGGGTTGGTTTTGATCGTCACAATATAATTCTCAAATAAATGGTGAATTTTTAAACTAAATAGTGGTGGTGGTGGTGGCGGCGGCGGCGGCGGCACGGCGGCGACAGCGGCAGCGGCAGCAGCAGCAGCAGCAGTAATAGTAATAATACACAGAGGTCTCCCAATATGCGAGAACAATGTCAACAAAATGCGCCATATACAGAAAATTTCTCATATTAGAAACCACTGAATCAATGGAAATAAATGTGTATGGTCGACACCTCACCCTATCTTTGTCATTTACAATACTTCCTCATTATTGACTGTCATTTTAAGAAAGACTTTAGCTCAAAGAAAGATATTGGAACTGTGAATGTACTCTTAAAGGTAGTGCTCCATTTGTATAATTGCGGGATTAGCAACCTTACTGCACCAGTCCACTTGCTGGCCTCCACAAGTCTTGACGATTCATAAAATCTGCTCCTTGTTCTTGAGAATGTTCCTCATTGTCGATTCACCTTAGCCAACTTCACATCCAATGTGTGAGTTCCTTTTACCTTTCTTACTCAGTTCTTCGAGTATAACCTTCATTTTCAGTTCCAGAGTGATCTTCTTATTCTTGGAATGAAGCGTGTGGCCATGATGTAGCAGCTGAGCATCAGAGTTGCCAACTTAGCACTTTGGCGCTAGATCTAGTGTTTTTCATAATAATTTAGCGCCAAAAAATATTAGATCTTCTTCTATATCTAGCGCGTTTTGAAGTCCAATTTAGCGCAAAAATTTGAACTGTTTACCTATAGTTTAGCGCGTTTTAAAGTTGAGCTTAGCACTTTTGAAGATTTCTGCTTGGCAACACTGCTGAGCATGAGTGGGTCTTGTACAATGCTAAAAACCCCACAATAAGCAAGCACAGCGTGGACAGACAAAGACTGAGAGTTATGAGACCTGGGAAAGGCAGTGAGGGAGGGAAAGGGTGGGATACCATCAGCCATCTGGTGGTGGCTTCAGATACACCATTTTGAGCGGGAACACCGTTTTTCCCTTGCTTTCAGACGACGGATTCACATTTTTTAATAACATTTCGCATATTATTTCCTGATTCGAGTTCACAAAATAGGTGTTTCGCGTACTGAGATCCGGCACTTTGGGAGACCCCATTGTAATAGTAGTAGTAGTAGTAGTAGTGGTAGTAGTAGCAGTAGTAGTAGTAAAGTAGCGGTAGCCCCAGGTTCATCCAAAATGTGAACCCAGTGGACTGAAGGCCGAATTTCTGTCATGCTGCAGTTCATCCTCCGCCTTTGGGGGGAGAAGAAAGTATCTGAGGGACGTTTGTACTGTATAACCAGACAGTGGTGCCAACTGGTTATATCAGTGCCTCAGAAAAAGGGTAAGCCTTCTCAAGTACCACACTGGAGAGGTAACACAAAACTTTACCTGCACAAACCTTAGGCCAGAGCCACAAATAAACTTAAGATAAATTCACTCTCTTATGTCAGATTTTGATTTGCAGAAAATTATCAAGGGAAGTTTTTGTACTTCTGTGCCAATGTCCCACACCCCCCATTTCCTTGCTCGTTGTTGTTGTGGGGGCGCTTTGGAGATGTCATTTGGGACTTGATGTGTACGGGAGCTATAGCAGGGTACCTTAATGAACTCCAAACTGTGTGGGAGTCTGGTTGCTAGGTGGATGTTGCACTCACGTCTCCACTCTGCTCTACCCTCTCCCCTCTCCTTGAGTCCCTGTCGCTGTCTTAACTAATTTTGCAAGGCTCTTTTCTTCTACTATTGTTTCTTCTTTCCTTTTCTCCTATCCTCTCTATCCTATCTTTGGCATTAAATAGTGTGGAAATTTCCACGTTCATCAAAATTCTCATATGTATCCTCAAGTGCGTTGCAACAGGAAGGACATGGGTGTGCCCGTGGGCTATTGGTCTGGCCAATTGTAGGGATCATGGTGGTTCAACACCACCCCAGTATGTGGACCTTTCAGAGGTAGATCTCTGCAGAGGCAGAACTCTGCTAAGTGGCAGCTTTCAGTTCAGGGGGTGCTGTTGCTTGGCAGTAGGACACTCGGCCAATAGCCTAGTATGCACCCCATACCCTACCCTCGTAGGGTAGGGTATGTGGTGCATACTAGGAGCTTGATCTCTACTTGGGTCGTTGGCTGGACCTCTAGGCTCCATGTTCTGCCCAAATAGTCCTTTCTTTTTCAACAGTCACGATGAGCTTTTTCCTTCCTCAGTAAATTTATGGATATTGTTACAAGTTCCTTCTCCCCTGGCTCTGCCAATTTTTTTACCCTGATGACCCTGGCTTCTCTTCCTGAATTTTCTCTTGGTCAGGCGGATCCCCCCCTCCGCTACTTTTCCGCCTCTTTCCTCCTCTTCCTGTCTTTCTGCTTCTTTTACTCCCCCCTCTGAGGGAGACACCCCTCCTGATGTCCCTGCCTCGACACTGCTATCCTCAAATGGCGTGTCAGACCTCCTGGTTCCCGACAAGTGTCGTCATCCTAACCCATCACCTCTGATAGCCTCACTCACCCCATCTACAGTATCTCTCTCCACTATCGCTGTTCTCTAGTCGTTACCTGGGAGCCTTATACCTCCTTGATTCCGAAATCGACCCTCTCAGCCCCCTGCAACGTTTACCACTACTCACACTTCCTGACCACGTCCATCTGTGATGCTGCTCTCCTCATTCCAGACATGGGACCCCCCATGTCCTGCCCCCCTGGCTAGATTTTATACGGTGCCCTCCCACATGGTTCTGAATGACATGGAATTTCAGCAACTGCTGCTTAGGTCTGTGGGTAAGGATGTGACTTTCCACTCACGCTTTGACAAATTATGCCTTGTTACGGTTCAATCTGATGCCCAAGCCCGTGCCCTGCTCGCTCTTACAGCTGATGATGGTGTGCCTCTGAATGTACATAAGGATGCACAGCTGAACTCCAGCCAAGGCACAGTTTTAATTCCTCACTCAGTTCAACTGGGTGATGATTACCTTCAAGAATGTTTGTCGCACATCCATGATATCCTAGAGCTCCAGCATGTTCCTGTTACCTCAGTTTCGTGCTTCGAACGTCCCCAAGTCGGCGACCGCACACGACCTACTCGAATGATCCAGGTAGTGTTTGATTGCTTGACTCCCCCAGATTTTGTGACTATAGGAGGTGAACGACTTCTGGTGTGGAAGTCTCCACAAACCCCAGCTCAGTGCAGGTTGTGTTGGCGTTTCAATCACCCTCCCAAGCACTGTCAATCCTCCCCTCGTTGCCCCCTCTGTGCATCTCCTGATCTTAATAGAAGTGAATGTCAGACTGCCACTCGACACTGCCCAAACTGTACAGGTCCTCACAGTGCCCTGTATTGAGGGTGCCAAGTTTACTATTTGAACTGTGAGGTTACCGCCATTCACCAACAAACTGGTCTCTCCCTGCAAGCAGCCCGTTGCATGGCCTGCAAACTCAGCTTCAGCCCTGGCCCGACTTTTGCAGATGCCCTCCAGATGCCCAATGCCTCTACCACTCCTGATTATTCCCCTCATACGCTTCCTACCCACTCTCTCCTTCCAACCATTGGCCACCCTTCTCCTCTATCCCTTTGCATAATTCATTCTCCAGTCTCAATTCTTTTATTCCCACATCCTCGTCTTCCATCCACCCCTCTCCTGTTCTCACCCCTACCACACCTCGTCACTGTCCAAAACGACCTAGGATCACCTCCAACACCAACACCTCCAGGGGAACATTCTCCCGATGGGTCCCTTCTGCTAGAAGGTCTTGTGCCCATCTACCCTCTACCACACCAATTCCCTCTCCGACTCACCCCACTGCTTCAGATTCCCTCACTGCCTTACCTAAAACGCTACCTAAGATTAAACAGTACCTACTCTCCATTTGTCCCTCACCTTCTGTGTCTTCTGCCTCCTACTCGACCATGATGTCTACAGAGATCCATTGTGTACCTTCCTCTCTTCCATCTACCCCTGTCCCTCCCAGATCCAAACCAACCCCAGACCCTGTCATCCATCCTGTTGAGTCTTCCCTAGATCCTGAACCTGAACCTCATGCCATCTCCCCAGCCCCCACCCCTTCCCTTCCTTCGCCCTCCCCCATCCCTCTCGCATGCACTTCTGCCCTCAGTCACAATCTTTCTGATTCCTCCCCTACTCCTTCCCTCTTGGCCACTTCCTCCAGCACTTCTTCTCCCCCTTCTGAACCCTCCCTTTTCTTTGTACCTACTTCACAGGTGCGTGAATCCACCCTCCATCCTCCTCGTTCCTTATTGTCCTATCCAATACCTCCAGGCTATCAGCCTACCTCCTCTACTCCACTCTCTGTACCTTTCTCTACTGCCTCCACATCCCATATCCCCACGAGAGTTACCAATCGATAATTTTTTAATTTCACCTTCTCCCCTCTTTTAGTCTTCCAACCTATCCTGGCTCTAATCAATTCTTTTTTATTAATTTCTGTTTTACTTCCCAACTAGACCTCGATATTCCTAACTGTTATTAGTTTTATTTTACACAATGGCTCGCATCATACAATGGAATATCCGTAGTTTAACCACACATCGGCTAGACCTCCAGTTTTTAATTTCTCAATATAACCCACCGATTCTCTGCCTACAAGAGACACTCCTCACCACCCTGCCTCCCCCCATTCCATCTTATTCATATCTGAGTCAGTCTACCCCATTCCCAGTATGATACCTGTCTCCTGATACATGTTGATGTTCCTTTTCAAACCCTTTCTGTTTCGACTACTATCAAATGTATCTTCGCCAGGGTGTTTCTATCTCGGTGGGTTACAGTGGTCTCACTGTATTTTTCCCCTTTAGTGCCTATCAATTTTACTGACCTTGATCGACTTTTATCTGACATACCCTCTCCTATCCTGCGTTTAGGTGATTTTAACTGTCGGAACCCCCTCAGGGGTGGCTGTTTTAACTGCACGTGGGCGCTGTTTGGAGGATTTCCTCCTTGCCCATGATTTTTACATTTTTAACTCTGGTTCCCCAACCCATTTTGAAAGCTGTACTCGAACTTTCTCTGCAGTTGACCTGTCCATCTGTACCCCAACGACTTCCTTGGACTTCACTTGGTCGGTCCTTAATGATTATTGTGCCACGGACCATTTTCCAACCCTCCTAACCCCCACATCTTACTATTTGGTCCCTGGCCCTCCTCGATGGCGCTTCGATAGAGCAGATTGGGTGACCTTTACATTCCAAACTGTTCCTCCCACTCCTCTTCCACTCTCCCATGATCCCACTGCTTTGCTTTCAAGTTTCTGTGCCTTTCTCCTTACGGCTGCCTGTGCCTCTGTTCTGCATACCTCCCGTCCCGTGTCATCGAAATGTGTGCCATGGTGGAATGACCAATGCACTTCAGCTCTCTGGGTCAAGAGGGCCAGATGGAAGAGCTTCTGCAGGAGAAAGGGCACTTCGTTGGAGGTCCAAGCTTTTATACTTTTTCAACAAGCTAATGCTCTCCTTCGTCGCACAATCCGTCAAGTAAAAAAGGATAGCTGGATGTCATATCTCTCTACCATCGTCTCAGACACACCCATTCCATGGATATGGTACCGCATCAGGAAAATAGTGGGTAAATGGTCACTTACCCTGACTCCAGTCCTCACCACCAATGATGGAGCCATAGGCAATGCTTTTCAGGTTGCCAATACTCTGGGTCACCATTTTAGTCAGATTAGCAGTGGGTCCCATCTCCCCCCTATATTTCTAACAACCAAAGGACGTTCAGAACGGATGCCCTTACAGTTCACACTGTCATATTTTTTTTTTTTTTTTTTAACGCCAGGTATCCCCGAAGGGCTAAGGCGTTGCCCCTGGGTAGACTTTTGGACTGGGGCGTGTAGCATTTTATGACCGGATGCCCTTCCTGATGTCTACCAATGACCCTTGGGTGGATTCGATCCTCCGACCCTTCGGTCAGAGCGGAGTGCTCTAACCCACAATGCCCCTTTCTCCAGTTCGGAAATCAAAGCAGCTCTAACTGCTTGCGGTTCTACCTGATGGTGTGCACTACGACATGACAAAACATCTGTCCCAGACACCCTTCACTTTCTACTTAGAATATATAATACTATATGGTCCACTGGGAGCTTCCCTAATGAATGGAGACAGGCCCACCTCCTACCATTCCTTAAACTGAGCATATCTGGGTCGTCACCTGGAGATTATCACCCTATTGCTCTTGTTAGCTGTCTATGCAAACTGATGGAATATATGGTAAATTCTCGTCTAATGTGGCATTTAAAATCACGTGGTGCGAACTCACCCTTACAATATGTTTACCGAAAGGGGAGGAGCACCCTAGATCCTCTGATGAGGCTAGCAACCTTCATCCAACAAGCCTTTGCTAACTCAGAGGTGGTCATAGCTGTGTTTATTTTGTCTCGAGAAGGCTTATGATACAGCCTGGAGGTCTAACATTCTCTGTGTTCTACAACACTCTAGAATTATTGGCAATATGGGTCTTTTTACTGAACTTTCTCTGTGTACTCCTTCAGAATGTCTTATTCTGGTCTCATGTACAGCATGAGGGTGTCCCACAGGGACGTGTGCTTAGTACTACTCTTTTTACCCTTGCAATAAATGATATCATTTCATCTCTTCCACATGGTGTTCGTGCTTCTATGTACGTAGATGACTTTGCTATATATGCAGCTGGAGCGGATGTCTCGGCCTTACAAGCCCTACTTCAATCAACTATAGATGCCACTGTAGAGGGTGAGCCACGGATCTTGGCTTTAAATTCTCCCCCACGAAATCCTGTGCTATAAGTTTTACGACCTGCCATTCAATCCCTCAACCCCCTCTTACACTATATGGTACCCCTACCATATCGTTTGTCAGCCCCTTTCCTTGGCCTTATCTTTGATTCTTGACTGACTTGGTCTCCACATCTCACTTCCCTCAAGACCTCCGTTTCCCTCAGACTTCGGTTATTGCAAACTCTCAGTTATGTGTCCTGGGGTGCAGACCGTAATACTCTGCTCCGTCCCCTGCTGCAGGGGGTCACCTTGACGTGGTGGTGGGGCTTGAAGTGTGGTTAGCGGTGGCTGGAGGCATGCCTACCTTTGTAGGGTTCGGTATTTGTTGGCCTCGTGGACCAAGCACCCCCTACATCACTGGTGGAGGAGGCCTGCAGGTGATGTTAGTCCCTGCCCATTTGCCATCTAGGGCAGGACTGTTGCCTACCTACGTTTGCCATGCGTGGCGTCTCGCAATGCTGGGAGACAGGAGTCCTGGAGGTTGAGCGATGCTGCACGATGTGCCCTGCAGCTAGGAATACACCTCTTTGGTCCCTTATTCTGGCTAGACGGGCGGCCTGGTCAGGCTCGGCCAGGTCAATCGGCTGGTCATGCATTGGCTAGGGTCAAGTGGGCACTGGGGCACCTGGTGGTCCCTATCATCCTGGAGTTACTCTTATCTAGGTCCCCCTGTGGTTACCCGCATATACTCTCCTGCTACCTCTGGGGTCGCCAGTGGTGTTGTCCCTGCCGTATGACCTCCCCTTGTTGAGCTCCGTGGTGGGTGGATGGAGGGGTGGGGGAATGAAGGTTTTTTTGATTGCTGAATGGAGAGTGCCACAAAAACTCAGGCTCTTGGTGATGACACTGCATCTGTCCCCAGACATTCTACCGACTGCGCCTCCCTTATTGCCACCCTGGAGCCTTTCCAGGCCCCTGGAGATTTCCCTCCTCTGCACCAGCACTCAACTGGGACTAGGAGGAGGTCTCATCGGGCTGGTTCGACTCTGGGGTTCGTACAAGACGAAATGTATTAGTAACTTATAAAAAATATCTAGTGTTGAAGCCCTCCATAGGTAAGTCAGTGCTAGATATGGACTTTTTCGATTTGCACCACTCCATAATATCTGCTTGTGGGAGTGAACCTAAAATATGTTCTGAGGGGGATGGAAGCATCCTTATCGAGGTGTCCTCCCCGGAAGAGAGCTCAAGATTATTGGGTTTAACCTCAGTCTCTGGTGCAGGTGTTTCCTGCATACCACATGCTACTTTTAACCAGTGCAAAGGAGTTATTTTTTCTCATGACCTCCTCTGATACTCAGAGGCACGATTGTTAGAGGTACTGAAGTCTTCTGGCGTGGTGAAAGTAGAATGCCTTCAAAAGAAGATCAAAGGTATTTTGACCCTGACACCGACATTGTTCCTAACATTTGATAGGTTAATATTGCCTACAGCTGTGAAACTGGCCTGGCTTTCTCTTCCTGTGAAGCCCTATGTTCCAACTCCAGAGAGGTGTTTCCACTGTCAGGGGTATGGGCACGTTAGCTGCTTTTGCCGTCGTGCACGAGCTGGCCTTCCTGGTGTCCGTGTCTCATGTGGCAGACAAAGTCATACCAGTGACTGCCCAGGACCCCTTAAATGCTATCACTGTGGAGGTCCTCATGCCATGTCTTCTAAGAGCTGTCCACGATACTGCCTGGAAAGGGAGATTTTGTCCACGAGAGAGGTTTCATTTCCTGAAGCAAAAAGGATAGCCCAGATACTCTTTTTTCAGCCAGGAGTTACTTATTCTTCTGTCCTTTCTAAAACACCAGTGCATCGCCCTGTATCTCAGAGGCAGCTTCGACCCATTCCAGTACCGACTCCTTCAGCTCGTGATACACAGAATTCTGGCCTCAGTGTTAGTACTGCTGGTAAGAATGATGTTTGCCCGACTGCTACTGTGTCTGTTCCTGCCCCCACTTCGGTGGCTTATGACTTGCGCACTTCTGTGGTGCAGGCAGACATCCACGTTGACCGGACTCCTTTTCCCGTTGTAGCCAGTATGCCCGAGGCTACATCTATATCTGGCAAACGTCACCGTTGTTCGTATGAGTCCTCTGAATCTGACGACTGGCCACCTAAGGTCTCTGTTGTTGACCCTTCTGTCAACACCTCTGCTGTTCCCTCTGTCCAGCAGGCTGAGGGATCTAACCAGAAGATAGCTGAGGCTGATGGTTCAACTCTGGTCCGGTCCCCACCTGGGGATGTTGGACAGCTTGTTGGTGTGTCAGACCTGAAGAATAGGACAGCCTCAAATGACTCTAGATCTGTGGATTCTGTTTTCACTTCTAAGGCTTCTGGTGAGGGAACTGGCCGTCCTACATCTCTTAAGGCGGCCCCCAAGCCGCCTTCCAAACAAACTGATATACCCACTGCAAGAGTGTTGTAAAACTTACTTCCTCGTCCTCACGTTTGTCTTCGGATGTTAGACAGAGGGTGAGTGTTTCTGGTGCTGGGCAGGCTCCTCCAAAGGGCTCTCATAAGCATCAATCCAAACCCGCTGGGGGGGGTAAGGTTGTCTCGCCCCTCATCCTGATCCTTCCTTCACTATGGGTATTATGACATTCTCAGCCAGTATACTACAACGGAATTGTCGAGGGCTGTGCGGTAATTGGGAGGAGCTGCGGACCCTCCTGACTTGTTCCCCAATGTGTGTCTGTCTCCAGGAAACTCTTGTAGGGTTTGCCACTCCCCATACACCACCTGGGTACAATGCTTTGTATTCAACCCCATCCCAGGGTCCTGTAGGAGGTAGTGCTGTTTTGGCTAGAGCTGACATCCCTCACTGGCCAGTCTGCCTCCAGTCTGACCTCCAGTGTGTTGCTGTGCGGTTGTATGCCCACAGCTGGTATACAGTTTGTTCCATCTATTTACCGCCCAACACAGCAGTCAGTAGGGTGGAACTTGAGAACCTTCTAGGCCAGTTACCTAAGCCCTTTCTTCTCTTGGGGGACTTAAATGGTCGCCACCCTTTGTGGGGCGACTGTCTTGTTATCCAACGTGGGAGTATGCTGGCATCCATACTGGAGGGTGAGGATCTTGCTCTATTCAATACTGGGGCCTTTACACATTTTCTCCCCCAAACAGGTTCATTTACTGCAATTGACATCTCTATCTGCTCTCCTGACTGTCTCCTGGACTTTACCTGGGAGGTTATGGAAGATCTCCATGGGAGTGATCACTTTCCCATCCTCCTTACTGCAGCAATATCTAGTCCCTGTTCCCGTCTACCAAGGTGGAGATTGGATAAGGCAGACTGGTCTCTTTTTTCTTCTCTGATTTCTGTTAATGCCTCAGTTGAAGACTTTCTCCATATTGATAAGGCTGTTTCGTTCTTTACCTCCATTCTACATTCTGCTGGCCTTCATGCTGTTCCTAAAACCTCTGGCACATATCGTTATCTATCTGTCCCATGGTGGAATGAGGATTGCAGTGTTTCTGTATGTGCTAGGAAGTTAGCTTTCTCCCGTTATCGTAGACACAGGACAGAGTATAATCTTGCTGAGTTCAGAAGGGCGTAGGCTAAGGCTCGTTGGGTACTGAAACAAGCTAGGCGGGACTCTTGGAAGGCTTATGTGTCATCTGTAAACTCAAAGAAGCCAGTGTCTCAAGTGTGGAAGAGGGTACGGAAGATTTCAGGAAAATTCACCCAAAGCAGGTCCCCTGTGCTGATGTCTAACGGTAAGCCTATTGGTGGTCCTGCAGCTATGGCTGATATATTTGCGTCTGCCTTTGCAGCGGTCAGTCATAGAGATACTAGCTCACCAATATTCGCCAGACAACGGAAGATAGAGGAGGCAAGGGTGCTGGACTTCCGTTCGGGGAATGTGGAGTCCTACAACCTCCCTTTCTCCCATCGTGAACTCTAATCTGCCCTTTCCTTCTGCCATGATACCTCACCAGGGCCGGATGATATTCCCTACGCAATGCTTCGACACCTGGGTAATGATGCATTGTCCTTTCTCCTCAGCCACTTTAATAGAATCTGGAAGGAATCTACTCTTCCTTCCTCTTGGCGTGAGGCTATTGTCCTGCCATTCCAGAAACCGGGGAAGGCAGGTTACAGTCCCCTGGAGTATCGGCCAATTGCCTTATCATCTTGCCTGTGTAAATTATTTGAGAAAATGGTCAACACGGGCCTAATGTATTTCCTAGAAAGGAACGAATGTCTTTCTCCATGTCAGTCTGGTTTTTGAAAATATCGCTCAACAAGAGATGCACTAGTCTGTCTTGAGGCTGCAGCTTTTGATGCTTTTGCTAGGCAGCAGCATCTGATGTGCGTTTTCTTTGACCTAGAAAAGGCATATGATACTACATGGCGGTTTGGTATCTTCAAGCAACTCCATTCTTTAAGTTTACGTGGCAGGCTGCCCCTATTTTTAGTACATTTTCTGCATGACCTCTCATTCAGGGTTAGGGTTGGTGTCACCCTGTCTCCTTCATACCATCAGAAGGAAGGGGTGCCTCAAGGATGTGTCCTCAATGTGACCCTTTTTGCTCTAGCTTTGGATGGTATTGTATTCTCATTTCCAGAAGGGGTGTCAGCCTCACTGTATATTGATGATTTGGCTCATTGGTATGATGCTTCCCGAATGTCCGTGGCTGAACGCCGCATGCAGCTTGCTCTGGACAGGGTCTCTCGGTGGGCCACCATGCACGGCTTCCGTTTCTCCCCCAACGAAGACGGTGGCCTTGCATTTCTGCTGTTTGAGAAGTGTACACCCAGGCCCAGACCTCCAGACATATGGCCACAGGATGCAATGTGTGGATGAGGAAAGGTTTCTTGGTCTTGTTTTTGACAGGAGACTGACGACTATCGTGCCTCTGTGCCCTGTCTTTCCTACGGACTCTATCTCACTTGTCTTGGGACGCTGACAGAACCATCCTGCTCCACCTTTACCGTGCCTTAGTAAGGAGCAAATTGGACTATGTGTGGTATACTCTTCTGCCACTGAGGCAAGGATGCGGCCACTCAATTCGGTCCATCATCCTGGGATTCGTTTGTCAACTGGGGCTTTCTGGTCTTGTCCAACTGAAAGTCTATTGGTTGATGCAAACGAACCGCCTCTGGATCTCCGCTGGCAGTCCTTAATGGTGCAGTGTTGGCATCGCCTTCACCGTCTTCCAGCCTCACTGAGTTGTAGGGCTATCTCCGAGGTCAGTCTTCTCCCCTTTTATAACACCCACCCTCGCTATCCACACCCGTTTGGGTACAGAACGAGCGTTGCCATGAGGGAGTTGGGTGTTCAGTCCTACCCTGTTTGCCCTATGCGTGTCCCACGAGTGGCTTCCTGGCTTCTCCCAAAGGTACAACCATGTGATTACTTTTTGGAAAGGAAGGCCTCCCTTTCCTCACAGGCAGCTTTGTCCTATTTTTTTTTAGAACACACTGCTGCTCATAATGATTCGATCCCTGTATATACTAATGGCTCTAAATCCCGTGTGGGAACAAGTTTTGGCGTAATTTTTCGTGATTTTAGCCGTGGTGGGAGTCTCCCTCCTTCTGCATCAGTTTTTACTGCTGAAAATACTGCCATATTAGTTGCAGTTGAATTGATTATTAGTTTTCCCCCAGCTTCTTTTATCATTTTTAGTGATTCAGCCAGTGCATTACAAGCTTTGTCACTTGGCTTTCCATCACATCCCCTAGTTCTGTCTGTCTTGGAGTGGCTCTGCTTATTAGGTAAGCAAGGATACTCTGTACAACCGTGTTGGGTCCCTGCACATGTGGGGGTCATGGGCAATGAGCGTCCTGACTCTTTGGCGGGAGCTGCTGCCTCTCGCCCTTCCTCTCCTCATTACCGTGTCCCATCCGAGGATTTATGTGCAACCACTGTGGAGGCTGTCCGTCTCTGTTGGCAGAGAAGGAGGGATGCAGTAGGGGCGAACAAACTCCGCAGCATTCGTTGGAACCTGGGCGATGGGGGGTATGTGGGACTATCCCGACAGTGGGAAACAGCTTTGGCCTGTCTCTGGATTGGCCACACCAGGCTGACTCATGGTTTTTTAATGGAGAGGGCACCCCTTCCCTATTGTGATGACTGTCTGGTTCCTTTGACTGTGCGGCATCTTCTTGTGGAATGCCCCAGTCTTGGGGACCTTCGTCAGCAGTACCTTTCCAGGTGCTGGGCCAGCAACGGATCATACCTTCTCTCCTCGGTGCTTGGGGAAGAGACTTGTGCTGTGGGGGGAGGCACCTTCTCCTTTGTATTGAGTTCTGGCCGTCTCCACAAGCTGTAGGGCTTTACCATATTATAGTTTCTGTTTTCTAATGTTCTCGTTTAACCTCAATTTTCCACCACGTTTAAATTTGGCTAGTTTCTTTTATACCATCGGTTTGTTTTATGCATCGCTTTTCTTTGCTTTTTATGGTTTTCATATATTTTAACTTTCTTTTAATGTTTGTGTTCGGCAGCATATGACGTTTGCTGTTGTGCCATGTCATTTTTTAAATTTATTCATTCATTCATTCCTCTGCTCCATCTCCATACTGTCTTAGTTGTGTTGAAGATTGATTATGGCTGTCAGGTTTATGCATCTGCCTCATCTTCCTCTTTTTGGTGCCCAGATTCTGTTCACCATCATGGTTTACGTCTGGCATTGGGTGCTTTTCGCTCCACCCTGGTTGGAAGTTTGTATGTCGAGTTGGGTATGCCTGCTCTGTCCTCCAGACATGACAAGCTAACTCTCCATTACCACATTCGCCTTCTTCAACACCCATCTGCAGGTTTCCCTTCCTCTGTTACACACCTCTCTCCTCCTTTTCCACCCTCGTTAGCTTCATCTTCTCCATGTAGGGTCTCCAATTTACTTGCATCCCTTTCTTTCCCTGCTATTTCAGTTCTCCCTCTGCGAGGTTCTATGTTCCCGCCTTGGCTTCTTCCTCACCCTACTGTTTGTGAAGCCCTGCTTTCTCGCTCAAAATCCTCCTCCACCCCACAGGAACTCTATCATCTTTTTGTGGATCATATGCATTGTCACTCCTCAGCAACCCCAGCGTACACGGACGGCTCTAAGTTATCTATGGGCTTGAGTTTTGCTGTTTTTTTCCCAGACCATACCTATCAGATCTGCCTACCACCAGTTGCCATTATTTTCACCGCTGAACTGCTGGTCATTTTACTTGCCCTTCGTGTTATATACCTATCAACTTTACACATTTTTATTTTCACAGTTTCACTTAGTGTACTACATGGTATTCGGTCTATCCTGGCCAGCAAACTGCTAGTTTTTGAGATACAGGGATGGTTGTTCCTTGTTACCACCAGATTGAGGTCTGTCTCCTTCTGTTGGATCCCAAGCTATGTTGGGATGCTGGGTAATGATAGGGTTGACTGTCAGGCACATACAGCTGTCACCTCTTGCTCTGTCACACCTCGTCCTATCCCGCAGCTGATTATTTCCCGAATGTTGCCTGTCTCCTTGGCCAGTGGTGGCAAGCAGAATGGACGTCTGCAACTGATAACAAACTCTGCTCCATCACACATACTGTCTCTCCTTGGCAGTCATCCTCCCATCGCAACAGGCGTTGGGAAACAGACCTTGCCCATCTGTGCCTTGGCCATACGTGGATCACACATGGCTTTCTAATGTCAGGAGGCACTCCTCCGATCTGTCAATGCTGCCAGGTTCCAATCACGGTCCACCATCTTTTGCTTGAATGCCCTCGGCTCCACACCGTGTGCAGATGGACTCTCCCATTCCTTAATTCCCTTGAACGTCTCCCTACCTTAGCCGATCTTTGTGAATCCCGTGTTTTCCATCACACACCTCATTGGCTTTCTATCTCAAACCCGTATTTTGCCTCACATTTAGTGACTTCCCCTCCTTCCCCTCTACCTTTATTCCACCATAGCATACCCGTCATTTTTTATGAAGCGGTTATAGTGCCATATAGTCCTCCTGGGCTTGGTGCTAGTCCTTTTTACTTACTTGTGTCATTGTCCTTCCTGAAAAAAAAAAAAAAAGCTCGAATATATTTAAGTCATTACTGATTTGTGTGTGTGTGTGTGTGTGTGTGTGTGTGTGTGTGTGTGTGTGTGTGTGTGTGTGTGTGTGTGTGAACAAAAAACTAGAGAAGATTGTACTCGCACATTCCCCATGTCTCTCCTACACATACGAATCACTATTATGAGAGGCAGTTGGCTGTGAATTTGTGTGAATCCGAGCTCTTGTGTATATCGACAAAGAAAGGGGGATTGGATGGATGATACACATGATGAGCCGGGTTCCTCACTGATGTAGTCCCAATTTATTAAAGATAAAACAGCTATATGCAAACGTTTGCCGATAATTTTTTGCAAGCAATGTGTCCTGTCTTCCTAATTTCTCATTTCTGCCCCACGGACACTGTCTTGACTTGCCCCAACGACGCTGTCTTGTGTTGCAACGCGTGAAGTGGACCGTAGTGGATTTGCCAAAAATCGATTTAAAGTATTTTAAATGAACGAATGAACCCGTGAATTCTTGTGATTTTTTTTTTCAGTGAGTCACTGATTCTGTTTGTGCGATCCGTTGTAAGATTATGGGAATGTAGTTTTTGTATGAAAGCAGTTTGTAACAGTCTACTGTGCTGTGGCGACGAGTTGACATTTATTAACTTTGTTTTATTTTCCTTCAAATATCAGTTACTGCTTTCTCTTCCCGTGAGTACTTGTGTGTACAGTGCTTGTATTTTGTATTTCCAACTACCTTAACTCAGTGTCAGGATTATTTAGGTGATAATCTAAACACATCTACTCCTACTCTATATGACACCCGGCTCCATTGTTTTGATCAAACCCAGCCAAGTTGTGTAAGCTACCTTGTCCGTTCAAAGGATACGTACGTGCCATTACTTGTAGTCTTTCTCAAGATACAGACAGTATATTTTAGTTCTTTTTCATTATTCATTAATTGTTGTCACTGATATAAATAGATTATACCATTTGCAAAGAACCTTTACCGCGAAAAGTAAGAGTCCTGACTCAGTGTTTACCCCGCCACTCACTTTGTTTTGATTAGCCTGACATCTATTGCTTGTGATCTCTTCCAGAACTGTATAATCATTCAGGCAGGTGATTTCTTTTGTGTGATACAAATTACTTAAGTGCAGATGTACACGTGTGCTCGAGCAAGTGCTGGCAACATGTATGCAACACAATAACAAACACGCTGCAAACATGTTAGGAACATCATGAAGTCTCAGCTGCCTCATATGGACACTCATATCCCATCGCCTCTGCTGCCAGTGTTCGAAGCTGCACCGAAACATGTTTGCATACATCTGTCCAAATACTGTTGCATACATGTACCCAAACATATTGCCAACCGTGTTGTCAACATATCTTCGAGGGCACGTGTGAACGCGACCTAATAACAATGCGTTTTGCATCTGAAAAAATCATTGAGCAGATTGTTTTTTGTCCTTAACAAGTAATTCGTGGTATATGTAATGTTTAGCATAAAATACTATATAGATATCATCATATTTATCTTCATTTACTTTGATTCTTGCAAAGTAAATCTGTCATTAACTTAAATCACTGATGAATTTCCCACCAGGTAAGTGCAAATGTTGCCTTACATTAATACCTGTAATTTTGTGCCAGCACAAAGTAATCTTGTTTTTTCACCCGACAGGAATTGTGAAGTAGTAATACAGTACTTTTGTGTGTTGGTATATATTTGTTTTCAAGGTTCACCTCAGGTATTTTCTACTTGTTGGTTTGCATTTTTTTTTTTCAGTTACTGGTCAGTGTTTCAGTACCTCCATTCCAGATGAAAATACATTTTTCACTTTTGGCCACAGCCAAACTCTGACTAGTAGTATTTGCCAGGTACTAACTGTTTGTTTATATTTTAGCTCTGTTTTAATTTGCAGATATCATCAGTATTTTGTTTGTATTGTGATTATTTTCATTGTTATCTTTCCTTAGACAACAGCTATCATTTCATATATCAATTAATGTATCATTCTTTGCAGCAGCAGTAAGCAGTATAAACGTAAACTCTCAATTATCCCTCATCACAATATCTGGCCCAATGTAATATCCGGCTTTGACTGCCTGGCACTATTAAAGCAATATCCGGTGGAATTAGGCAATATCCGGCGATGAAATGGGAAGCAGTCAGCGGTACTATGCATTTTTCGGCGGTAACGTGTATCATCTGGCTCAGACATGGGACCCAATCAGCCTGAAGGCAGTCCCTGCAGCACAGTTACACACACCAACCAAACACAATGAATTGCGGAGCAGCCCACCTGACGTGCCAAGCCAACCATCACCCTCATCTTCCCTGTGTGTTGCTCGTTGCTGTGGTGCTGTTAAATGTACCCTAGTTCTGCACGATGGCTGAGTCTGTGGCTTTTGTGGCAGTGCCAAAACTAACTATAATAAATAACAGTGAGAAAAAACAGAAATGAAAATAGCATTTTCAGGGGCAATCTCATGCATAGATCTCTAAAATCACACTGGTTTTACTGTGTGACTCACCAGTTTGTAATCGTGTCGGTGAGGGTTATTCAGTGTAACAGTTTCAAAGTACTGTATGGTCTACATAAGATGTAATATTTCAATTTCTTATTCTCGTGTATGCTACTTTATGTACATCTGAGAGTCAACTCAAATATTCAACATTATATTTCTCTCTCTCTCTCTCTCTCTCTCTCTCTGTAGGTGTTATTAATTGTACTTAAACAATAGTACCCAGAAAAATTAAAAGTTCTCCAGACAGCTTTTGTTATATTTGTGGTTCACTGACACTGAAACAGTACAAAAGGCGACTGAATGCTCAGGTGAAGAAACTATATCAACCGTATTTTGGTTGCAAAGTTGGTTATTAAGACAAGCCATGGGCTACTTACATATGCTGTGTCAGATGCGCTACTTCACTCTCGGCATGGAACAGAGACACTGATCCTGGTCGTTAATCTAGAGTGCCGATAGTTTGGAGGGAGCCAATGGACCATTCAACGGATTGCTACTTATGGTTAACAGATACCACAGGTAGGATGATTTCCTCCCTTCATCCTCTCATTCAGTTACAGTTATCACAAATGTCATCATTTTGTTAAATTAATGCATTAGTCTAATTCAAATCTATGTTCTAATGAGCGATTGGTGAAAAAGATAACTAGATCTGATGTGAGAGGTGTAAGGCTGAGAGGAAGACCACGAATAGAATGGATGGACAGTGTCAAGAGAGCGCTGGATGCGAGAGGGACGTCTGTTGAGCAAGGAAGAGTGGCTGTGCGTGACAGAAATAAATGGAGAGAAATTGTGAATGAATAAGTGATGACGCAGCCCTGAGGGGATATTCTCCTACATTTGGTCTGATCAGCTAGTCAGGTCAGGTGCGGGTAAGGGGATGGGTCTGTTACGATGTGGCAGGGGTAAACCAGTTCTGCTGTCGGGCCCTGCTGCGGATGTCACTGATTGCATTGCGCAGTTGACCCTTGTGCGGTGTGGTGCGGTGAGGATTAGTCCGTTCTCCCCTTTGGTGCTAAGATGCGAATGAATGTGTTTGAATGGATGAGTAAATGGGGAGTGTGTCGTCCTGTCTCAGCTACCTCCCTTTCCTTGGGGGAAGCAGCCTAGGTATATAGATAGATAGATAGATCTTCTAATGAGCATACCTATCTTTTTTCTCCCACATGTTGTAACTGGAAGGGTAAAAGGCTATTGTTTACCCAAATTTTCAGTCTGCTATTCGCCTTGTTGAACATTCCATTGATATGCCTGTCCCTCAGCCTCCATCTGGAATATCAGGTGATGATACAGACAGCTCAGATGAGCCTGAATCACAACAAGACTTGTACGAGCCACAACCTGAGGCTTACAAAAAACCACGTCTAATTTCAGAATCTAAACTGAATGACGTGGTTCGTGATCTTTCCATCACTAAACAGAAGAGTGAACTACAAGCCTCTCGTCTGCAGGAATGGAATTTTTTGAATGAAGATGCCTGTATTACAACATTCAGAAAGCATCCATTGGTTATGCAACAATACTACTGATAAAAAATAAAATCTGTTTTTTCAGTTGACATCAGGGGACTTTTTGATGCCCTAGGATTGACTGAAAGAATGAATGAATGAAAAGGTGACATAGCAGTGCATCAGCAGAAGTCATATGCCGCTGAACACAAACAGTAAAAAGTCCAAATAAATAAAAAACATAACAAACAAAAAGATATGTGACACATAATACAAACTAAAAGTAGAAAGAACCAACCAAAACTAAAAAATGGTGGAAAGATAAAGGTTAAGTGATAACATTACCTTTTAAACACAAACTAAAATACAATATGACCCTACAGCTTGTTGAGAAGGCCAACACTCAACACAATGGAGAATGTACCTCCCCCAATAACACAAACCTCCTCGCCAAGCACTGAGGAGAGAGGGTATGATCCATCATCGGCTTGCCACCCGAAAAGGTATCACCGACTAAGATCTTAAAGTCTAGTGCATTCCACAAGAAGATGTCAGACAGTCAAAGGAACCAGGCAGTCATCATAGTAGGGAAGGGGTGCCCACTCCATTAAAAAAAAAAAAAAAAAACATGAGATAGCCTGGTGTGGCCAATCTGGAGGCGACCCAGAGCTGTCTCTCACTGTCGAGACAGTCTCATATACCCCGTCGTTGCTCAGGTCCTGATGAATACTGTAAGTTTTGTCGCCCCTGCCACATCCCACTTCATCTGCCAAAAGAAGCAGACAACCTCCACAGTGACTGTACATAGATCCTCGAGTGAGGCACAGTATTGAGGAGAGGAAAGGCAAGAGGCAGCAGCTCTCGCCAAAGAGTCAGCACACTCATTGCCTATGACTGTCACATGAGCAGTGACCCAACACAACTGTACAGAGCATCTGGGCATGTGTAAAATGAAGAGCCACTCCAAGTCGCACAGGACTAAGGGATGTGATGGGAAGCCACGAGACAAAGCTTGCAGTGCACTGGCTGAAACAATAGAAGTGGTAAAAGAAGCTGGAGGGAAACTAAAACTCAATCCAACTGCAACTACACCAGCCGTGAGTTCAGTGGTAAAAAACAGATGAGGAAGGAGACTTCTACCACGGCTAAAATCACTGAAAATTACACTAAAGGTTGTCCTCTTATGGGATATGGATCCATCAGCATATACAGGAATCGAGTCGCTGTGATTAGAGGCATCTTCTAATAAATAAAACGAAGCTGCCTGTGAGGAAAGAGAGGCCTTCCTCTTAGGGAAGTAAGTACATGGTTGTACCTCTGGGAGAAGCCAGGGAGCCACTTGCGGAACACATACTAGGCAAACAGGAGGTTTGAACACTTAACTCACCGATTTCAGTTCTTAATCTGTACCCAAATGTGTGTGGATAGTGAGGGTGGGAGTCATAAAAGGGGGAGAAGAGCGAGCTAGGAGGCAGTCTTACAAAACAATGAGGCAGGAAGAAGGTGAAGGCAGTGCCAAAACTGCACCATTAAGGACTGTCGGTGGAGACCCAGTGGCAGCTCGTTCAAATCAATCAGTAGACTGGGAAATGGGGAAGACCAAAAAGTCCTAGTTGACAGACTGATCCCAGCATGATGGATTGAAGTTAGTGGTCACAGCCGTGCCTCAGTAGCAGAAGAGTATACCACACATCCATAGTCCTATTTGCTTTTTGCTAGGGTACTGTAAATACAGAGAAGGGAAGTTCTGTTGGTGTCCCAAGACAAGCGAGAGAGAGGGAGCATACTAGAGAATGGTTTAGGAGGCATCATAGTTGTAATGAATAGATTTGAGAAACCCATGCCAATCTCCTGTCAAAAATAAGTCAAAGTAACCTTGTCTCGTCCATACATCATTCCCTGTGGCCATATGACTGGAGGTCAGAGTCAAGGTGAACACCTCTGAAGGAGCAGAAATGAAAGGTTACCATTTTTGTTGGCCAGAAATGGAAACCATGCATGGTGGCCCAATTGGAGACTCTCCAGGGCGAGCTGCATCGGACGTTCAGCCACGGACATTCAGGAAGCAGCATACCATACAGCCAAATCATCGACATACAATGAGGCAGACACCCCCTCTGGAATAGAGGACACAAAACTGTCCAACACTATAGCAAGAAAGGTCACACCGAAGACACTTCCTTGAGGTACCCCTTCCTCCTGAGGGGAGACAAGGTGACACCAACCCGAACCCTGAATGAATGGTCACGCAGAAAATTCAAAGTACATACGGGCAATCTGCCATGTAAAGTAAAAGAATGGAGTTGTTTGAAGACACCAAACCTCCATGTAGTATCACATGCCTTTTATGGGTCAGAGAAAATGCATACCAGATGCTGCTTCCTAGCAAAAGCATCATATGCTGCAGCCTCAAGATGGACAAGTGCTTCCATTGTTGTGCGACTTTTTCGAAAACCCGACTAACATTGAGAGACACATTCCTTCTTTTCTAGGAAATACATTATGAAGGTATTGACCAATTTTTTTCAAATAATTTACTCAAGCAACATATTAGGACAATGGGTCGATATTCAAGGGGAGTGTAACCTGCCTTCCCTAGCTTCTGGAATGGCAGGACAACAACCTCACACCAAGATGTGGGAACAGAAGAATCCCTCCAGATTCTGTTAAAGACAGTCAGGAGAAAAGACAGTGCATCAGCATCTAGATGCCGAAACATGGCATAGGGAATATCATCAGGCCCTGGAGGGGTGTTATGACAGAGGAAAAGCGCAAACTGTAGTTTGCAGTAAGAGAAGGGAGGTTGTAAGACAATCCATGCCCTGAACGAAAGTCCAGCACCCTAGCCTCCTCTACCTCCCAATGTCTTGCGTAAATTGGAAAGCAAGTATCTGTATGACTGACCATCACAAAGGCAGATATCAGAATAAGTGCCACAACTGCAGGGTCACCAACAGGCTCACCATTAGACATCGGCACCAGGGATCTGCCTTGAGTGAAATTACCTGATATCTCTTGCACCCTCTTCCACACCTGAATCACCAGTGTCTTAGAGTTTCTAGATGACACATAGGCCATCCAAGAGTCCCGCCTAGCTTGTTTGAGGACCCGCAGAGCCGTAGTCCGCGCTCTTGTGAATTCAACAGGATTATGCTATTGTCTGAATCTACAGTATGATAACACGAGAAAGCCATCTTCTAAGGACGTACAGCAACACCATAATCCTCTTTCCACCATGGGACAGGTTGATAATGATACCTGCCAGAGGTTTTAGGAACAGCATGAAGGGCAGCCTCATCTATATGTGGAAAGTCTTCAAGTGAGACATTAACAGAAATCAAAAAGAAATGGGACCAGTCTGCCTTATCCAGCTTCCACCTCGGTAGACGGAAACAATGACTCGATACTGTTGTAGTAAAGAGGATGGGAAAGTGGTCGCTCTCATGTAGATCCTCCATAACCTCGCAGGTAAAGTCCAGGAGGCAGCCAGGAGAGCAGACAGAGGTCAATTGCAGTAAACGAAGTCGTTTGGCACTGAAAATGCATTAACCTCCCAGTATTTAACAGGGCAAGATCATCATCCTCCAGTAATGATGCCAACACACTTCTACGTTGATTTACAAGACAGTCAGCCCACATAGGGTGGCAGCCATTAAAGTTCCCCAAGAGAAGAAAAGACATAGGTAACTAACCAAGAAGGTTCTCCAGTTCCACCCTACCGACTGCTGTGTTGGGTGGTAAGTAAATGGAACACATATACTATACTCGATTTTTTTTTTTCCAGCTGATGATCCACTTTCATGAATGTGGCACATGCACACTCCTGCCATGTGATTGGTTGGGGTGAATGTGTCCAAATTCGCCGGTTAATCATAATAAACATTTTAATAACAGCTTCATTTTCATTCATGAAGTATCATGTTTACAAAAAAACAGTTGTACCTTATATCCAATTCTCATGAATGCCGTTTTACATTGTCATTGTACTATACAAACAGACATGAAACGAGTATGTATCTGTGCATCACCCACACGGACAATGAATTTGAGGAAGTTGAATCTGAACTGAAATATTTATTGTTGTAAAAGGTACAGAGTTGTTGCATCTCTAGTAAATAAAAAAATATTTATATACCGGTACTTACAGATGTACATACTTATGGATAACAAGGGCGAAGGTATCGAAGCAATGGAGTAGGTGTGATAAATATTTCAATTCAGTTCAATTCCATAATAAGTCTGACATCTTCCAAGATGAGACAACTTCTTTTCCCCCCCTGGCCGTCTCTTGTGACCCCCCCCCCTCTGTAGCGGCTGTTCCATTTGACTCCGCACTTCCACCACTTTATCGCTGACAAAACCGGTAATCTATTTAGAATGGTAGGCTACTCTTGTCTGATGTAACATGTGCCTAAGTATTAAGATACCTTTTATTTGCACTTACCCAGCCAGATGCGTTTATTTTTTTTTTAATATAGGGAGTTGCAACAACACTATACCTTTTACAACACTCAATATTTCAATTCAGATTCAACTTCCTCAAATTCATTGTCCGTTTGGGTGAAGCACAGATACATATTTGTTTCATGTCTGTTTGTATAGTACAATAACAATGCAAAACAGCATTTATGAGAATTGGAATATAAGGTACAACTGTTTTTGGTAAATATGATACTTCAGGTATGAAATTGAAGCCGTTATTAAAATGTTTATTATGGTTAACCGGCGAATTCAGAGGCATTCACTCCAACCAATCACGCGGCAGGAGTGTGCAGGTGCCACATTCACGAAAGTGGATCACCAGCTAGAAAAAAATCGAGTATAGCAGTGGGTATACAACCGTACAGCAACACACTAGAGGTCAGACTGGAGATGAACTGGTTGATGAGAGACATTAGCTCTCATCGAAACAGCACTACCATTAACAGAACCTTGGAGTGATGCTGAGTAAAAAGCATAGTGCCCAGGTGGTGCATGAGGAGTGGCGAAACCTACAAGAGTTGCTTGGAGACACGCTCACAGAGAAGAAGAAATCAGAAAGGTCTGCAGCTCCTCCCAATTACTACTCAGCCCTCGACAATTCCATTCCAGTATGCTCTCCAAGTATGCCATAGTAGCCAAAGTGGAGGAAGAATCAGCATAAGGGGTGAGACAACCCTGCCCCTGACAACCAACCAGATTTAGATTGATGCTTAGAAGGGGTCTTAGAATAGGACTGGCTGGCACCGTTATGCTTCACATTGTGCTGATTGGCAAAAGATGACCTGGAGGAAGAAGCCTGGACAAAGGTCTTCTGTGATGGAGCAAGAGATGGCTTGACAAGGGAAGCACAAGCTGCCCTAGATGAAACAGAGCAGGCAGTGCCACCATGAGAAGGAGCACGATCAGTATTGCACCCACAGTGATTGGATCCTGAGAGGACAAGGCTTCATGCATCTGAGAAGGTGCATCAACAACCGGAGCATCACCACTGTCTAGTGGTGGCCAGACCATCAGCAAAATACCATCCTCAGCCAACACTCGGCCAGACCCTTAAAATCCTGAGTAGAATGAGTAGTGGGCTCCATAGATGAAACCTTTGATGGTAGGGCCCTAGTTGCTAAGCACTCTGAGGAGCCACGACAATGCTTGCCATGGACAGGAGGGACATTATTTTTTTTTTATATGTCAAGACAAGGTGAAGCATTGACATGGACATCTGCTACAGGAGGACCGGGATGAGGAAGGCGTTCCCAAATGCAGGAAGCACCACCCTAGAGGAGACTCACTTAGAGACAGAAGGCACCTTACTAGAGAAAGCACGGCTACATCTAGGCTGCACCCCCTCTTTGGAACCCGTGGCTGATGAGGCTGGGAAGTAAAACCCCGAGAAGTAGATAGGGTTTTGTGTGATGGCAGATGCACCTGCCGGATACATTATAGCTTTAAGGAGAGACAAGGCAGCGGAAAATGTGACATCAGGACGGAATGAACATCTCCCCTACCCTGTCCTTTGCCTCAGAAAAGGAAATTTTCTCCTTTATATGGCCAGAAACAACCTCATACTCAACCTTGTAAATATCGCAATCCCTTGAGGAAGCTTAATGTGCTCCCTCATAGGTCAAACGCATAGAGGGTTAAGAACAATCCACCATACCATGGGAAACACCACCACAATTTCCACAAACCTCAGGAAGACCGGACGCTTCATTCCGGCAAGAACGGCGACAATGACTAAACCTCTCACAATAATAACAACTTTTAGGCCGGGGAACATAAAGTTTGGCCTTAAACTTCCACCATGCATCAGTCACAACTGAGGGGAATGTAAAGCCATCAAATGTCAAGAAAAGTGAGGATGTTGGTGTTATGACTCCATCAGCTTTCTTCATAATTCTCTGTACTGTTACCACATCCTGAGGAACCAGCCCCTCCAGGAGAGAAGAATCACAATAAGAGACGAAGTACCAAAAATAGGCTACAAAACCCCGTGGGACTGATTTAATACCAAGGGAAGAGACAGACACTGGATAACTGGTGACCATAGTAAGGGACTGTATACGTGAACTCTCTTCTTCATTCCTGGCCTCCTGCAACAGAGAATCATCACTCTACAAGAAAACCTTGGGGGTAAACCCACATGCTATAGCTAAGTCATTGTGAATCCGAGAAAAGGTCAGGTTCCAGAAGGAAGTACCATCAGACAGTTTGAGTACCAGATATTTCATATAATTGCCTTGGACAAGGACACCAGGCAAAAACTCAACACATGTAATATCCTGACCCGCAGATTTGGCAGATGACACGAAGGGTAAAGGATCATCAGCCAAGGAGTGACCAGATGATGACGACTCATGTGGCTGGTCACTGCCTATACAAGGATCTGAAGAAGTGTTTATATTAATCATATCCTCATATATGAGAGAAAAAAATGGCACGAGCCAAGAGGAACTGCCTAACAGGGAGTATGGGGACCGAGCTCGGGCTGATGGGAGCAGGGTACCTCGTCCCCAGGGGGTGACCCGAAAAGGAAACCCTGTGATGCGAAAGTTCGTTCCCACCAGTGCAAAGACCCCCTTCTCCTACACCATCCAGCCCAGACACCTAACCAACCAACTCAGGACAGCCTCGAGACAACCTGTCTGGAGGGCGGCACTGATGACCCGCAAAAGGTAACCTACATTTCAGGCAGCACTTAGTCAGACCCCTCACTCAAAACCCTACCAGCAGTTAGATCAGAGGGGCATGCAAGCCACCCCTGCCCACTTGGGGGGCCCTTGGATTGAACTATGAACCCAATCACTGGAGGTTGTTTATTGATGGATCTCTCTACAGCATTAAAGATGTGCTGCTACACATATGAAAAAACATGCCCCTGTTCCAGTTGCACAATCATTTACTTGAAGAGAGACATATGAAATTCTTTCTTTCATTCTAGATCGCATAAAATACAATAAGCATGAATGGCTTGTTTGTGAAGATTTGAAAGTTGTTGCCATTCTTAATGGATTGCAAACTGGTTATAACAAGTATGCTGCATGTGTTTCCTGTGTAAGTGGGACAGCCAAGCAAGATCAGAACATTACTCCTGGTCGGAATGGCCACCGCGAGATTCACTGACACATGGATCCCACAATGTTATTAATAAACCACTAGTGAAGAAGATCATTTTGCCACTATTTCACATAAAACTGGGCTTAATGAAACAGTTTGTCAAAGTGCTGAAGCATGATAAACCAGCATAACGCAAGGAAAAATTTCCAAAAATACATGATCAAAGACGGCATGTTTTTGGCCCTCAAATTGGTCAGCCCATATTTGACAATGACTTTCAAGCAATGATGGATGAAACTGAGTTAGCAGCTTGGTGTGTATTTAAGAGTGTGTGCAGTGGTCTTCTGGGAAGGCACAGACAGGACCATCATGATGTTTTAGTAGATGAACTTATCAAATGTTACCATCTAGGTCGTAACATGTAACTGAAACTATATTATCTGCATTGCCATCTTTCCTTTTTCCTAGAGAATGCCAGGGCTGTCAGTGATGAACATGGAGAGAGGTTCCATTAGGACATAGCAGGAATGGAGAGTAGGTACAAAGGGAAATGGAGCCCAGCCATGATAGCTGATTTATGCTGATATCTGATGCGTGACCAACCGGAGTTATCGCACAAACCAAAAGAAAACACTAATAAATACACTAATTCATTCCAGATCGATTGTTCAGTGTTTATTAGGATAAGATATTTGAAATTATAGAGTTTATGGATCAATGCCAAGTGAAAAAGACAGTAATTTTGAATTTTCTCATTATTTATCGCATTATACTTCAAAATTTTCTACCGTGAAAGTTTACGAAACTATTAAACAATACTGAGACGTGCTAAATGTATATGGCTGTCAGATTCAGCATGAGCATCCTTGAATTGACAATAAAAATATGGCTTTTTTTTTTTTTACCGCGAAATTTGTTTTACAGTGTAATGATTATAATGAACTGTATTATATGCACTGTACACTCACAAGCACTAGTTTCTGTTCAGAGGTGTCCTCTTCCTACCCCTGTATACCTTGGGAAGTGGGGAGAGGGGTGGACGAAACGAGCTTTACCTGCCGCTACCCCACTTCCAACTCTCCAAAATACCCCTATACCCCGACGTGCCATTCTTAACTGGCAGTTACATCTCAAGCTGACTTCATACTTGAAACTCATGGTCACACTACTGTTACACAAACATAAAAAACTAGGACATACAAAAATATAAAAATAGCAATCAACACGCTACAGCAAAAAATTAATGCATTACGAATATAACGTTGACTCATAAAATATCGTAATCTGTGGGCACCCCTGGCCTCATGCGCTGCGCTCGCTGTTTAATTTGTTCACACACACACACACACACACACACACACACAAACAAACAAAAACACATGCACAGAAAGGCAGACAAACATACACAGACATAGACACACTCGCATGCATGCACGCATATATGCTCATATGCAAGCTCAAGAACGCATGCATACGCACTCGCGGAGAAGCAAACACCCACACACCCGTGTACATTACATGCTGTGTGTGTGTGTGTGTGTGTGTGTGTGTGTGTGTGTGTGTGTGTGTGTGTGTGTGTGTGTGTGTGTGTGTGTGTGTGTGTTCTTACCTAATTGTATCTTTACGGGAATGAGTCAAGCAAGTACTGTCCCGTGTATTAAATCATTATTTATGAAACATATCCTTAAATTAATAAATAGTTTTGGCACACACGATTTCATTCTGTAGGTCATTCCACTGATCATTTGCCATATTTTTTAAACTGAATTCTTTACGCCTTTGTCATCTTTCTTTTTATGCAGTTTTTTGCAGTGTCCTTTTGCTGATGCTTCCCCATGTCTATTTTCTCCTTCCATGAGATGCATTTATAAAGCATAATCATGTCTCCCCTTTTCCTCTCTCTTGTAATGTTGGTAGGTTCAGTTTTTCTAGTCTTTCTTCATAGCTCAGATCCCTTAAGTTTGGTACCCATCTTGCAGCGGCTCTTTATACATTTTCAATCTTATCTATGTGTTTTTTGAGATGAGGATTCCAGACCACTGATGCATATTTCATGGTCGGTCTGATGAATGATATTATTTTTCTCAGCATATCTTCATTTATATATGTGAATACTGTTCTTGTATTAGCAAGCAGTGATGCATGTTTCGTACCTTCTCATTTATGTTGTCAGCCAGTGATAATTTGGACAATCACTCCTAGGTCTTTCTCGTTTTCTGATGTGAGTAGAGTTGAACTTCCTAGCTTATAATCCCAGTCTGGTCATATTCCACTTTTACAAAACTTAATTACATGGCATTTGCCTACACTGAATTCCATTTTGCCATCTATTGCTCCATTCATGAAGCTTATTTAATTCTTCCCGTAGCTGTCTGCAGAAGTCTGTAATTTTCCTTTGTATTTTTGCATCATCAGCAAACATATTTAGATATGTTCCATTCCAATATTCCTGTCTATATCGTTTAAAAGCATATTTGGTGCCAGCACTGAGCCCTGTGGAACTCCGCTAGTCACTTCCCTTCATGCTGAGTAATTTCTCATTTCCCTTTTTCTGAGAAAATCCTGCATCCAACAGTACAGATTTCCTTGGGTTCCTCCTTGATGGTACAGTTTCCATAAAAGTCTTTGGTGCGGTACTCTCGCAAAGCCTTTCTTAAAAACTAAATAGATACTGGCCACCCATCCTTCTCTTTTCTGTAGTGTTTCTGTAACTCTGTCATAGTAGCTTAATAAATTTGTAACACATGGTTTTCCTTTTCTTAAACCGAACTGTCATTCTGTTATCATATTGTATCTTTCCAGATTGTTTACCCCAATTTTTCTTATTAGCTTTTCTAGTGCCTTGCTTACAATACTGATCAGGGAGACTGGTCTGTAGTTGGGTGGATTCTGTCTACTTTCTGTCTTGAATAGGTGAACAATGTTTGCTTTCTTCCAAATATAAGGTAGTTTACCTGGACTTAAGGATTCCTTGAATATTGAATATATTGGTCTGCTTAATTCTTCTGCACATTCATGGAGCACCCAGCCTGAAATTTTGTCAGGACCATTTGCTTGTCCTTTGTCTAATTTACTCAACTCTTCTTGTACCTCTTGTTTCGATATTTGTATATCTGGTAATATGTGTGGGCATGCATTTTCCTTATTATCCCTCTCAAAATTACTTTCTTCTGTAAAAACTATCTATCTATCTATCTATCTATCTATAGCCCGACGCCCTAATCCCGCAAAGGGTGGCCGCAGACAAAACGCCTCCAAGTCACTCTGTCACCCACCATTTGACTCCCCTCCCCCCAACTCACCCCCCCCTCCCTCATATACCTCTCAACTCCATCCCTCCACCTCATCCTCGGTCTACCCCTCCCTCTCCCTCCCTCCACCTCACCTACATACACCCTCTTAGTCAGTCTTTCATTCTCCATTCTCTCCACATGTCCAAACCACCTCAGTGTATTTCTCCTAATCTTCTCAACCACATCCACATCTACCCCACAGCGTTCCTTCACTTCTTCATTCGTCAACCTGTCCCTCCACGTCACTCCACATGCTCCTCTCAAGTAACTCATTTCCACTGCTCTCACTCTTGACTTGTTCCCCTCTTGCAAGGTCCACGCCTCGCTTCCATACGTCAGGGTAGGGATCACAATACCATCATGCAGTGACTTCTTAACTTCCATACTCACCTCCCTATTTCTCATCATTGCTTTCAGTGTACCAACAACCTTCCTTCCCTGCTGTACCCTTTCACGTACTTCATCCCCCAAAGTTCCCCCCTTACTCATCACACTACCCAAGTACTTGAATGCACTCACATTCTCCATATCCTCACCATCCAACCTCACTGCACACTCTGTGACTTCATTCCTCTCAAACACCATAACTTTACTTTTGTTTACATTAACTTTCAGCTTCCTCCTCCTACACACTGTCCCAAATTCATTCACCAAACCTTGCAACTCCCATTCATCTTCACTCAACAATACTGTATCATCAGCAAACAGCAACACCGGAAGCTTCCAAATCTCACCCTCATTCATTAGGGCCAGCCCCACATCCACTGCCCTACCTTGCACCTCCTTTACAACCCCATCCATATATATATTAAACAGCCATGGAGACATCACACAACCCTGTTTCAGTCCCACATTGAGATCAAAGAACTCACTCAGCTCACCATCCACTCGCACCGTAGCCCTAGCTCCCTCGTACATACTCTTCACAGCACTCAACAATTTCCCCTCCACTCCATATATTCTTAATACCTTCCACATACCCTGCCTATCTATTCTGTCATAAGCTTTCTCCAAGTCCATGAAGGCAGCATACACTTTCCTTCCCTTCTCTAGATACTTCTCCACTAAACATCTTAGAACAAATATCTGATCTACACACCCTTTTCCCTTCCTAAATCCCCCTTGTTCTTCTCCAACTAGCTCCTCTGTCATATGCCTAACCCTATCAATGAGTATTCTACTATATATTTTACCAGTCACACTAAGAGGGCAAATAGCCCTATGGTTACCACATACTTCTCTCTCCCCTTTTCCTTTGTACAGAGGAACAATTATACCTGATTTCCAGTCCTCTGGAACCCTTCCCTCTTCCCAAGCCAATCTACACAACTTCCATATCCACTCCACAACAATCTCACCCCCATACCTAAGCATTTCACCACACACTCCATCAATTCCTGGGGCCTTTCCCAGCTTAATCTTCCTCATCGCTTCCACTACTTCAGACCTAAAAAAAAAAACTGATTGTATATATTCGTTAAGAACTTTGCAAATATCTTTTTCCTGGATATAGGTTATCCCTTCATCCACGATGGACTGTACTTTAACTTTGGTTTTGTTTCGGATGTAGCTGTAAAGAAGCTACGGTTGATCACTACTTTTATTTATAATGTCTTCCTCAAACTGTCTTTGAGCTTCTTTCCTTGTCCTTGTATAATCATTTCTTGCCTGTTTATAGTTGTTATATCCCCTCTCACTAATGTGTCTTCTGTATCTGTTTCACAGCAAGTCTCTTTTCTCTTTTGGTTTATTACGTTCTGTGCTAAACCACTTCTTTATCTTAATTTCTGTTTCTTTGTGCTGAGGGATGTAATTTTAGATTCATGTTTCATAAATTTCACCTAATTTTCTCTATATAACATTTATATCTTGTCCTCTAAGGTCCATTTTCCAATCTATTTCTATGATGTACTTTAAGTCATGGTAGTTCCTTTTTTGTAGTTTAGGCTCTTTTGTAACTTCCATTACTTCTAACTATATTAAAGTTGTAATTTAATACTGCATGGTTGCTTTTGTCGAATGGAGGGTGATACATTATGTTGTCGATATCATTATCTTGCCTGGTAAATCTAAGACCTAGTAATTGTGGATTATCTAGTCCACCTTTTCTGGTGTTTTCTTTACATGTTGTGTTGGGAAAAACTTTACAAGATCCAGGAGCTTTTGATCCCAGCAGTATTCATAGCTTCTTACTTCAAGAGCAATCCAATTTATATTTGTATTGAAATCTCCAGTTAATATAATTCTTTCAAATTTCTCTTCCATTCCGTCCATTACGGAGCTTTTAATCTCTGAATTGTACTTACTGCCAAGTCTTCATATTTGCCTCTTTCCTAAGTGTTTGTTTTGGGTGGCATGTATAAATTTGCTACAATTATTTTCCCTTTAGATGTTTCAATCTCTAATGCAATAACTTCTACTTTTGAGGGTATATCTAGTTCTATCTCTTTGGATTTTAGATTTTTATTTGTTAATACCAGAACTTCTCCTTTTCTAAGATTTTTATTTCTTCTCCATATATTGTAGTCCTCAAAGCCTAGGATGTCATTTAATAACCTTGGGTTCAATTTTGCATTAGTTATGAAAATAATATGAAGGTCCATTTCTTTGTTATAGTCTTTTATCTGTAATCATTTGGATACCATTCCGTCACAACCTTATCACCTTAACCTGTCCTATCGCTCTGGTACGGCCTGTGGACCCTCCAAAGAAACGTCGTTTGTGGCACTTTGGAGCTGCGGATTGGGAGGCCCTCAGGCAGTACTTCTTTGATTTACCCTGGAATGATTATTGCTTCCATGGCCGGGAGCCATCTGAGTGTGCCTTGCGCATTACGGAGGTTATTCTCTCGGGCATGGAAGCATACATTCCTTTCTCATATCCTCTGACTAATGCAAGAAAGCCCTGGTTTAACCACACTTATTCTAATGCTGTCCGCAACAAGGAGAGAGCCTATAAAAGGTACCGGGGCCAACCCACCCCTGAATCACATCTTTTATACGTTTCTGCCCGGACTCTTGCTAAGTATGTTCTTCACTCTGCTAAAAATACTTTCATCCGTACTAAATGCTCTCAACTCTCCAACTCTAATTCTTCCCGCTTCTTCTGGCACCATGCCAAAAACCTTTCTAACAACTTTACCTCATCCTTCCTCCTCTTTTCTACCACGATGGCTCTGTAGCTATTTCTTCTACTGATAAAGCAGGTCTCTTTGCTCTGACTTTCTCCTCCAATTCTACCTTAGACGATTCCGGTGCTGTTCCTCCATCATTTCCCCACTCTGACTTCCTCATGGCTAACACTATAATTTCTTCAGCTGATGTATTTTCCAGCAAACTCTCATCCCTTTTCTGTCCAACTCTCTAATGCAAGAGTTAACCCTTACTCCCAGCCCTTCATTTATGCAACAGGTCAACTCTGGAACTGTCTCCCTCTGTCTGTATTTCCTGCTTCCTATGATCTCCAGTCTTTCAAACACAGTGTGTCCAGGCATCTCGAAGTGATCGGATCTTGAATATGGTTCACTCTTGTATTTTGTTTTTCTCTTGGAAGGAACAATAGTTGTGGGCTAGTGGCCTTTGGTTCCTTCTTCCTCGCATTAAAAAAAAAAAATTGAGCACATCGACTTAATCATTTAAACATATTTTACATACTTCGAGTCTACTACCTTCCTTTTTTTTTAGTCCTTTTTATTTATGTGCCATTTGCTTACTTGTATTCCCACTGTTTAAAAAAAAAAAACTTCTCTCTTCCTCTGATCTTTCCTCATTTTTTTGTTTTAGCTTCTTCCCTCTACTCCTTCAGCATTCCCAATTCCTCTTGAGGTAAGCATCATTTTTCCATCTTTTTTTTAATTCCTCGGTTTCCATGAGTTTATTTGCATTATTTTAGTTTTTCCTCCACAGTGTTCACACTCTGAAAGGTTGCTTTCAGTGGCCTTGACTTATTTCTCTCATATTTCCCAAACCTTTTGTGTTCCTCTATATCTTGATCACAGATATCCTCTGATACTTCCTTCACTATGTTCATTATATTTACCATCTCCATTTTGTCTCACGAGATTCTGTCCCATATTTCTTCTTCATCTATACTAGTGATTACTATAGGTTTGTTGATATATGCTGAATCTTTGACCAGTTTTGGGTTGTTTTAATTATCATTCCTTTCACTTCCTTTCTGATTCTTTTTTCTACGACTTTTGGCTCTAAATCTTTCTTTACTTTCACCATTTCAGCATACGTAATTTGTACTTCATCTTTGCAGTTTCTCATCATTTCGTTCACCTGGATTACCTTCTCCTCAGTATCACTGCTTTGGTTTAAAAGACTGCTTGCTTGCTTAGTTGTTTCTGTATCATTTCCTAACTCCTCCATAATACTCTCATGGTTGACAATTGTACTCACCACTTCACTAGTCATCTTTTTCAACTGACAGCTCATCTACTGTATTGTGTCTTTTTACTGTAAACTCATTTACTATTTTTTTTCATTTTCTTCCTTCTACATGCTTATTTCCTTCTTGATTTCATTTACTTCTCTTTGTAAAGTTTTCCCCAGTCTATTCACACTCACTAATAATTTATTATGTTTCCATTTCAATCAGTTCTGGTTAGAAATCATCATCCAATTTTCTAACTTTATCCCTTCTCTTAACTCACATATTCATTTTACTAAAGATGATGCTCATCTTGCAGAAAGGTAATTCTTACTTAGAAAGATAACTTAGACTTACAAGTTTGCATCTCCCTGTTACCCATCTGGTGATAATGATGACACCCAGCTGATGATGCGTCATATCAGTGGATTCCTTTCACTGACTTTGATGTATTCTGTTATTTGGACAATACTTTTCCTCATACTTGCTCTACTATATTAGAACATCACTGAATTTAGCCTAGTACACAGCTTGACTCATATAAAGATACTATTAGGTGTGGCCAGTAATGGCCATCAGTGGCCACCGCAGAGCGAACTGACGTGACGTCCCCTCTCTCTCTCTCTCTCTCTCTCTCTCTCTCTCTCTCTCTCTCTCTCGTGTGTGTGTGTGTGTGTGTGTGTGTGTGTGTGTGTGTGTGTGTGTGTGTGTGTGTGTGTGTGTGTGTCAACAGACAGTCTACAAACAAACAGAGAGATAGTGACTGAGATAGAGACAGCAAAAGCTAAGGAGTTAGCATTACAGACAGGCAGTGACATTAAAAATCAGTGACAGACAAACAAATGTACCGTCGACAGCAGAAGTTCGTCCCTCTCGGCGTGCGCGATACGAGCCTGTTGATCTGGGAACACTATGATATACAGTTGGCAGGTATGGTTTCAATGACTTATATTAAAGAAGTGTGTTCGGAGATAAGAACACATTCCCTAATGATAATATTGAATTGCAGCAGGTGAGATAATAACGGTATTGTGAAATGTATGACATTGGTGTGTGAAGATTCTTCGTTACGGACACAGACGCACAGGATTATTTGGACTGGACTGATGTTACCAGCAAGTATAACATGAAATATTATAGAGCGTTTGCAGTCCTAAAGGTGAGGTACAAGAAAACATTAATTACCATGTCGGTTACACACTAAGCAAATAGACTCTTGACAGTGCGTGTTTTGTGACTGTACGGTTTTGTTTTACAAGTTTGATCACTTCCCTTCCTGATCTCTCTCCCCACCCGTCTCTCCTCTACCCAGTCACACTCTGCCATCATCCATGTTTTATCGCTAATGCTGAAAATCGTATGTCTGTTGGGTAAGTGTGGAAAGTAATCAATATAAAAGTGTTAAATGAGCTTTTTCTCCTCGATGGCTATGAAGTTTTATTCATGATTTGAATATAAATGTTAGTAATATGAATAAATCTTTACTGTGGTGGTAAGGAGACATTATTCTTCACCATTTATATAACACTTATAATGCCGTCGTTAATACAGTGCTCGAAATACACTCCCTCTCCATCCCCTCGCCATCTCCTTCCCTTCCCTTTCCACTGTCTCCATAACTCCTCTCCCTCCTCCCTTCCCCCCCTCTACCAATACCCTTCGTTTCTCTCCCTCAGCACCGCCAACCCCTACCTACGGTTTCATTTAATTGACCCTGCTTCGTTTTACTTCCCAAACAAGATCGTTTTTTCATGACTTTAATACAGTTATTACCATTTACAGGAATTTAAGTCGTAATTGTAGTGACATAAACACAATACAGTACTCTTGCACGTAATATTGCCAACTATATTACACACAAGTAACCAGATTACTTATAACAATATTTCCAACGAAACTATCCGTGTTCAGTACCATCCCCCACATCCGGACTCCTTCCCTCCTCGTCTCCTTCCCCCTTCCTGTATCCCTCATTCCTCTCTACAGCTTATAACATATTTACCTATGTCCCAGCTTGTACTATATCTAACCCCTTACCTTATCCATGGTATTCCTGCTTCCATAACCCCCTTCCCAACATTGTGTTCCCCATTAGAGTGAGACCTGTGAGTTACGTCTACTTAATTTATAATTTAACCCGCCCCGTCACTACCACTTTTCCACCACTGACTCCCCCCAGTCCCGACCAATTTTGGAAAAAAAAAAAATTGGGTTCAAACTTCCGCTTTTGGCGAGAAATATTGAAAATTCATAGAGAAATCGCTCACCTGAGGTTTAAAATACTCAATACAGGTAGCAGTACTCCTTACCTTACTGGATTTTCTATCAGGCTGGCTCCAAAGAAAACGAGTTCTATGGGAGGGTAACTATTCCACACCACTTAAAAATGGTATTTATTTATTTATTTGATACAAATTTATATGTAGTACGAGAGTATATTGGTTTTCACACAGTAATATAGGCAATATAAGCATTGTTTCACTCACCAAACACATCAACATACCTGTCCTTTTTTGGCGACATTACCTGATCATCATTTCTGACTGTTTCTTCCTCTAATGCTACATGAACTTTGTCCTCAACGTTATCATTGATTGGAGAATCACTCTGACCCTAAATTTCATACAATGGCACAACATGTCTACTCTGGTAACAGGTGAATTGCCGAGACAATGGCGTGCAAGGGGGGGGAGGTCATGCAGGGTAAGGCATTGTCCCTGCCTGGCATCTTGTAGAGGAAGGTGTCCTGTGTATACGTACCAAAAATCAAACACAAAAATTGAAAATTGTGCAAATTAGGGACCTTACAATTGATTCGCATTTATATACGTCAACGGGAGTGGCAGTGACAAAACGTGTGGACGTATATTCACGTCAACGGGATGCAGCGGGTTAAAACATTACACCATCGAAATACTTTGATCTGCACTCCCTCAACACATGATCTTACAAGGTCAGAAAATGCAGCCAGCAAGAGTATCCATAGCATTCCATTCCCATAGCTGCATAACATGGTCAGAACAAAAGGCACCGGCATTGCTGTCCGTCAGCGCCCTAATAACTGTTCTGCAACTGCTGATATTATCGATGCAGGAGTGACAATGACTCGGATGAATAGGAAACGAACCTTTACCATAATTAACCCTTCCACAGCAACACCTGCACGCTGTTCAGGCTAATGGCAAGCATATTCTGCTAAGGGAACAATCTACTTATCCAAAGGGATATAATCCTCCTTCATCGTATATGACGATTATGGTCGCCAAATATATGGTAGAAGGATACAGCTGTTTTGACTCATCAATTTTACTGTAATTAACCGTAACTGTAGAACTTAAAATTATCACCAAGAATACTGGCAATACTTATTCAGAACATTTTTTCTGGATGCGTGTAGATCATACTCTTGTGCAACGCAACACAAGCAATGATTATTTTCATTATTTATTTTCTTTGGGGAAAAGAAGGACGTTTGTGCTTCATATTTTATGTATGTAGGGATTTTAAAAAAAATACAAATGTAAGCAAGAGATTAATGGCTAGGGGGGAGGAGAAGTAATAAAATGATGACTAAATTGAAGCACTGACTGCCGTTTTTTGAACAGTTAATGCTTCTTGACTGTCACTGTCACGCTCATTATAACGATATTACACACCAATAAAGGAGACAATTCAAAAATATAACCCAAACGTCGTAATACTGTTCGGTTCCCGAGACAAAAATGAAGAAGGGGGAGAAAACAGACATTTGAAATAACAAGGGACAGAAGTCAGGCAGGGTCATTACAATAAAACCGTGGGGAAGTGTTTGGAGTGTTGCATGATAGATACAAGGGTTACTGGTAGATGGGGTGGAGGTAGGGTGGAGGAGGGAGACAGTGGAAGGGGGAGGGGAGGAGATGGCGAGGGGGTGGAGAGGGAGTATATTTGGAGCATGTAGGCTATTAACGATGGTTATATAAGTAATGTATGAATGTTGACGAGGAATGTCTCCTAACCACCACAATGGCGATTTATTCATATTACTAACAGTTATATTCAAGTCATGGATAACACTTCATAGCGATGGAGGAGAAAAAAAAAAAGCTCATATAACACTTTTCTATTGATTGCTTTCCACAGTCTCCAAATAGACATATGATTTTCTGCATTATCGATAAAACGTGGATGATAGCAGAGCATGACTGAGAAGAGAAGAGTCGGGTGGGGAAAGAGGTCAGGAAGGGAAGTGATTTAACTTGTAAAACAAAACCGTACACTCGCGAAACACGTACTGTCAGTTTCTATGTTTGTTTAGTGTGTAACTGACATCGTAATTAGTGTTTTCTTGCAACCTCACTTTTAGGACTGCAAACGTTCTATAATATTTCAAACAATACTTGCTGCAACATCAGTCCAGTCCAAATAATCCTGTGCGTCTGTGTCCAAAACGAAGAACCTGCATACACCAAGGTCATACATTTCACAATACCGTTATATTCCCACCGTAACATCTCCGAACACATTTCTATAATATGAGTCATTTAAACCATACCTGTCAACTCTATCGCATAAAGTATTCCCAGATCAACAGGCTGGCATCACGCACGCTGAGGGACGAACTTCTGCTGTTGACTGTACATACAATATTTGCTGACAGAGAGAGAGAGAGAGAGAGAGAGAGAGAGAGAGAGAATGTTTGAGTAATCGTACATAAATGCATGTGTGTGTGTGTGTGTGTGTGTGTGTGTGTGAACAAATAAACAGCAAGCCCACCGCTGAAGCCCTGGGGTGGCCGTTGTTTATGATATTGTTGTAGTCTCAACCTAATAATGCATTAATTTCTTGGTGTAGTATGTTCATAGTTATACATTTTTACATGTCCTAGTGTTTTATGTTTGTGTGATAGTAGTGTGACCCAGAGTTTTAAGTATGAAGTCAGCTTGAAATGTAATTGCCAGTTAAGAATGACAGTTGGGGGGGTAGGGGTATGTTGGAGGCTTGGGAGCTGGGGTAGAGGCGGTGGAGCTCGTTTTGTCCGCCCACCACCTTTCTTCCCTGAGCAGAAATTAGTGCTCGTGAGTGTACTGTATCAATACTGCATTGCACTTTATGCTTCATTTTAATCTTTTATTCATGAGGTAATATTGTAGGAAAGTTTTTTGGATAGAGGGTCGAGAAGGGTATTTAAACAATACCCGGCTTAATGATGAATGTTGAGCCTATGGGAGGGAGGGGGGAAGGGCATTATGTAATATCCAACAATGTGCTTTAACCGGCGTAGGGCTTGGCTGAATTACAGAGGATAATTAAAAGATTACTGTAACACATATTACTGCAGATAGTTACAGTACATAATAATATTATAGTAGTCCCATTTCCTTTACAGTTCAACAGTAACTGGCAAGGAGCCAGCTGGTAAAATTTTCGTTTAATGATACTGATACCTAACTTGCTGCATAATCCTTTTCTGGTACAACTAACAGCAACATAATTTTGGGTTATTTATCTATTTATTTATTTATCATTTTCAGAAGTTTTCTAAGTAACTCCTAAATTTTAAAATGACCCGGAACGTAACGTGCAGTCTGCTCCTATATACAGTTTCACTAAATATTTTTTCACTGACTGCTCTCTTGTTTGCAAGATGTGCAAACTCTGACATGACCTTGAGGAAAAGCTGACCGAAGCAACTATCAAAATTAACATCCTTACTTGCAGAGCTGATACGTTGGAGGAGTTTGTTGCTAGCAACATCAGCAACACTCAGGATGGGAGCAACACTCTTCGGTCAAGGAATGGTGTTGCCCAAGGTGACACTGACGTTGTTTCCCCTCCTACTACTGAAACTAATCAACCCCCATCTGAACAGAACAATATCCACCCAGTGCATAATGGTGCAAGGGTTACAAGGATGAGATGCATCTTACCGGTCACTACTTACAATAAGTTTCAAATATTAGCTGATGCTGGTGAAGAGACTCATGAGGCATGACAGGTGGGAGACTTGATCATCCTTGGACAGCTCGTGGAGTTCTGCTGCAGAGCACCAACAAAAAGAAAGTGATATTGCATTCCAGGTGCCAGACTTAAAAATGTGACTGAGGCTGCAGAAACTGTTATGGAATATGCAAATAATGAATGTCAGATTACCATACACTCAGGAACCAAAGATGTAATGCAAACCCAGTCTGAAGAGCTCCTGAACAAGTTCAAGTTGATGATTCAGAATTACAAGGAGAAACTAATAATACTGTACAGTAATCTCACTATTATCCAAACGACCATTGCCTGGACCAAACATTATGTGGGCACTTTGATCTAGCTGTTCCAAACCATTATTCGTACATTTTTTCCCACAATCCGGACACAGTGCTTGCGCCTGCTTTGAAATTATTGTCGCAGGAAAAATTCCTGCCTGGACGGGTAAGAATAACCCGGTAGCATCGCTGTGTGTGGCTTGTTTGTTTACCCTACGTCCACCAGACAACCAAGTTGCTTGCATCTACTTCAGGCGTGTCGCTTTTGTAGTGAGCAGCTCTCACTGAACCATTGTTATGGCGGTGCACGTAGTAGCTTTTGTGGTGGTTCCATATCTGCTTCAGGCCCCGCTATTCCTTGCATACCTACTTCGTAGGGTGTTTGATGAGGGCCACTTCACCAGAGAAAGGGAAGGGAGTAGTGCTGACTCCTTAGAAGCAGGAGGTCCTGGGGAAGATTGATGCTGGATGGTTGAATTGTGAGTGTTGATGTTGATTTTATTCTACCTTACAGTACTGTACCATAATTTCATTATATTTTACCATGATTTTATTCCATTTTACCATTATGTTTGTGTGGTCACTGCATTTTTGTGTGTAGCTGGTTTTATCATGTTTTTTCATGTCACTGCAGGCTATGGCCCTGCTGTGGTGATTGCTTGTCTGTGGTTGATGGGTCTGCTTGACCATGGTAATTGCTTGTCTGTGGTTTATAGGTCTGCTTGACTAGATAGGGTAGTATTAAACAACAGGAACAAGTGTTGAACGACGTACAATAGTGGCCTTTTACACTGACTTTCAAAGTTAGAATACATACAAATAGAGGTCATGGGGGAAGTCCGCTATTTGGACAGAGCCACTACTCAGACATGCCTTTGACTCTATTATGTTGGATAATCGAGGAATTACTGTATTCTCATTTCAGGTGTTCTCCCCATGATTGATGCAAGCAGTGTTTTTTAGCAGGGCTTTTAACTTACATAATCGTAGCAGATTACTTTTTACAGGAGGATTATGAGTTCGTAGACACTCAGAATCATTTCTATAAGCAACGGGTTCTGTTTGCACACAATGGTCTACATTTAAACTCGCTTGGCTCTGCTATCTTGGTCGTCCCTTGGACGGTGTAATGCGTTTTTTTTTTTTTGGGGGGGGGGCAAAAAAGACTCACCATGCAAAGCCTCTAGGCGAGTCAACGTAGATGTCATGAATCATGAACATACAAATGGAGGCAAGGATATTAAGGTTCTTCTCGTGAATCCGCATAGCTTGGGGAATAAAATTTCTGATTAAGAGGCTTATATTCTTGCTGAAAATTACATTGTAAAAATGGCGCAACAGAATTATGGCTCAACACAAAACAGCAGGATTTTTTTTTTAGCGAAGTACAACATACCATGTTACATTTTCGGTAGCAAGAGAAATAATATGCGGAGGGGGGTGGAGGGCGGCGTACTGTTATATGCTAAAGTAGGACTTTATCCGGTAGTAATTCCTAACCCTTCTGTTGATACAACTGACAGCAATTATCTCCACCCTAGAAACATATTTTCTTCCCTTGGCATAGACCAGTGTTTCTTAAACCTTTTCACTTCATTCCCCTCTTGTTGGGATCTTAACATCCTCATGGCCCCCCTTCAGTTTTCTCTTCAGCCCCTCACATATAATGAAGGAAAAATTTGTATTTTGCAGTTCTCCAGTCACTTTAATGGTTACAACTATTGATATGAATGCATATTTTGTTACTTATCAGTGGAATGGATGATACTGTTTGCTTTCAGTCAGTCGACACCTCATGACTGGGTCCTCATCTAACCGGCTTCGGCTTTTACTTTTTATGTGTAATAAGGTGGAGAAACAAGACTTACATAAATAAGTTGTGAAAAATAACAAGAGGACTCTAAGTGCGATTTCACAAACTTTTGGATATGACTTATACAAGGAGCACCAGAACCCAGTCAGAGATTTTTCTTTATAAAGGTCTCTGGCAACAAAATCATCTTGTGGTAAAAGAATTCATCATCGGAAACGCCGGCAATATCAAGAGTGTCAGAGAAAGGATTCCTTACCAATTTCCTTCCTTCCTCCTTGAATTTTGGAAAGTACCTTTTGAGCTGTCTTTCCAAGGATTTCAAGTACTTCATTATTTCACTTTTGATTGATGGGTCAAGTAGGTGATCCTCTTCAATCTCATCAAGAAAAGTGGAAAGATTCTCAACCATGGTAACATTTTCTGCACTCACTTTCCTTTGCCAGCTCTGAAGTTTAGCAAGAAATGGACGCCTGCAGTCCATAAGGTGAAGTATATTTTTTTCCGTTAGCTTGTAGCTTGAGGCCTGTTTAGCTGCTCAAAAATGTCGGCCAGATATGCAAGACATGACTCCCACGACGCCTGGTTGAAGAGATGTAATAGATCATACGTTCCTTTCTCTTCCCGGAAAAGTTTAAGTTCCCTCCAAAGCTCACATAATCTGTTCACAATATCGCCCTTGGAGAGCCATCGCACTTAGGAGTACAAGGGGAGGGATTCGTCAGCTGAATCCATGTCTTCACATAGTTTCTGGAAAAGGTGAAAGTGTAGATCTGGTTTTACAGATTTCACACACTTTACAGCTGCATCCAGGACCTTGCAAAGGGCAACAGGGAGGGTTTTTGACGTCTGTGCAAAATGGTGGATCGTACAATAACCACTTGCGCATTCAGAGCTACTTCCTTGACATGTATCTGTAGCCCAGATTTTTATGCCAGCATAACCGGAGTCCCATCAGTACAGACTCCACAACAATTTTCCCAGGCTTTTCTGTTAGCTGCGAAGAAAGAAATCATCTTTTCCATTTCATCTAAAGCCTTAGTGGTAGTTTCAAGCTGTGTGCAGAACAGATGTTCATCTTTGATGTCATGCATGAAAACATACCTAACAAACATGAGTAGCCGTGCACAAGAACTCACATCCGTTGACTCATCCAACTGTACTGCGAACATACCAGTTGGAGACAATTTAATTTCCTGTGTCACTTGTTCACTTGTTTCACTAATTCTCCGTTTCGCTGTGTCTTTTGACAAGGAAATCTGCTGAATCTTTCGTGCACTTGACTCTCAAGAACCCATTTGACCATCTTTAGAGCACAGGACTTAATCAACGTTTCACCAATCGGGTAGGCCTTTTTCTTTCTTGCTATTTCAAACAAAACCTCATATGATGCCTCTGCTACACATACTGTAAGTTTTGTTGTTGGAAAGCACCATTCCCATCCAGTCTGTTTTAACAAACTCTGTTCATGGCACCTGAAGAAACTGGGGTCTATCTCTGCATACTGAGGGTGGATTGTCATCATGTGATGCCTCATGTAACTAGCCTCATAGAATCTTTCCACAGCACTTTGAAATACAGCACACACTGAGGTTTCTCGATGCCATCAGCGAGGATTGATATAAATTCGTAGTGAATGTATTCATCATTGTACTTCCACTTCTTAACAACGCTGGCAGTCATCGCAAGTCTACTGTATATTTAAAAAAAAAAAAAAAAAAAAAAAAAAGCTAAACAGATAGGTACAGACGAATAATAAATTCTAAAATTATCTGGTCATTTGCACAAAAGAAAATTAATTCACAACACTGATTTAAAAGTAATGTTGAAAAAAAATTACCAGCATCAAACGACTTTCACCAAACTAGCATGATTTATTTTTAACTACGCTTAGTTGATTTAAATTTTACGCAGCATAAAGCCACTGGTTTTCAGTACTTGAGTTGTCTGAAAATATACTACATTCATTTTTTTTTTTTCATTTTTTGTTGCTAATAAGTTAGAATACATTTCATTAAAGAAATTTCCAGTTAATAATGTAACTGTCACCACTAGCGCAAATGAAGCAAACTTTGTCTGGCATCACAGTAACTATTAAATTCTCCTAATTCTCTGCATGTGATAGCCGGGTTCCGTCGTCACCTTTACTTAGGCACTGAGTATGTTAAATCACGGTTACATTCAGCCGTTTTCTCAGTCGCCTAAGCACCCGAATCGAGCACGCGTTCCCGAGCCTCGGACGCCAGCACCCGATAACTGAGATTGGTTTTCTCAGTCAATGAATTTCTCGGGTGCGAGCGCCCGAGCCTCGGAACCTAACACCTGAGTGACCAGCACTGAGCTGGCAATACTGACCAGGCCCGCCTGTGGTAGTTAGCAGTCCTTTACCATCAAATAGTGACCAATCATATATAATTTTGCATAAATATAGGTATATTATATTTTGAGTTGTTTTTTGCTTGGCCAAAATCATTTTAAAAGTGTGTTTTGAATGATTGGTCAGCAAGAGGAGCCAAGGTCACTCACTTACGGAACATTTATCCACATTACCAATGGTTTAAGGCATCTTAAGTAAGGCAGGAAACATGATTTGGTATTGTTTTAAGCGTATATCTGAATGTACAATAGGTACATATTACTTTTTCCAACCGCCTGCAGTGGTGACTTGCAGCCAAGGCAGACGATGGAGCTGGTTTGTTGACGATAGCTAGTATTATTGTGGCTGCACCATACTCTTGTAAAACATTTGAGAGTGTACAAATTTTTAACAATACTCTGCACCAAAACATCGAAATAATATGTACTGACGTTACCCAGTACATACTACATGTATTTTCATATATTATTTTTGAAAATAAACATAAATTTTACAGCAACCTGCCCAACTCGGACGGTGTACCCTGCCCGATTAACAGTCGGGTGCTGCCACCCGATTGTTCCAATAATGGCCGTGTCACAGGCCTCGGAAACGCCACTGAGAAAACCAAATCGTTCTCGAGAGCTAGCAGACGACCTCGGGTGTGCAGTCCGAGGCGACTGAGAAAACGGCGGATTGTAAGAAAACAATGTGAAAAAGCGCATGAAATTACTTTATGCAGCATTACTCTTTGAATAACCATATTTAATCATTACCATATCAGTGTCACACTGTCACAAATTTTAAGTAATCAGTAAATGCTGATGGAAAATAAAGTAGGGAAAAAGGTGTCAGACAGAAAAAAATAAATATAAGATACTACATATTAATGTATAACCATCCCAAAACATTGATAACTCGAGGAAAGTAGCAAAAAACAAATACTGTATTAAATCTGTAGCTAACAATACCCTGCATTAAAATTTTACATAACATTTCACACTGTCAAAATTCAAGTCATAGCTGCTGAATCTGCATTGAAATCGGGTTCGGTGAAGCCGTTTGATTTAAATTCATCGTAACACGGTGATTTTTTTTTTTTCGGCATTGATTTTAATACAGATTGGTGATAGTGAGTTAGTCCGATTTCGTTGTATATTTGTTTGGTGCAATTAACCAATGATAATAAAAAAGCAAGTGAATGAGAAAAGGAACAGAAGTTAGAGTACAAAGAGAGTGCCACTTGTGAGTGCAATATCAAAGGTGGAAGTGTGATAGGAAGACCACTAGTGAGCTGGGAAGGCAGAGTGGAGGAATATTTTAACAATAAAACTATATGTATATCATAAATACCTATAGGTAGGCAGACAGATACAGACAAAAAAAAATAAAAAATGTAAGTCAGTTTCACAATACTGTTATCAATTACATATCTCAGAAATAACACAAAAATAGTGTACAGAAAGCAGTATATATTTCTCACAAACTTACATCTGCGGCCGACAACTGCGGTCGTGTCCATGAGGGAGGTTACAACAGGGAGCAAGGGAGACACACTTCCACCCTATACACAGTCCTAAGTGTGCTAAAAGAATCCCTTCTATAGAGGCGAATAAGATTTTATAATTGCTCGACAAGTTCACTCGTCCATATTGCATACAAAGTGTTGCTACTTAGCCAGATTTTTTTCTTGCCTGCTCGTTGGTTCAGCAGTGTCAAAACACATTAAGTATACGCTGGAGCAAGAGGGGATAAGGCGACAACCTTAAACATGTGACCCCTCACTGGAGTTTAAACAAATATTCACTGATTTACTACTTACACTAGCCCACCATGGCCCCCCTAAAATTCTGCTCACAGTTTGAGAACCAGCTTTCACCCCGACAACCTTACACAGTCGCATATCATATGAATACAACTTCATCAAGCATATTCTAATTTCATGTTAATTTTTCTTAAACACAGATCGAACATAGCAACCCTTCCATGAACTTTTTTGTGCAAACACTAACCTACTATAGCCAGCCCAAATGTACTTAAAATTACTCTATACTCTTAGTTAAGTGATATAAATGTCTGTTCATTGCTACTATGAATTTTATGGTTGACAGCTACAGTAATCTTTCATGGTTGCTGCAGTTTTAGCTTACGTCTTTAACTCGTTCGTATATTGAAGGCCAGGGTATTGCCAAGGCACTTGGCAGATTTGCATGCTTCTTCCTATGTACTGAACGCTGTACACCCTCCCCAGCTCCCTCCATTTTCCTGTCCATCACCTGCATGACAAATCCTAAATTTAGCATGAATGCATTTCGTAATTTTTTTTTTTTCGAAACGACAAACCATGTGTGATTAATACGTCCATACAAAAAACGCACATGAGAATCTTCGAAAAGTTAGGTTAGTTATCTGTTTTTATTTCAAAACTGTGTTCGTAAAAATGAACGTCCTTGAATTTTAAAGTAAACATTAGGCTTATATACAGACAACGAGAAGTTGTATGGCTTTTGTTGCTATTGCCTGAATATATATATATATATATATATATATATATATATATATATATATATATATATATATAAACCCAATTAATGCAAGTTTCCGCACTCCAACAGGTGCACAACTACTCTAACTGGTTTGACCGTGGCGAGAATTCAAAAGACTGTGAACTTTCTTATGATGACCAGCACGCCACTCACTCCTCGCCCACTCTGGCCAGTCGTCCCCTCCCCCTCCCCAACAGAGACAGGCAAGACGACCAGGGACCACAAGACGCTGTGGAGAATCACAGTGTCATCAGTGTTACCCCTTAACCTTGTCAATCAAATGATATAGTGATATTCTTGACCTCTCCAGACGATTTCACGAATTCTCCGGATGATTTCACTCTGCCTGTGAGAGACGTATTTGAAATGAGGTGTTAGCAAGTTTTTTTTTTTTTTTCGGCTTCAGCTAAGAATGTCCAAGTCATTGAGCCAATTTTGATTATTTGTTGTTTTTATTATATTTTAGGTTTTACTTTTTAAAAAGTTAAGTAACAACATTATATACTTTCCTTACTACAAGAGAGCTCTCTATATCTGTATATAACTGTCCAGTATCAATGAGAATATACTGAATATGGAGTACTCGAGATGAAGGTGTCAGTCACTTCTCTTCACTATGCTTGGTATCGGTGAACTTGACAGCTAAAAGTCATCTCCTCAGGAATTATTACAAATATTAATCATTGTTTTTATTACTGTGCTTTCCTCAATTTTAAGTAATTTACAATGTACTGCGCATTCCAGTTCTTGTCTGTTACTGGGACGCCTATGTCAGCAAGGTCTGTATCTGCCTTATATAATTTTCTACTTCCCATAACCCTTTACACTGTTTTAATCTTTGTTTTTACGTCCAAAGATTGCGTGTTTGCACTGTAATTTCGTGGAGCAACTAAATATCTTCACTCTGAACACCGTCAAAGATGGTGGAGAGAATACAGACCACCCTGTAAAAACACATTGTGTGACAGACAACTGTTCTAGTAAATAAGATGTAATCACATTAGGCAGTTACAGACGACTATTAGGAAGGGTGTGGGTTAACTGTCAAACTCGCTGGTGTCGCACTGCAGAAGAGACAATTGGCGGTAGTGTAAGTGCCATAGGAGGGTTCGTATCACATCCTTCTCAGCAATATATTTTTGAATTTGATAACATGTTAATGTGTGTTGTTTAAATCGTTTTAATACTGACCTAGTTTGCACCAATAACGCACAGGAAGATACTTGTCAGGACACTGGGATAACATATTATATAATCTAACAATGCATACCGTAAATGGTAAAACTGATTTACATGTATCCATTTTATATATATACATATATATATATATATATATATATATATATATATATATATATATATATATATATATATATATATATATATATATATATATATATATATATATATATATATATATATATATATATATATATATACAATTATACATATATATATATAAATATATATATATATATATATATATATATATATATATATATATATATATATATATATATATATATATATATATATAACAGGTGCATTAACTTTGGCTGATTCTCAATACAACTGACTTGTATAGGCTTTTTTTTTTTTTTAATATGTCCGACTCAGGCCATAGGCTTCACATCCTGCTATCAAGGCCCAGTAGTCCTCCTACATACCATACACCTCCACATGTCACCACTTCGGCGTTAACACCCACCGTCCATACTGAATACATGCTAGGGCTAGCTCATACAGGACTGGTGTATTGGTATTAGCGGGGGTATTTTTACAACATGTCGGCGAGGCTTCTGGTAGATCAGTAAAGCCTGATTTAATGAAATTCAAATCCTTAAAATGTTCCCTGCCTCAGCGGGATTTGAATCTGGGTCCGTCAGGACTGCTGGCCACTTCTCTACCGATTGAGCCACCGCTTGTTATGATACTGCCCTCACATTACCATTGTATAAATGCAAATATACATTATATCACTACAATGCAATGTTCTGTGTTCAGTTTTTACAAGCATACTCCATACAATATATTCCTACGATATGTAATGTTTCTACAATATTATTGTGTCTATACTATACTGTGATAAATACCATGTAGTGATATATTAAGAATATGAAAATTGTTAATACCCGTACAACAGCTTACACTAAAATATCATAACATACTACACAGTAGCTAGTAACACATATGCTGTTAATATGTATTATAGAGGTTTGAGGAAAGTCGTGCCTAAATTCGTGAGTGTTGGAGGAAACAGCAGTGGAGATTCTAGCTAGTGAAATTTTTGCACACAGCACATTATGACATATTGGAAAACTTACAGCACACACCTGATGGAAATCACCACACGTGCCCACATACCTGACCCAACCAGTCATATACAGAGGAAATTGGAGAGACAGGGCAGAAGGGGTTGGGGCACGACAGGAAACAGGAGAGCCGCAGTGGAAAAGTAGGAGTAAAAGGCACGGTGTTAGCTAGCATTAACCACACTCACCTTAGTGCTGCTCTTGTCAAGATGACTCCCTCTTGAGAATAAAACTGTAATCAAACCCCAGACTCATCTTTATGTTTCTCCTGTCATCCACAGCAAAACCAACTTTAAAATTCTCTCCTTTTACAACCGCTACAGTCCAACATTTTTGGAAACGCCTCGGCCACGGCTATGAGATTTTTGGTGGCAGCAATCCTACTAACCACGACTACAATTCTACAGCCCAGTCTACATTAACATAACAGAAAACAAGAACAGCGACAAGTTCAAGCTACACGACGCCTCCCAACTTTATACTGGTGGTGGTTCTACAATATGCAATTGCAACCAACCTCCCTATCTCTTTACGTCTATCTACGAGTACGTAAATCGACTCTGGGGGCAAGCAGCGAAAGTGAGCCGACTACTCTCAACCGCTACAACGATAAACAACAGCGGTAAACATAGCCGATTAACGCCTCTATTAACAATCAGCGAACAACTTACGAGTCAACGCTACAATCAAAACAAGATATTACGATTGAACAAGTAAACTACAAGCAGGTGAGACGTAACCAACATCAGCTACAAGTTCGCACCATACAGCAAGAAACATAATTAAACGCTGGACAAGTAATCACAAGCCTACAAGGTAATCACAAAAAGAAAAGGAAGAGGCGCGAGCAAGCAACACAGCAGAGTGAGGAGGCACTGATTTAGTGGTGATAGGAAAGACAATGCAGCAGCACTTGAGCCTGCATTTACCCGGTCCTGACTCACCATTACTCATCTCATTCACCATTACTCACCATTTCTCACCGCTGTCTCATCACCACGACACTGAATCTTCGAGGATGACGGCGCATGGTGATGGCGGCATAGCATCTATCACCCACCTGCATACCTTGCACATCATCCTTCACCTTCTATCTAGTGAGTGAATATACTCTTACTCTTTTTCTCCCAGAGAGCTTAAACATACGATCCTTTTTTGCTTATAACTTCACAAATGAATATCACCACTATCCAATAGGGATATAGTGCTAATACAAAAATGATAGACAAAACACTTGGCAAAAAGATATAAAACGTGCTTTATATTTACAACAACAATTATCATATTTTCAACAATCAAACTAAGTAACAATTATGATAGAGTTATTGAGGATTACAAGGTTAGGAGGGAGAAAAAAAAAAAAAAACGTACAGGCAGTGAGCTGACGTTACGACCTGATATAAGCACAAACAACTGACCCCGACCATCCTCCACAAGCTATTTTACTCTTTACTTTTTACATTTCTCTTTCTAATAGTTTAACAATACCACTTCATTAAAATACAAACTTAAGTACATATACCTTCTTCAGTTATCTGTATTAAGTCCATTAAGAAGTACTAGTACCAACAGTAACAACTTTATATATAAATGTATATATATATATATACATATATATATATATATTTATATATATATATATATGTATATATAAATATATATAGATAGATAGATAGATAGATAGATAGATAGATAGAAAGATAGATATAGATAGATAGATAGATAGAAATTATATATATATATATATATATATACTGTATATAGCATTCATAGGCTACATAAAATAAGTGTTTCATGAGTACAACTAGGCAACATTCCACAGCAATATGTGCCTCTTACTTAGTGATTAGTGTAATTACGTGATGTTAAAAAAAAAAAAAAAAAACTAGTGCCAGAGGAGACAGCATTAGAATTACCCAATGAAAATTCAACGATACTAGAACGAGAGGAAAATGTAGCTAACACACATAGTTCATCACGAACACGAAATCAAGAAACAAACACTTCACATGTGAGAGGAATTGAGGATAATGACGCTTCTTGGACATTTTTCTGTGACGTAGAAAGCGAAGATTATAGATCAGTCCCACATACTTACGAAAGCTTATTCAGTAGAATACATATGTCCGGAAATACATACTCAGCTGTGACTTGTCGTTATGATATTTTAGTGTCCTGACATAGTGAGGTGTAATTTCCAGGAATATATATATATATATATATATATATATATATATATATATATATATATATATATATATATATATATATATATATATATATATATATATATATATATATATATATATATATATATATATATATATATATATATATATATATATATATATATATATATATATATCTTTCAGAAAAAGATCTCCAAAGGACGAAGAATGAGACCTGAGGAGCCGTACTGTAATCAGTGTAGAAGGCAGTCTAGCCCATATTCCTTAAAGAACTAGAAAGTGCTCAGAGAGAGCATACCTCTGCTAGTGCCATTGCCATTAAAAAGGATACGGATCTGAATCCGCCCTGAAATTTATTCAATTCTTTCTTGGTGCATGGCCCACCTTTCCACAATATTTCATTGAAATTCATTGAGAACTTTTGTTAATACTGTGCGGGATACTTAGGAGCCAGATCCGGATCAGCTCCCTAGTTTAATCATTTACTCCTTGGCCCATGGCCCACTCTTCCACAAAGTTTCATCAAAATCTGTTCATAACATTTTGAGCAATCCCGGATCCGGTTTCGTCCCAAAATATAATCAATTCTTTCTTGGTCCATGGCGCAGCTCTCCACAAAATTTCATTGAAATTCATTGAGAACTTGTGGAGATATTGCGCAGGATACCCCGGATCCGGCCCAGAACTTAATAATTTCTTCCTTCGGCCATGGCCCACCTTTCCACAAAATATCATCAAAATCCGTTCATAACTTTTTGAGTAAACCTTCTAACAGACAACCAAACAAACAGACAGAAAAAATAACGCGGAGTAATACAGAACCCCTTTGGCAGAGGTAAATATTAACATTACCATTATTAGGTGTGCTATATCATTTTATGTCGACACAGCTTATATCAGAACATTACAAGAGGGCACTGAAATGTGATGTGCAGAAAAGATCGCCAAGAAAAAGGTGTTATGAAATTCCTATAGCGATTCCCAATGCACTCCCACGACAATCAGGTGAGAATCGAGGATAAGAGAGGTTTGAATAGTAAGAACTTAACTCTTCCAGTCAGATGACGTATTATATATTTCATTCATCTTACCACCAGACGATATTCATAAAGTTCAGACAAGCCTGTAGTAGACATTAGAGTCAGTGGAGGCTGTGTCTAACGCATCCAGTTTAAAAAGCCTCTCCAAAACTAATTGAAGTCGTCTGATAGTGGCAAAATAAAAATATGAAATACAGTGTCATGGCTAATGGTTTAAAAGGTAGAGCACATTCGTATAACACTTTAAGCCTTTTTGCATTATTTTCTTGCTGTTGCCAGATGATCTTATTAAGCTGAGGAGAGCTCTCTGGTACTGAAGTGGTTAATGTAGGCAATATCTTTATTCTTCAGTTCAAAAAGTGTATTTTAAGCTAAATAAAACTATCTGGAAAATGTAAGATTAAACAACAATGTCGTCCTCGGGCTCATGAGGTTAATAAGTTTAATCACTTTGGGGAACATCATCCCAAAATCATACGCCTAGCACAGGAAGAATTTGCAGCAGCAGTAGTAATAGTATTAGTATTAGTAGTAGTAGTAGTAGTAGTAGTAGTAGCAGTAGTAGTAGTAGTAGTAGCAGTAGTAATAGCAGCAGCAGCAGTGGCAGTAGTAATTGTAGTAGTTGTAGTAACTGTAACCCAGGCCCATCTGGACGTGAACCCGGTGAACTGCAGGCAACTACTATTGCAGCCTATCACACCCGGTTTGGGAGAAGAAAGACATTTGTACTATACATCTGGGTAGGTCCTCCATCTGGAAGTATGAGAGCCACCACATGAAGGCATCCCACTCCAGTGCCAGAATATGTAGTTGCAGTGAGTAATGTCGATTCACTTTTAGTCCAGTAATAATGAAACTTACCACCGTGAAAAATTTCTTGTGCCCCGAAGATTGCATTTTTGGAGCTGGAATATCATTCCTCACTGCCTTCTTGTTTATGGTAACGATGCGTATCGATATTTATGTCCGCAGCTGTACGATGATTTGCTTATTTCACATTTTATCATCTGTAGTGTCCATTCCCTAATAAACAGTCTGTGATATTTCATTGCTTTCTGTTCCAAAGCCTACTCAAGCCATAGATGGGGAAAAACTGGTTGGGATTAAAAAAATGAAGAAAGGGGAGGAGGAGGAGGAAGAGGGTTAGGATTAATGATTGTCAACTGCATCAGTCATTAACCCCTAAAGCTTAGATGAAGACCATAACCGTCAAGAAACAGGTGCTCGGGGCAGCTCTGATAACGGCAATAGGCGATTTGTAGTTCCAGCCAGCGTTTGAATTCCTACTTATCTTTTATGGTGCTCAGTGTGTGACATAGGCATACTGGAGGAGGGTGGCTTACAGAGTCAGTCTTTCACGGAAATCAGGAGCGGTAGCAGAGATGTTTTCTGCAACCATGGAGTCCGATTCACTTGCCGCCTGAGTGGCTACCTGACCTCTGCCATTTCCACCCATATCTTGCCTCCCACTCCGCAGGGAAGGGATTGAGAGATAGTTCGATTAGGAGAGTTTTAGGCTGACAGATGTTGTCATTATAAGTGAAGAGACAATGTCCGAGTGTTAGTTACTTCATAGAGTGTATAGTGACATGTGCCGGCCACCCCTTAGTGTTTCCCATCTCCTTCCCGCCGATCTCGAGCCGCCTATGCCTCACCACGCACCAGCATTCTCATTGCCCCAGCCTGTCACTTCGCTGGTGCATGGGGAAGTGTAACATAAATAGTGTAACTATGGACATTTAAAAAGTATCAGAGAGAAATAAGGAATATTTAAGTGAAAAGAGTAAGTATTTATGAAAGTAATGACTGATAATCATTTAGTGAAGCAATATTGTAGAAAAAATATAGGTAAGGTATAGAAG
>NC_137032.1:22089879-22119879 GCF_032717465.1 Coenobita brevimanus | reverse complement strand
GAATATCTGGTCTGCACAACCTCTTCCCTTCCTAAAATCTCCCTGCCCTTCCCCAATGAAATTCTCTGTTATTTCCCTAACTTTGTCAGTAAGTATCCTACTATAAACTTTTCCTATTACTCTAAGAACACAATTGCCCCTATGACTACCACACACTTCTTTTTCCCCTTTTTCTTTGTACAGGGGAATAATTATACCTGACGAAATCCTCCGGGACTCTACCTTCCTCTCAGGCCTGTCTGCACATCTTCCAAAGCTGTTCTACTACTATCTCTCCCCCGTGCAGCAGCATTGCACCACACACTTCATCAGTTCCTGGGGCTTTCCCTATTTTGACTTTCTTCATTGTTTCCACTACTTCCATTCTACTGACCTCTTCCTCAATCTTATCTCCCTCCTTTTCCCACCCATTCCACAGCCACTTATAGTCGCATTACTTACATTCTCTATGTTTAATAAAATCCTTAAAGTGTTTTCTCCATCTGCTCACTTTTTCATCATTCTCGAATAGCAATCTACCATTTTTAATTTTCGCTCCCATGCTACCTTCATCATCACCCTGTCTAAATCCCTTTACCTCCATCCAGAGCATTTGCTTACATTCCATCCATTTTACACTCAGATTCCTTCAAAATTCCTTATCCACTCCTTTCTTTCTCTTATTATCTCTTAACCTCTCTCTTCCACTCTGCATAAAACTCTCTATTCCATCTCTCAAGTTCCTCCATGCCTCTGCTTCTAATTCACCCACTGTAAGCTTTCTTCATTTTCATCACAGGTTGTCTCACCTCTTCATTCTGCCATGTTGTTCCTTGCACCCCTTTAGAAAATAGAGACCTCAAGGGTATCTAAAACTATCTTAAATGACACAGAAAACTTACATGCAGAAAAAAAAGTGATCTTTTGCATCAAGTATTGTAGAATAAATCTTGGAACTTGTTTTCTCTCTTTGCTATGCGTAAAAGAGGTGATAATTCATTTCTGAGACAGTGGCAGATGGCAGTGCATAGTAGTGTCAAGTTCAAGTGTGGCAAGGGGAAACGCGAGCGAGTGCAAGTAAGGCAATACTCGTTTGGCCTAGTAGGTCCTTGGACTCTGTGCAATAGCCACGGACTCAGCCACTCCTCTGAACACAGCCTGCTGCGACCCAGAGAATTACCTTCATTCATCACCTACCTCCACAATTCCTTCATCTGGAGACCTTTGGACACTTGCAATTGCGAGATGAAGGATTGGTCAATATTCTGATCTTTAACTGAAAGCCCTATGTGCTGTAGTGATGGAGCAATGACTGCTTGAAAACACCCTACTTCTCAGGGGGTAAGAAATTCTCTGAGTAAGCACCAGCTAGTAAGACCACCGAGTTTGGGGGGTTAAGAGAGGCAGCTTTCACTCTCCCAGTCTTTCCCTGATATGTGACCCAAAACAGGCACAATTACGTACAAAATTCCAAGTTTCCTGCTGGGTGAACAGATACAGTATAAGGGAGGAAGTTAACTTTGCCCAAGAGTGTGCGTTGGCTTGCGAGTTTCGTGTTCTAACCAGTACATCACTGGCTCCCCGGGATAATGAATGCAAGACATTGTATGAAGGAAATCTATGCTTCAGGATCAGGATTCACAAACTAGGCCTCTTGAATATAACAACACATTTTTACCTAGAACTCTTGCTACCAACAAACGGATATATTGAAACTTGTTTGAACCTCAAGCAATGGAAGGGTTAGTGAAGGACATATCTAACTCCTCCAGTTTGAAAATACTTTCCAAAGGTGGACAGAATCACTGAGAGATACAACATTAAAAATCCAAATTACGTCATCGGACTGAAGGGGTTAAGATGAACTCTGTGCTGAATCTGTTACATGAATTGGTAGGAATGGCAAATATTCACACGACTCTTGTGCTTCTTTTTAAGACAAATGCTAGTAATGAGATATTATTTTCATAGTCTATTTTGTTTTGATTGATTGATGACACTACGTAACATCAGAGGTTATTGCCGCTGTACATCAAGATCAGAGTCAAAAAGAGAATAAAAACAAAACTCTAAACATGAAACATCACAGCCAGTACAAATATCGAAGTAACCCTATAAAACAACACACAATAACACTATAGCTTTTTTTTCTTTATGGAAGGAAGAAGGAACCAAAGGCCGGAGCCCGCAAACAGTTCTTTCAAAGAAAAAAAAAATACAAAGAGCCAAATTGAAAATCCGTTCATTTCGAGATGCCTGGACGCTGCGTTTGAAAGACTGGAGATCATAGCTAGTAGGAAATACAGACAGACGGAGACAGTTCCAGAGCTGACATGTTGCATAAATGAAGGACTGGGAGTAACGGTTAACTCTTGCATTAGTGAGTTGGACAGAAAAGGGATGAGAGTTTGTTGCTAGACGGGTGCTACACGCCCATCGTAGAGGTGGAGGGATGCAAGCAGACATTTCAGAGGAGCAGTGATCATTGAAGTAGCGATAGAAAAGAGTTAAAGATGCATCAGTGTGGCGAAGAGACAGAGGCTGAAGCGAGTCAGTGTGAGGAGGAGAGTTAATGAGATGAAAAGCCCTTGGCTGCAACCTATTGAGAAGAGCTGTATGTGGGGAGCCTCTCCACACATGAGAGCTGTACTCTACACAGGGGTGAAAAAAAAACTGTGTATACAGTCAACTACTGTGCGGGGGTAAAGAAGGTACAGAGTCGGCATAGCACACCTAATCTCTTGGAAGCAGATTTTACAAGAGATGTAAAAAGATCTTTCCAAGATAAGTCCCGAGAGAATGAAACCCCAAGTATATTTAAGAATGATGCAGGATTGAGCTGGATATTATTAAAAATTAGTGGGTACTCCTGTGGGAGATTTTGTTGGGTTGACAAGTGTAACAACTGAGTCTTTGATGCATTAAAAACAAGATAATTTTTTACCCCAGTCAGAGATACGAACCATGTCAGACATTAGGTGTGCCATAGCCTCATCCCTTCTTTGTTGCAGCAACTGCTGAGATGGACGTTAAGAGAACTGAATAGAAAAGTGATGGATGGAATCATCAGCATACAAGTGGATAGGGTTAGATGTACAGCACAGAAGGTCATTGATGAATAAAAGGAAGAGTGTTGGTGATAGGACCGAGCCCTGAGGAACATCACTGTTGATAGATCTAGGAGAAGAACGATGGCAGTCAGATGGCTCCCGGCCGTGGAAGCAATAATCATTCCAGGGAAAAAAAAAAAAAAAAGTTCTGCCTAAGGATCTCCCAATCAGCAGCTCCAAAGTGCTGATTTAGGAAGCCTGCTTCCTCAGTAAAGAAGGTAGCTCCTCCCATTATACACGCCTCACCAAGGATTGAGAACAAACAGTAAGATCCATCTTCTGCTTGAAACATGGAAAGGAACCGACTAGGACACTCAGTCAAAAGATGCCTCACAGTTACTGGGACCAGACAGTCATCACAATAAGGAGGGGGAGGGGGTCTTCCCTCCAGAAGATGGCTATGTGCCAGGCATGTATGACCTATCCATAGGCAGGTCACGGCATTTTCCCAGTGGCACAGCATGGTCAGAGATACCTTTGGACTCACCACTGCCCGCACCTCCCGGAGCTTGTTTGGAACAGATAGTGTATCCCAGAAATGCTGCGAGGAGGCTTGTACAGCAGCCCTTGTCATTAGGAAGTAATCTCTGTAGGGGAGAGGCCTGTTAGAGGCAACAAGAGTAGCTGCTGACCTTGCTGCCTCATTTGCATGCTCATTTCTATGTACTCCCACATGAGCTGGCACCCAGCAAAATGATACCCTCCGGCCATGACGGCCCAGGAGGAGGAGCCTTTCTAAAAGCCTCCAAACGAAGGGTTGGGGAGGGTTAAAATGTTCAAGGGCAGACAAGGCTGCCCTTGAATAACTAAAAATATTAAATTTACAGTCGCATGGGTAAGAATAAGATAGCAGAGCCATCAGGATTGCTGACAGCTCTGCAGTAAAAATAGAGGCAGGGAAGGGTAAGCTGCCACTCCGGCTAAAATCAAGTAAGATTACTCCAAATCCGATGCCAGGATCAGACTTTGAGCCCTCGGTAAAAATTGAGACAGACCTTCTATACATGGCAGCATAAGCTAAGAACTAAGTTCGAAGCACCACATGAGATACCATAGCCTTAGGGTTTGTGTCATACCAGCAAACTCTAACCTCAGGTAACTCCATGGTGGAACCACAGATGTCCCCATGTGCAGGACTGAACCATTTGAGAGATTGAGGTCAGTCAAAAATTCCTTCGTCCTATAACTAAAGGGGCAAGAAAATCGTGGATGGAGGTCATAGAATGAGTGATGGGTGAAACTTAAAACAGTCATGTGTAGGAGTCTCAGGAAGTCACTGGACCCTGTCCCAGCAACTCACCACATTGGATTGATATTGTAGCTCCAATCCCATTTCCCCTACATCCACAAGCAGTCTTGTGACATGTGAGGTGCAAAATGCTCCTGTAGCCAAATGAAGGCCTGCATGATGCACAAAGTCCAAAGTGTTTAACCAGGCAGTGATGGCTGATGAATACACGTCACAACCATGTTCTAATTTGGAGAATACCAAAGCCTTATGGAGCAGGATGAGGATATGCCTGTCTGCATCCCAGTTTGTATGTGCCAAAACCATTAAAAGATTTTGGGCTCTTAGACAGGAGGCCTTAATTCGCCAAAAGTGTGGGACCAAGTTAGGTGGGGATCAAAGGTGAGGCCTAAAAACCTCACCTCCTCCGGAAAAGCAATCCTTTGGTCATTTAAAAATAAATCTGGGCCAGGATGCATCCCACAGAAATTGCAGAAGTGCACTGCAACAGTCTTAGATGAGGAGAATCTAAAACCACGCTTCTGAGCCTAGGTAGAAGCCCAGTGTATAGCCAGCTGCAGCCGGCACTCTGCCACTGACATGCAGGATGCAGCAAATGAGATAGAGTCCATCAACCAAGACAGAGCTCCTTACTCCCCAAGGTAGGAGCTCTACTATCTCATCTATTGCAACAGCAAATAACTTCACACTGGACCTAGAACGGTGGCAACTTCGCCGTGGGTCTAGCCCACACAGGCTGTCGAGGAAGGAGAGGAGGACAGCATGGGGGCCAAAACTCTGCAAATCCCCCCGACCCCTCACGGGACCCGAGAACCTGGGAGTGGCTTTGGTTGCTTGGGCAACTACCATATCTCTCAATACAACACACACAACAACACCATTTTTTCTACACTGAGAAATGACTCCCGGGTGGTCATTTCTCGACGACTTCTTCTAGCAAGGGACACTGAGAGCAATCCAGGACGCACCAACAAATACGTATGTCCAACATGCTCATAACCTACCACTTGAGCCGACAGACAAAGGGTTCAGTTCAATGCAATTCTTGCGAGAACTGGACCCATTACACCTGCACAACACTTGCATCCGGAAAACATTACACAAACACTTGGACCTGCTCCTTCCCCCCCACCCACTAACCCCCGCACCAACCCTACTTCTACTTCCTCCACACCTCATCAGCCTAACCCACCGATCCTTCCCACACCATCCAATCCCCCAACCCCTCCCATTCCATCCCAACCCTTACCTCCATCAAAACCTTCTCCTACCCCTTCCCCTTCACCCACACCACCACCTTCCTCCCCCCCCCCATGCTGCAGCAACCAACACTCATCGCACACACAACATAAACACCCTTCAATTAAACATAGATGGCATAAACACCAAAAAACAAGAACTCACACAATTCATCAAACAACATAACATACACATTGCCATCTTACAAGAAACAAAACTACACAGAACACAAAAAACACCTACATTTCACAATTTCACCACCATTAGACAAGACCAGGCCGACGGTGGTGGCGGTGGACTCATCATCCTGGTACACAAATCCATCAACTTTTCAGATACCTGTGCACACACAAAGTTACTTCTCCCCCTACATACCGCCACAATGGAAATGCAGTCAATTAAAATACGCACTGGTAACAAATCACATATAGCAATTGCCAACACATACATTCCCCCACAATCGTCCCCCACAGTACCACACAATTACTCTCCACAAGTACACCACATCACTAACATACCCAACATCATCCTGGGTGGTGATTTCAATGCCATGGCGTCGGCCTGGCATCCCAACAAGTTACTGTGACACAGACAGAGGGCTGGAACTACAATCCCAAACAGATAATCTTTTCATACTGAATAATCTACTTCAACACACCCGTATCCCACACCAAGCCCTCTTCCACCCATCATCCCCAGACATCACCTTTGCTTCCCAAACATTGCCCCCACAACATCCTGGAGAGTGGTCAGAACCCTTAGCTCTGACCACCTCCCAATCATCATCACTACCAAAACCAGAATCAACACAGCTGGCCACAGACACACATACATTTATAAGAGAGCCAACTGGGAGGCCTTCACAACTGAAACAGAACAAAACTTTGCAACATTAAACAGTACATCCATCACAAACATCAACACCACTGTTCACACTTTCAATACAATTATACAAAATGCACACAAGAGATTCATCCAAATAGGCAACAAAAGAGACAACCCCAACTTCACACCAGAAACTCAAGGCCTCATCAGTCAACGGAACACACTTCGACACTCCCCAACACCCCATACACAAGAGACCGTACAACAAATACAAGAACTCAACACTCATATACACAATAAAATATCGGAACAGCAAACACTAAACTGGAATAATTATCTCCAAACACTTGACCACAAAACAAACACCAGCAAACTCTACAAAACACTAAAGAGCATCACACTCTAACAGCAACATTACACAATCACACACTGCCATCACAACAACAGACACCACACCCTCAAACAAACAACAAGCAAACACTCATTAATCTCTTTTCACATGTCAGCCATCTAAACTCCCATCATGACGACCAGCATATCATCCGACGTAAGAGACAGTTCCCCACAGACACAGGCTTCACGACTTTCACTTACAACCAGAAGAAGCACATCACTAGCAACCTTAAGCACTTATCTCTCTGTGGACCAGACAACATAAACAATATACACCTTAAACACCTTGGACCACAAGGCATACAAACACTCACCAACATATCAAACTACAGCTACTCACGCAACATAATACCCAACATCTGGAGGCATGACCTTATCATCACTATCCCCAAACCCAACAAAGACCCCACATTACCTTCCTCACACCGCCCCATCACATTCCTCTGCACCCCCTCCAAAGTCACTGAACGACTGATGCTACAACTAGTTACACCTCACACATCCCCAAGCCCCATCACGACACGGTTTTAGGCCACTTCACTCCACAAACACTCTTCTTCCAGACCTTACACAGAGAGTTTTTGATAGCATGAATTCAGCTAGGCCACCACACAGAACACTCCTAGTCACACTAGACATTAGCAAAGCATTTGATGTCATCCCCCGCCACAACCTCACAAACAAAATATTCAACACAAACTTGGCTGGGAAACTACTTAGCAGGCATTTGTGCACATGTAACATTTGCCGGTCAGTCTTCGAACATCAGAAACTTCACAAATGGCTTCCCCCATGGATCTGTTTTGTCCCCTACACTCTTTAACCTATACGTGCACAACATATCCACACTCCACACACCACAGATACACATGGCTTCCTATGCAGATGATATAGCACTTACATGTACACACCAAACGCAAACACAGCCGCACACATCCTCCAACCTTACCTCAACACACAATACGAATGGTTCATCACAAACAGGCTCAAAATAGTCCCAGCCAAGTCTACAGTGACCCTTCTCACAAACTGGACAACAGAACACAGTCACTTTCCACACCTCACCATAAACAACACTCCCCTACCACACACACACACACACACACACACACACAGAGGGAGTCAAAGGAGGCAGACGTGCGACATTGGCGCTCCATACCAAACCAACACGCCCAGTGGCATTACCTAAATTAGTATCTTTACATGAGTCAAGCTCTGTATCAGGTTAGAATCAGTGGTATAGAAGAGGAAGAAGTGAAAAACAAGATCACAAGAGACAAAAAGGAGATGGCAAATGTAATGAGCTTACTGAAAGAAGACATAGAGGAACACAAAAGGTTAGGGAAATACGAGAAAAGCGGACAAGACCTCTAAAGGTGACTTTCCAGAGTGTAAACACTGTGGAGGAGATACTAAAAAATGCAAAGAATCTTATGGAAAAAGAGGAGTTCAAAAATGTATGGATAAAAAGATGCCTATCACAAGAGGAACTGGAATTACTGAAAGAGAAAAGGGAGAAAGCAAAAACAAAAAATGAGGGAAGATCAGAAGAGGAGAAGAAGAATTTTTTTTTACAAAGTAATAGGATTGCAGGTACGAAAGTGGTACACAAACAGGGTGGAATAAAAAGGAGGAAGGTAGTAAAATCATGTCATGACAAGTATATAAACAAGATGATAAAGTTGATGTACTCAAATGTGGATGGAATGGTATCTAAATTACTAGAGATGAATGATTGTCAGAGAAAATGAACCACAAATAATATGCCTAACTGAAACAAAATTAACACCAAGGATATCCAATGACATACTAAACTTAGAGGAATACAATATATGGAGAAGAGACAGAAATTTAAAAATAGGAGGAGGAATTATAATATTAACTAAGAAAAATCTAAAAGTCAATGAAATAAAACTAGATATACCATCACAAGTAGAACTGATTGCAGTAGAGATCAACACATCTGAAGGTAAAGTAATTGTAGCCAATTTGTACATGCCACCCAGATCAAACACATGGGAAAGAGACGGATATGAGGACCTGGCAGAGAGTACAATTCAGAGTTTAAGATCATTACTACATAAAATGGAAGAGAAATCGGAAAGAATTATACTAACTGGAGGTTTTAATACAAATATAAATTGGAATACTCTAGATATATTTAGCCAAGAAAGCTGTTGGAACCAAAAGCTTCTGGATCTCGTGCAAGAGTTTTTCCTAACGCAACATGTGAGGGAAACCACCAGAAAAAGAGGACTCGGTGTACCTTCAGTGCTAGATCTAATATTTACTAGGCAGGAAAATGATATTGACTGTTTAATATATCACCCTCCACTCGGTAAAAACGATCATGCACTACTAAATTACAACTTCAGCATAGCATATGACATAGTTAACAGCAATGAAAGTTTCAAAAAGAGCCTAAACTATAAAAAGGGAAATTATCAAGACCTAAAGAAGTATTTCTTAGAAGTTGATTGGGAAAATGAGCTTAGAGGACAAGATTTAAATGCTGTATATAAAAATTTCTGTGAATTTTATGAAATAGGAGTCCAGAAGTACATCCCACAGCACAACGAAGCAGATAAGAAAATACAGAAATGGTTCAATACAGAATGTAAAAAATCAAAAGAAAGAAGAGATTTGTTGTGGAATAGATACAGAAGACACAATAGTGAAAGGGCATATAATAATTACAAACAGCCGAGAAACGATTATACAAGAATAAGGAGGGAAGCCCAAAAACAGTCTGAGGAGGATATAATAAATAAAAGTAGTGATCAACCAAAGCTGTTTTACAGCTACATTAGAAGCAAAACCAAAGTAAAAGATATAATACAATCCATTACGGACGAGGGCATCACTTATACACAAGAGAAAGATATTTGTGAAGCACTAAATAAGAATTTCTAATTAGTTTTTACAGAAGAAAAAAATTTTGAGAGGGACTATGTGGAACATGCATGTCCACACATACTACCAGATATACAAATAACAGAAAAAGTAATACAGGAAGAGTTAAGTAAATTAGACAGAGGAAAAGCAAGTGGTCCTGATGAAATTTCATGTTGGGTACTACGAGAATGTGCAAAGGAGTTAAGTAAACCATTATTTTTAATTTTCAAGAAATCCTTGAGTCAAGGTAAACTACCTGATATTTGGAAAAAGGCAAATATTGTCCTCTTATTCAAGAAAGGAAATAGACAAAATCCACTCAACTACCGACCAGTATCACTGACCAGTGTTGTAAGCAAGGTATTAGAAAAGCTTATAAGAAAAGCTTGGGTAAATCATCTAGAAGAACACAGTGTGATAACAGAAAGACAGTTTGGTTTCAGAAAAGGAAAATCATGTGTTACTAATCTGTTGAGCTACTATGACAGAGTAACAAACACAATACAGGAAAGAGAAGGATGGGTGGACAGTATCTACTTAGATTTCAAGAAAACTTTTGACACAGTACCACACCAAAGACTTTTATGGAAACTGTACCATCAAGGAGGAATTCGAGGCAAACTGTTTTGTTGGATGCAAGATTTTCTCATAAAAAGAGAAATGAGAACAGTACTACGAGGAAACTACTCATCATGGAAAGAAGTGACTAGTGGAGTACCACAGGGTTCAGTGCTGGCACCAATCATGTTTTTAGTGTATATAAATGATATAAACAGTAACACTGGAAATGAGAGCTATCTGAATATGTTTGCAGATGATGCAAAAATACAAAGGAGAATTACTAAGACAGACTCTTGTAAAGAACTACAAGAAGAATTAAATAAACTTCATGAATGGACTAATACATGGCAAATGGAATTCAGTGTGGACAAGTGTCATGTAATCAAGTTTGGTAAAAGTGGAAAAAGACCTGATTGGGATTATAAGTTAAGAACTAAAACCCTATACACATCAGAAAGAGAGAAGGACCTAGGTGTGATTATCAATAACAGACTATCTCCGGCTGACCACATCAGCGAAAAGGTACGGAACATGTATACACTGCTTGCAAATATGAGAATAGCATTCACATACATAAATGAAGACATGATAAGAAGGATAATAACATCATTCATTAGACCAACCCTGGAATATGCATCAGTAGTCTGGAGTCCTCATCTCAAAAAACACATAAACAAGATTGAAAAAGATCAAAGGGCCGCTACAAGATGGATAACAAGCTTAAGGGACCTAAGCTACGTAGAAAGACTAAATAAACTGAATCTACCAACACTAAAGGAGAGAAGGAAAATAGGTGACATGATAATGCTATATAAGTGCATATCAGGGAAGGAGAAAATAGACATAAATGATTACTTAACATATGGAGAAGCATCAGCAAGAGGACACTGCAAAAAACTGCATAAGAAGAGAGGTGATAAAGACGTAAGGAAATTCAGTTTCCCAAACAGAACAACTGATCAATGGAATGCACTACCGAATGTAATAGTGTGTGCCAAAACAATTCACAAATTTAAGGATATATACGATAAATATGGTTTAAGACACGGGACAGTACGAGCTTGACTCATTCCTGTAAAGATACAATTAGGTAAGAACAATTAGGTAAGAACACACACACACACACACACACACACACACACACACACACACACACACACACACTGTTACATAGCCTATGATTTCATCATCCTTTGTGTAATTTTAACGCACAGTTGCTGCATGTTTGATCACGAGCGTGTTCTGCCTCAGTCCCCCCCTTCTACCGTTATAGTAGAGTAAGTCGTTCTCTCTGTTATTCAGAGCGGGATTTTCAGCTTTTTGTCCCCATGGCTTCATTTGCGCGTCCTTCTTACAAGTTGTATCAAGCTCTCCTGGCCCCTATATAATGAGCTCAGTCTCTGCATCATTGCCACTTAGATCTGCTCCTCATTTTGTTCACATCTCTGTCCTCCCCTGTACAGTTATTATTATTGTGAGTTTCTCAGGAAGTCTCCAACCATCTAGCAGCTGTGCAATTTGAGTATAAGTGTTATTGCATTTTGTTCTTGTACTGTATAGCATAAGTTTAATTTGTAGGTCTAGTGAAGTTTTTGTAATTCATGTAGGGATCTTTATGTCCATCATTTATAATAATATTTTGTATCTGTAATAATTTATCTTGCTTTAACTGAGCATTACCCATTGTTTTCATTTTATCAGAGCTGACTTAGATAAATTTACTCTTGCTAATTTCGTGTTAATAGAAGCTATTGCAGTTAACCATATATTTAACCTGTTTATTTGCCATTACATTATCCTTATGAGTCCTGAATGTTTTGTTGTTAGTTTGAGCATTAAACTTTAACTTGTAATTTTACCTAACTCTTTTGTTTTGAACCTGGAACTTTACGGGACAGTAGTGATTTTTAGTATTCTCACTTAAAGTGTACGTTATCTTTCTCTGTTCCGTAACATAAATTTGGCGACCTCTTATCAGGATATTCAGGATATTATCATAAGGATATTGCTTGATATTTTGTGACTGTTACTTATTCATGATGTCTACTATTACTACGCTTGATGAAGCCAAAGATTTTTTGTCAAATGTGCAAACAGTGTTGGATGTAGAAAACAGAACAAAGAATGAACTTAAGCTTGTTGCTCAACAATTGGGAATTGCTGTTCGCTCTCATCATTCTAAAGATCAAATTGTTGACATGATTAATGAAAGCTTGTTTAATGTAACTCCTCCAAATGAGCAAACGCAGATTGAATTAGCTAAGTTACAGCTAGCCCTGCAGGAGGAAAAAGCTAAGGAGGCTGAATTTCAGGCAAATGCTCGTATTCAGGAGGCACAGATACACGCACAAGTTGAACTTTCCAGGATTCAGGCAGACCATGAGTATCGCATGAAACAAGGTGGAACTGGATCATCTAGCTCTCATGATTTTGATGTGGCTTAAAATGTTAAACTTGTCCCTCCTTTTAATGAATCTGATTTAACAAAGTATTTTCAGTTGTTTGAGAGGGTAGCTACAGGTTTTAATTGGCCCAAAAAGTATTGGCCAGTACTCCTTCAAACTGTTCTCACCGGTAAAGCTCAAGTAACTTATGCATCTTTGCCTCAGGATCAGTCTGATAATTATGATGTAGTTAAGAGCTTGATTCTTAAGGCCTATGAGCTTGTTTCTGAAGCTTATAGAGTAAAATTTAGGACAACTTACAAGCAAGATAAGCAATCCCATGTTGAGTATGCAAAAATCAAAGAAGATCTGTTAGAGCAGTGGTTAAATTCTAAGAATGTGGATTCTGATTTTGGTAAATTTAAGCAGATGATTTTGCTGGAGGACTTCAAGAGGTGTATTTATAAAGATGTAAGCCTATATCTTGATGAGAAAAGAATAGATAATTTGTCTGATGCTGCAGTTTTAGCTGATGAATATGTCCTCACTCACAAGAGATATTCTAAAGAAAAAGGGAAAGCTGAGAGTAAGTACGTTGCCTCTACTCAGAGTACAGGTAACAGGAAAGAGAATAAAGATGATATTTCTCAGGAAGTAAATACCAGCTTCACCTCTAGATTTCAGAAAAGTAAATGTACTTATTGTAGTAAGCTTGGTCATACTACGGAGAGATGTTTCAGGAGACAGCGTGATGTGAACAAAAAGGAGTCTTTAAATATTCAGTCAATTGGTCTAGTGTCCACTCTTGAGAGTTCCCAGAATTCTTTAACTGAGTTAACTGAACCTGCATTGAGGGGTAACTTAAATTCTCATGATGGAGCTCCTCTTTTGAGCAGTAACGTGGGTGACACTCTCAAGAGTTCATGTGCTAATTTCCTGTCTGATGGTTTTGTCAGTCCTCTGGACAGTAATGACAGGAAATCAGTTAAAATATATCGTGACACAGGTGCTTGCCAATCCCTTATGATGACCAGTGTTCTAGGCTCTAATGTTAATTCCTCTGATGAAACTGTAATCTTACAAGGTGTAGGGAATAATTACTTCTCTGTCCCTCTGTGCAGAGTGAATTTAGAGTCTGGTTTTGTTAATGGTTCCGTTATGGTTGGGTTGGTTGAGACACTTCCAATGTCAGGTGTAACTTTCTTACTTGGAAATGATATTGGTGGAAGTCAAGTGTGTCCAGCTCCTCAGTTGTCTAGTGAGCCAGTGGCTGCGACCCGGGATTGCGATGTCCCTGATGTGTTCCCTGCATGTGCTGTCACTAGGGCTAAGTCTAAAGTTACTGGTGATTTAGAGGATAGTGATGATGATGATGTTATCCTAGCTGACACTTTTCTTGCTAATTTGGACCACTCACCAGATGAGGCAGTACCCCGTAGTGTTGATAATTTGTCTCGTCAAGAGTTGGTTGAGTTGCAGGTTGCTGACCCTGAGTTGAAAGGTCTAGCTAACTCTGCTTACAGTGAAGAAGAGTCAGCCGGTGCTTCTACTTGTTATTATGTAAAGTCAGGAGTACTTATGAGGAAGTGGAGACCCCCAACAGCATCAGCCGACTGTGAATGGGAGGTTGTACATCAAGTTGTCATCCCTCGTGTTTGTAGGCAGGATATCATTAGAGTGGCTCATGATTCCAGTTAGGGAGGACACCTTGGAACGAGGAAGACTGTGGCACGCATTTTGAAACACTTCTACTGGCCAGGTATCTCCAGAGATGTTTCCTGGTATTGTAAGTCTTGTCACACCTGTCAAGTTGTGGGGAAGTGTAATCAGACCGAAAAGGTTGCACCTCTAGTTCCCATTCCTCCTTTTGAGGCGCCATTCACCCGTGTGTTGGTGGATATTGTGGGCCCTCTTCCTAAGACTTCTTCAGGATTTTCTTATGTGTTGTCCCTGATTGATATGGCTACTCGTTATCCTGAAGCCATTCCGCTTAGAAATATCTCAGCAAAGAACGTGGTTAAGGAAATGCTAGGGTTCTTCACCAAGTTTGGTCTGCCCAAGGAGGTGCAGTCAGACCGGGGAAGTAATTTCATGTCAAATGTTTTCAAGCAGTCTCTGAAAGAGTTGGGGATCACCCTGATCATGTCTTCAGCTTACCATCCCCAGACCCAAGGAGCATTGGAGAGATATCATCAAACACTCAAATCGATGCTCAAGAAATACTGTTTGGAACATCAGAAAGACTGGGATAAAGGTCTTCCATTCGTTGTATTTGCCGCAAGAGAATCCCCAAATGAATCACTGGGCTTCTCACCCTTTGAACTACTGTTTGGCCATGAAGTAAGAGGACCCCTTCAGCTACTCAAGGAATGCTGGCTGTCGGAGGAAGATGACGTCAACCTGCTGCAGCATGTGATGAAGTTCAAAGAACGGCTGTCCACTGCTTTACAGCTGGCGAGAGAGAATTTAGGAGCTGCTCAGGAGAAGATGAAGACTTGGTATGATAAGAAGTCCAGGATACGCCACTTTCAGCCAGGAGATCAGGTTTTGATTCTGCTACCGGTGCATGGGCAACCTCTTCAAGCCAAGTTTAGTGGTCCTTATTTCGTGGAGAAGAAACTCAGTGATGTCAACTATGTCATCGCCACACCAGATCGTAGAAAGAACAAGCAACTTTGTCACATCAACATGCTAAAGTTATATCACAGGCGGGACGAAAATAACCCAGTCTGCACTGTAGCTGTTCCACCCGAGTCTGCAAGTGAAGTTCTCCCATGCAGTATGAGCCTGAGTGATAGTTTGGGGAAGAATCCTGATATCATGAATGATCTCCTGACTAAGCTTTCTCATCTACCTCCCGAGGAAATGCAGGAGTTTTCGACATAACTGCAGGAGTACCCGCAAGTGTTCCGTGCCACTCCAGGAAGATCCACTGTGTTGATGCATGATGTCGATGTTGGAGACGCAAAGCCAATTAAACTGCCTCCTTACCGTGTGAACCCAGTGAAAGTTCCTCTCATCCAGAAGGAGCTTGGCTACCTGTTGGACCACAAGATGATTGAGCCCTGTCAGAGCGAGTGGAGTTCTCCTGTCACTCTAGTCCCTAAGCCAGGTGGGTCACAGAGGCTTTGCATCGACTACAGACGTGTTAATCAGATAACCAAAACAGACACTTACCCTCTCCCTCGCGTGGAAGATTGCACAGACAAGATCGGAAAGGCTAGGTACATAAGTAAGTTTGATTTGTTAAAGGGATACTGGCAAGTACCTATGACTGAACGTGCTAGGGAGATCTCATGTTTTGTAACACTAGGAAAGACTTTTGCATGTTCTGTAATGCCATATGGTATGAAGAATGCACCAGCCACTTTTCAGAAGCTCATGAATGTTGTAACAGAGGGTTTGGCAGGGTGTGTTGTTTATATTGATGACGTATTAATCTTCAGTGACAACTGGAAAGATCACCTATGCTATGTCAGTAAATTTCTTGAGCGTTTAGTTCAGGCTAATCTTGTAGCTAATTTATCAAAGTGTGAGTTTGGTCAAGCTAAAGTTCAGCACCTTGGGTACGCAATTGGTTATGGACACGTTGCACCACCAGCAGCTAAGGTTCAGGTTATAAGTGATCTTCCCAGACCTAAAAGTAGGAAAGAGCTACAAAGATTTTTGGGAATGGTAGGTTATTACAGGAGATTTGTTCTTAACTTTTCAATTCTTGTATCACCACTTTCAGACCTACTGAAAAAGGGAGTTAAATTTGTCTGGACCGATAACTGTGAATCCTCTTTCAGTAAACTTAAAGCTATCCTATTAAGTCAGCCAGTGCTCGCTACTCCAAATTTTGCTAAGCCTTTTAAGATGGCTGTTGACGCAAGTGATACAGGAGCTGGGGCTGTTTTGCTGCAAGAGGATGATCAGGGTATTGAACATCCTGTATCTTATTACAGTAAGAAGTTCACTCCACCTCAAAAGAACTACTCAACTATTGAGAAAGAGCTTTTGGCCTTGATTTTGGGTTTACAGCATTTTTCATTTTATTTGTGTTCTGGTTTTGACCCCATAGTCATTTATACCGATCATAACCCACTGAAATTCCTTAGTAAGTTTAAAGATAAAAATCAGAGATTGACAAGATGGAGTCTACTTCTTCAGGAGAATTCATTAGACATTCAGCATGTCAAGGGGAAAGAAAATGTTATTGCAGATTGCTTATCTAGACTTTAGACGGCTTGTTTTAGAGTAATAAGAAATTTCCTTTGTAAATTTCTTTTTCTTTGTGGGGAGGTGTTACATAGCCTATGATTTCATCATCCTTTGTATAATTCTAACGTACAGTATGCTGCATGTTTGATCACGATTCGCCTCGTGGCTTCCATAGTGACCAAGCTTCCGTGTTCTACCTGACTACCCCCTTCTCCCCTTATAGTAGAGTAAGTCGTTCTTTTTGTTGTTCAGAGCAGGATTATCAACTCTTTGTCCCATGTGGCTTCATTTGCGCGTCCTTCTTACAAGTTGTATCAAGTTCTGCCGGCCCTTATATAATGAGCTCAGTCTCTGCATTATTGCCACTTAGATCTACTCCTCATTTTGTTCACATCTCTGTCCTCCCCTGTACAGTGCTCAGGAAGTCTCCAACCATCTAGCTGCTGTTTAATTTGAGTATAAGTGTTATTACATTTTTTTTTTTTTTTTTTTTGGTACTGTATAGCATAAGGTGTTAATTCGTAGGCCTGGTGAGGTTTTTGTAATTCATGTATAGTTTTTGGTGTCAGCCAATGTTAATAATATTTTGTATCTGTAATAATATATCTTGCATTAACTGAGCATTATCCGGTTTTCTCATTTTATCAAGGCTGACAGATAAATTTACTCTTGCTAATTTCGTGTTATTAGAGGCTATTGCAGTAAACCATATATTTAACCTGTTTTTTGCCATTACATTATCCTTATGAGTCTTGAATGTTTAGTTGTTAGTTTGAGCAATAAATTTTAACTTGTAATTTTACCTAACTCTTTTGTTTTGAACCTGGAACTTTGCGTGACAGTAGTGATTTTGGTGTTCTCACTTGTTCATTATCTCTCCCTGTTCCGTAACAATATATATATATATATATATATATATATATATAATGTCGTGCCGAGATAGGTAAATTGCCTCTTTATTTAAATTAGACAAGTTTCCTGCTTTGTTTGCAAAGTTAGTATGTTATTGCTTATTTTGTTATATGGATGATGTTTTTGCATATTTAGTAAAATCTCCAGCTGCAGTCTTTGCTAAATTCTTAAATTAAAAAATGATTAAATATTTTTTTTCGTCTACCTACATCTATGGAGAGGGCTTATCTAGAAATAGAGAAAGATATATATTAACCCTGGGCAACCTTGTTCCAGTTTTTCTATTCTTCGGGAGGGAAGGTTATGATGTGGTTGTGGATTGTTGGAACCTTCGTTGAAGAAGATGTGGTATAGTCACCCAAAAAAGTCGTTTTTTTTTTTTTTTATTCCAAACCCCATAAACATTCAAACAGAAGCAGCAGAGATTGCTTCACAGGTCTGGTAACTGTGTCAGACCAGACGGTGGTGGGTGGAGGGTGTGTGTGCTGTAATTATTGCTGTCCATGTAGTCTGTAATTATTGTTGGCAGTCTTGTCTAGCAATACACCGCACAATAAATGCGCCAAATGTGATATACACCTGATTTAATCTACCACGCCTCCTCCCCACCTTCGTGCCACACTCCCTCCACCGGGTATCAACTAGCCACATAATGTGCGAATAAAGGACAGAGCTGTATTTTAACTATGTTTACCTTCTGAACGTCTATCTATCTATTGCCAGACGCCTTAATCTCATACGGGGTGGCCACAAACAAATCGCCTCCAAGTCGCCCTGTCCCCCGCCATTTCACTCCCCTGCTCACACACCCCTCTCTCATATACCTCTCCACTCCACCCCTCCATCTCTTCCTTGGCATCCCCCTCCACCTTACTCACATACACTCTCTCACTCCCTATCTTCTCCACATGGCCAAACCAACTCAATGCGTTTCTCCTAACGCTTCCTATCACATCCACATCCACACTACAACTCTCCGTATATCCTCATGACAGGGTATATTAAATAACATATGTGGTGTGGCATAGAGGCATGCGGTGTCTTCATCAGTTATAACGAGAAAAGCATTTGTTTCCACAAGTGATTAATGTTTTGGTAAAGAGGTGAGGGAATCTAGCTAGCCACAGGTGTTAAGCAAGGTTATGTATAAACCTTCCAGCTACACCCCCAATCCACGCACCCTCATCACCGTCTGCTCTGACACAGTTGCCAGACTTATCAAGCTATCCCTGTTGCTTCCACTTTTCTTTTCGAATATTTACTGGGTTCGGAACGAAGACACGACTTTTTTTGGTTGATTATACCTGTGAAAATGTACGACCATAACAACAATTCCTCCAGCTGAGTGGTATACATGTTTCAATAAAACTTTCTGAGCACGATTTGAAGGCATGTAGTAACATCTACAATTACATGCATCATTTTTTTGTGGCAATACGTGATCTGATGGTGCACTTTCATCATTAACCACCGCCACAATAATAACCATCATCACCAGCACCACAACAATATCCACCATCACCACCACCACAACAATAACCACCATCACAACCTCCCCAACAAGCTTGATTTAAAGTGAATTCGGACGACGCCAAGGTGGCGGCCGCACAGACGCACAGCTGCTTTACTGAAGAAACTCATGATGATGCATATTTAGTGACGTTAAAGCAATACAAGCTGACTATTACCCTGTCATCCAATATGTCAATATGTTATTCCCAACAATTTCCACCCGACAGTAATGCATGGCATTCAAACCACTCACACCCACCACTGTCTGGTCTAACACAGTTACCAGACTTGAGAAGCTATCCCTGCTGCCTCGACTTATGCATTTTCAACTATAGTCTAGGAAATACTTATTCTGAACTTGTGGGAACACTCAGTGTATATTCATATTTTAGGGATGGGCGTAGGTGAAATATAGGGGGAAATGCTCATGCATGGTAGGGGAAAATGAAAATTTAGAGTGGCAGCCCTGATCCTTACTGATACCCTCCAGTTAAAAAGTTTTTCTGGACATCTGCACTGAACCAACATCAGGGACAGATTGGACCCTCGGTGCTTGTATGAATAAACATATTGACTAAGACAAGATTGTATCTGACAAAATTGTCTCTGCTTAGTGATGGATAGAAAAATATATTGGATATAACTTCTACCTTCGTTTCTTTCTGAATAACCCCGGTACATTAAAGTTTCAATGTCATTTGGCCATCTGTGAGAACAGGAAGAAACTCCAGCTCTACTTCAAGTTTCTACCAAAGATCCTTAATCAGAGTTTAGAAGAATTTATAAGAATAAGAGAAAGCATAAAAGAATATGACCGTCTTGGTTGAAATGGCTCTTCACTCAACCATCTATAACCCTTTAGTGGGCAACTAACCACCAAGGATGCCGGTGAGGTTGGGGTATATAAAAATTTTTCAACTGACATGGCACAGCATAATGGAGGGCTTCAAATCTCTGGTTAGTGAGGTGAACGATGTGAAAACTCTAATGGAGTATACCTACCCGGGCATGAGGTACCAGAAGAAGTTTATTCGTAACACCCCACCCTCGGAGAAGTCAGAATGGAACGGTGATGAACTGAAGAATTTTGAGGTAAATCTAGAAGATGTGGATCGCCTATACAATATATACTATGAAGATTGTGCCATCTTCCACCTAGTGGCCAGAATGAAGCTCAGAAGGAAGAAGAGACCAGTCTTCGTAGAATTATATATAAAATATGACCCCCTTGGATTCGCAATTAATCTATTTTATATAGGGGAACTCTTCATCGCTTTCAACCCCAACATCTTCTTCCAGGCAGTCTTGATGGATGATTTTAACAGAGATGGGGTGTACGAATCTCTACGAAGTGATGGGTACAAAATAGACAAGTATGTTTTGGAATATAACTTTCCTTATCGTTTCTTTATGAAGAATCCCGGTATGCTACAGTTTCAGTGTCATTTGGCCATCAGTCAGAATAGGGACAAAGTTCAACCCTACCTAGAGCTCCTACCAAAGATCTTGCAAAAGAGTGTAAAGGAATTTATTGAAATATGGGAAGGTGTAAAGGAATATAATAGTTGTTGGCCTAATCAGTGGTACTAATAGAAAAATAATAATTCATACTGTACTTAGTAATGGAGGGCTTCTGAATAATCCCTGTACGCTACAGTTCCAGTGTCATATGGCCATCAGTCAGAATAAGGATAAACACCAGCCCTACTTAGAGCTCTTGCCGAAGATCCGGCAAAAAAGTGTAAAGGAATTTATTGAAATGGTGTAAAAGAATGGAACAGTGAATCGAAGAAGTGAAATATGGCAAGGTGTAAAAGCATATAACAGTCGTTGGTCTGGTCACTACAGCGGGATAAACTTTCGACTGGAGATCTCCACATCTGCTATTCCTAATGGAGGACTTCAAATCTCTGGTTAGTGAAGTCGATAATTTGAGAACTCTGATGAAGTACACGTACCCAGGAATGTGGAACCAGAAGAAATTTCTTCGTAACACCCCACCATCGGAGAAACCAGAATGGAATGTCAACGAATTGAAGAATTTTAAGGTCAATCTAAGAATGTGGATCGGCTCTACTATATCGACTATGAAGATTGTGGCATCTTCCACCTAGTGGCTAGAATGAAGCTCAGAAGACCAGTCTTCGTAGAATTATCTATAGATTATGACCCCCTTGGATTTGTAAATAATGAACTTTATGCAGGGGAAATCTTCATCACTTTCAACCCTAACATCTTCTTCCAGGCACTCATGAAAGAAGATTTTAACAGAGATAAGGTGTACGAATCTCTACTCAGTGATGGGTACCATATAGACAAGTACGTTTGGGAATATAACTTCCCTCGTCGCTTCTTCATCAATAACCCAAGTACGCTACAATTTCAGTGTCATTTGGCCATCACTCAGAATAAGGACAAACTTCAGTCCTACTTAGAGCTCCTGCCAAAGATGCTGCAAAAGAGTGTAAAGGAATTTACTGAAATATGGGAAGGTGTAAAAGAATATAACAGTCGTTTGCCTTATAGCTTTTAGTGGGATAAACTTTCAACTGGAAGTCTCCATTTCTGCTATTCCTAATGGAGGACTTCAAATCTCTGGTTAGTGAAGTCAATAATTTGAGAACTCTGATGGAGTACACGTACCCAGGAATGTGGAACCAGAAGAAATTTCTTCGTAACACCCCACCATCGGAGAAACCAGAATGGAATGTCAACGAATTGAAGAATTTTAAGGTCAATCTAAGAATGTGGATCGGCTCTACTATATCGACTATTATAATGATACCTTCCATCTCCTGGCTAGAATGAACTATAGAATTATCTATAGATTATGACCCCCTTGGATTTGTAAATAATGAACTTTATGCAGGAAAATTCTTTATCGTTTTCAATCCCATCTTCTTCCAGGCAGTAATGAAAGGAGATTTTAACAGAGATAAGGTGTACGAATCTCTACTCAGTGATGGGTACCATATAGACAAGTACGTTTGGGAATATAACTTCCCTCGTCGCTTCTTCATAAATAACCCAGGCACGTTACAGTTCCAGTGTCATTTGACTATAAGTCAGAATAAGGACAAACTTCAGTCCTACTCAGAGCTCCTGCCAAAGATACTGCAAAAGAGTGTAAAGGAATTTACTGAAATATGGGAAGGTGTAAAAGAATATAACAGTCGTTGGCCTGGTCACTAGTGTTTCTATCTTTTAACCACCAGGAGACCTCCACATCTGCTATTCCTAATGGAGGACTTCAAATCTCTGGTTAGTAAAGTCAATAATTTGAGAACTCTGATGCAGTACACGTACCCAGGTATGTGGAACCAGAAAAAGTTTCTTCGTAACACCCCACCATCGGAGAAACCAGAATGGAATTGCAACGAATTAGAGAAGTTTGAGGTCAATCTAAGGAATGTGGATCGTCTCTACTATATACACCTTTACAATTATTTTCCTGACTTCCATCTCCTGGCTAGAATGAAGTATAGAAAGAGACCAGTCTTTGTGGAATTATATATAACACATGACCGCTTTGGATTTGTAAATAATGAACTTTATGCAGGGGAAATCTTTATCGCTTTCAATCCCAACATCTTCTTCCAGGCAGTAATGAAGGGAAATTTTAACAGAGATAAGGTGTACGAATCTCTACTCAGTGATGGGTACCATATAGACAAGTACGTTTGGGAATATAACTTCCCTCGTCGCTTCTTCATAAATAACCCAGGCACGTTACAGTTCCAGTGTCATTTGACTATCAGTCAGAATAAGGACATACTTCAGTCCTACTTAGAGCTCCTGCCGAAGATCCTGCAAAAGAGTGTAAAAGAATTTACTGATATATGGGAAGGTGTAAAAGAATATAACAGTCGTTGGCCTGGTTACTACAGTGTTTATAGCATTTAACCATAAACATCCGGCTGGTGATCTTCATGCCTGCGGGACCAAGACAGTGTGTACTACTGCTGCTTCCCATGCTGACCTATCTATCTGGTTGACGGTTGATTGCCCACTAAAAGGTTATAATAAATCTTTTTTTTTTTAACAATCAGCATAGGACAATGAAGGGCTTCAAATCTCTAGTTAATGATGTAAACAATGTGGAAATTATGGAACAGTATCTAAACTTGTCCCTTGTTTACCAATATACTTTTACTCGTAAGACCCCACCCTCGGAAAAATCAGAGTGGGATTGCGATGAAGTGAAGAATTTCGAGGTAGATCTACAGGAAGTGGATCGCCTATACTACATCAACTACAGCAACTATTTCGATAAGAAAACTTTCCATCTCCTAGCAAGAATGCAGTTCAAAAAGAAGAAAAGAACAATCTTTGTGGAGTTATTTGGATTTTGTGACACATACAAGGGATTCGGATGTAAATATTGTAGTGGGGGAGGAATCTTTATTACCTTCAACCCTAATATCTTCTTCCAGACAGTTTTGAGGAAAGATTTTAACAGAGATAAGATATATGAATCACTACTCAGCGATGGGTACCATATAGATAAATATATTTGGAATTATCACTTCCCCTGTCACTTCTTTATGAATAACCCCAGCACGCTAAAGTTTCAGTGTTATTTGGTCATCAGTGAGAATAGGGACAAATTTCAACCCCACCTGAAACTCCTGCCAAAGACCCTGCAAGATAGTGTAAAGGAATTTATTGAAATAAGGGAAAGTATAAAAAACTATGACAGCCCTTGGTCTTCTATTTTTAATATAACGCAATAAAAAATACAAGATGATAGTGGAGGGGAACATCTAGCCATAACCTTTTTGACTAGGATCGAGGAATTGTCTGTAGCAGTTTTTTTTTCAACCAATGTTTTTTTTCATCCTAACAGTAATTGGAAACAACAGAAAATAAGAGATTTTTAAATCTCTGGTTAGTGAAGTGAATGATGTGAAAACTCTGAAAAGGTATATCTATCCGGCTATAATGTCCCAAATGAAGTTTAATCGTTACACTCCACCCTCGGAGAAGTCAGAGTGGGACTACCACGAACTAAAGAATTTCAAGATTGATTTAGAAAATATTCATCGCTTATACTTTATAGATTGGACATTGTGTCGATACCTTCCACCTCCTGGTCAGAATGAAACTCAAGAAGAAAAAAAGAGAAGTTTTCGTAGAATTATTTGCATTCTGTGACCACTACATTGAATTTGCTGGAGGTGGGATCTTTGTCACTTTCAACGCCAATATCTTCTTCCAGACAATCTTGAAGAAGAATTATAATAGAGATAAGATATAGAAAAATCTTCAATTTGTATTTTTTTTTATATTCTGAAATGGAGAAATTATATTCAAGAAAGTCAGACTAAAAACTATTTTCTTATACATTATTTTGTAAAAATATATTAATATCTCGAACATATGTATTATTACCCTTTAACCCTTTAGTAGACAACCAATTACTAACTAGACACCTACACTTGATTATAAATCATATAAACCAAACACAATTTTCTTTTGAAAAGGAAAGATACTCCACAGATTCAGAAAAATCTTTTTTGAATAATCAGAAAAATCTTTTTTGAATAAAAATATTTTCAGTAATAACCTACACTTGATTTCTTAGATCAACTAGATAAATGGGGCAGAAGTCGGAAGTATAATATGTCACTCCTAAGATTTTTCAGAGTCTCTGAAGTGTAAAAAAAAATATATTGTGTCACTCTAATAAATTTTTCTGAATTTACAAAACTAAAAAAAAAATCGTAGATGGCCAATCATTAAAAAAAAAAGTCGGAAGTATGATATGTCACTCCTAAGATTTTTCAGAGTCTCTGAAGTGTAAAAAAAAATATATTGTGTCACTCTAATAAATTTTTCTGAATTTGCAAAACTAAGAAAAAAAATAGTAGATGGCCAATCATTAAAAAAAAAAGTCGGAAGTATGATATGTCACTCCTAAGATTTTTCAGAGTACAAAACTAAGAAAGTCACTCTAATAAATTTTTCTGAATTTGCAAAACTAAGAAAAAAAATAGTAGATGGCCAATCATTAAAAAAAAAAAGTCGGAAGTATGATATATCACTCCTAAGATTTTTCAGAGTCTCTGAAGTGTAAAAAAAAATATATTGTGTCACTCTAATAATTTTTCTGAATTTACAAAACTAAGAAAAAAAATAGTAGATGGCCAATCATTAAAAAAAAAAGTCGGAAGTATGATATATCACTCCTAAGATTTTTCAGAGTCTCTGAAGTGTAAAAAAAAATATATTGTGTCACTCTAATAAATTTTTCTGAATTTACAAAACTAAGAAAAAAAATAGTAGATGGCCAATCATTAAAAAAAAGTCGGAAGTATGATATATCACTCCTAAGATTTTTCAGAGTCTCTGAAGTGTAAAAAAAAATATATTGTGTCACTCTAATAAAGTTTTCTGAATTTGCAAAACTAAGAAAAAAGATAGTAGATGGCCAATCATTAAAAAAAAAAGTCGAAAGTATGATATATCACTCCTAAGATTTTTCAGAGTCTCTGAAGTGTAAAAAAAAATATATTGTGTCACTCTAATAAAGTTTTCTGAATTTGCAAAACTAAGAAAAAAAAATAGTAGATGGCCAATCATTAAAAAAAAAAAAAAGTCGGAAGTATGATATATCACTCCTAAGATTTTTCAGAGTCTCTGAAGTGTAAAAAAAAATATATTGTGTCACTCTAATAAATTTTTCTGAATTTGCAAAACTAAGAAAAAAAATAGTAGATGGCCAATCATTAAAAAAAAAAAGTCGGAAGTATGATATATCACTCCTAAGATTTTTCAGAGTCTCTGAAGTGTAAAAAAAAATATATTGTGTCACTCTAATAAATTTTTCTGAATTTGCAAAACTAAGAAAAAAAATAGTAGATGGCCAATCATTAAAAAAAAAAGTCGGAAGTATGATATGTCACTCCTAAGATTTTTCAGAGTACAAAACTAAGAAAGTCACTCTAATAAATTTTTCTGAATTTGCAAAACTAAGAAAAAAAATAGTAGATGGCCAATCATTAAAAAAAAAGTCGGAAGTATGATATATCACTCCTAAGATTTTTCAGAGTCTCTGAAGTGTAAAAAAATATATTGTGTCACTCTAATAAATTTTTCTGAATTTGCAAAACTAAGAAAAAAATAGTAGATGGCCAATCATTAAAAAAAAAAGTCGGAAGTATGATATATCACTCCTAAGATTTTTCAGAGTCTCTGAAGTGTAAAAAAAATATATTGTGTCACTCTAATAAATTTTTCTGAATTTACAAAACTAAGAAAAAAAATAGTAGATGGCCAATCATTAAAAAAAAAAGTCGAAAGTATGATATATCACTCCTAAGATTTTTCAGAGTCTCTGAAGTGTAAAAAAAAATATATTGTGTCACTCTAATAAAGTTTTCTGAATTTGCAAAACTAAGAAAAAAAATAGTAGATGGCCAATCATTAAAAAAAAAAGTCGGAAGTATGATATATCACTCCTAAGATTTTTCAGAGTCTCTGAAGTGTAAAAAAAAATATATTGTGTCACTCTAATAAATTTTTCTGAATTTACAAAACTAAGAAAAAAAATAGTAGATGGCCAATAATTTAAAAAAAAAGTCGGAAGTATGAAATGTCACTCCTAAGATTTTTCAGAGTACAAAACTAAGAAAGTCACTCTAATAAATTTTTCTGAATTTACAAAACTAAGAAAAAAAATAGTAGATGGCCAATCATTAAAAAAAAAAGTCGGAAGTATGATATGTCACTCCTAAGATTTTTCAGAGTACAAAACTAAGAAAGTCACTCTAATAAATTTTTCTGAATTTACAAAACTAAGAAAAAAAATAGTAGATGGCCAATCATTAAAAAAAAAAGTCGGAAGTATGATATGTCACTCCTAAGATTTTTCAGAGTACAAAACTAAGAAAGTCACTCTAATAAATTTTTCTGAATTTGCAAAACTAAGAAAAAAATAGTAGATGGCCAATCATTAAAAAAAAAAAGTCGGAAGTATGATATATCTATCTATCTATCTATCTATTGCCTGACGCCTCAATCCCGTTTGGGGTGGCCACAAACAAATCGCCTCCAAGTCGCCCTGTCCCCCGCCATTTCACTGCCCTGCTCCCAACTCACACCCCCCTCTCTCATATACCTCTCCACCCCATCCCTCCATCTCATCCTCGGTCTCCCCCTCCCTCTTCCACCCTCCACCTCACTCACATACACTCTCTTTGTCAGTCTTTCACCCTCCATCCTCTCCACATGGCCAAACCACCTCAGTGTGTTCCTCACAACGCTTCCTATCACATCCACATCCACACCACAACGTTCCTTTATATCCTCATTCGTCAGCCTGTCTCTCCACGTGACTCCACAGGCTCCTCTTAAATAACTCATTTCCACTGCTCTCACTCTTGACTTGTGTCTTTCCAACAATGTCCAAGCTTCACTTCCGTACGTTAGAGTTGGTATCACAATACTGTCATGTAGTAACTTTTTTACTTCCATGCTCACTTCCCTGTTTCTATCACTGCTTTCAAGGAACCAGCAACCTTTCTTCCCTGCTGTACCCTTTCAAGCACTTCACCCTCCAAACCTCCATCCTTACTCATCACACTACCCAAATACTTAAACGTACTCACATTTTCCAATTCCTCACCATCCAACCTCGCTGTACATTCACTGACTTCACTTCTCTCAAAGACCATCACTTTACTCTTCCCTACATTCACCTTTAGGTTCCGTTTCTTACCTCTCTCAAACTCATCCACCAAGCCTTGCAGCTCCCCTTCATCTTCACTCAACAACACAGTATCATCTGCAAACAACAGTACAGGGAGTTTCCAAAACACTATCCTCTCTCACCAGGGCCACTCCAACATCCACTACCCTACCTTGTACCTCTTTTATTACCCCATCCATGTACAGATTGAACAACCATGGAGACATGACACATCCCCTGTTTCAAACCAACTTTCAAAGAGAAAAATTCACTTAGTTCACCATCCACGAGCACTGCAGCCTTCGCACCATCGTACATACTCTTCACAGCATTCAACAACTTCCCATCTACTCCATATATTCTTAACACTTTCCACAATCCTTGTCTATCCACCCTGTCATATGCTTTCTCCAAATCCATGAAAGCCGCATACAACTTCTTTCCCTTCTCTAGAAACTTTTCCACTAAAGATCTAAGAATGAATATCTGATCTACACAACCTCTTCCCTTCCTAAAGCCACTCCCTGTTCTTCTCCAACTAATTTCTCTGTTCTTTACCCCATCTTACTCTGTCTATAAGTATCCTACCATACACTTTTCCTATTATACTAAGAAGACAAATGCCCCTTAGTTCACCACACACTTCTTTTTCCAGCCTTTTCCTTTGTACAAGGGAATAATTATACCTGACTTCCAATCCTCCGGGACTCTACCTTCCTCTCCAGGCCAATCTGCACATCTTCCACATCCATTCTACTACTATCTCTCCCCATGCTTCAGCATTTCACCACACGCTCCATCAATTCCTGGGGCTTTCCCCGATTTAACTTTCTTCATTGCTTCCACAACTTCTATCCTACTAATTTCTTCCTGTCTTCTCACCTCCCTCCTTCTCCCAGCCATTCCCAGCCAACTTATACTCGCATTACTTCCATCCTCTACGTTCAACAATTCCTTAAAGTGTTCTCTCCATCTGCTCACTTTTTCTCCCTTCTCCACTAGTAATCTACCATTTTTATCTTTCACTCCCTGCTAACTTCATTTCCACCCTGTCTTACTCTTTTCACTTCTCTCCAGAACATTTTCTTACAGTCCCTCCACTTTACACTCAAATTCCTTCCAAATTCCTCATCCACTCTCTTCTTACTCTCTCTACTAATATCTTCACCTCTCTCCCTTTCCACATATAACTCTCTCTTCCGCCTCTCAACTTCTTCCACGCCCCTATTTCTCAACCATTCATTGTATGCTTTCTTCTTTTTGTGCCACAGCCTGTTTCACCTCTTCTGTCCACCACGCTGTTCCTTGCAACCCCTCCGTCTTCTCTTCCTCCCACACACCACATCACATGCTGCACATATTTCTTCTGTAAATATCTTACACACACCTTCCACGTCTCCCATCTGCTCCAGTTCATATTTGCCCAATCGTTCCTCCACTTCTCTCTTATACTCTGCCTTTTTCTCATCCTCTTGTAACCTTTCCACTCTCCCTTGCAACTACTCCTTCCTCTCGTCTTTCCTTCTTCTATTCCTCCATTCTAATTGGACATTGATTCTGGCCACCACCAAGTAGTGGTCAGAAAGTCCACTCCCCAACCTCCTATACACTCTTGCATCTCTCTTACACATCTTCGCATCCTTTCATCCACACACACATAATCAATCATTGCCTTCCTTTCACTCAGTTCACCACCCACCCTTCTCATCACTCGCCATGTATACCTGTGGATCATTTTATGCCTGAAGAGGGTATTGGCTATCACCAACCCCTCTCCCAGCACGAATGTCCACTAATGCACTCCCATTCTCATCTATCTCAGCAGGCACACCCCATGCTCACATATTTCTTCTGTAAATTCTTACATCCACCTTCACATTACCAACTTTACCATTCATATCACCAATCAAAAACACTCTCTCATTCCTTCCAAACTTTTCCATGCACACTTCCACATTTGTCCAGAACTCTTCTCTCACTCTTCTAGCACGATCTTGCGTTGGCGCATACACACACACAATCCCCACATTTGTATTCCAACTTTCAACT
>NC_137032.1:21932689-22089779 GCF_032717465.1 Coenobita brevimanus | reverse complement strand
CCATACCTTTCTCAAAGCAAACATTCAATAATCTTACTAACCAGTCAACAATAGTCACTCCACCACCCTTCAGGCATTCCACAGCACACCCATCCATGCACCTTGCAGCTTTCCCTGTTTTCATCTCCTTTACTGCACTTCTCCACTTCCTCCTTCGTGATCAAAGAATCATTCAACTCTCCCAACACATTTATTCCTTGCACCCCTTCTATCTGCCACAATCTCAGCCACGTTTTCCTCCTCTACATTTAACAATCTTTTCAAAATACTCTGCCCATCTCTTCCTTACTGCATCCATCTCAATTAACATCCTTCCATCCTCTGCTTTTTACTCCGTTTCTTCCTTCCCAGACTCTCCCTTTCGCACCCTTTTCACCTCCTTCCAAAACATTTTCTTATTCTGTTGAAAATTCTCTGTCAGCCGCCTACCCCACCTCTCATCTGCTGCCACTTTAGCATCACGCACAGCCCGTCTCGCTCCTATTCCTCTTTTCCCTTATACCTTTCATATGACATCTCATCCTTCCTCTGCAGCCACACTTCATATACACGTCTCTTCTCAGCCACAGCCATACTTACTTCCTCGCACCACCATTCACTTCCTTTTCTTACACCACCACCCACACGTCTCACACCACACACCTCTTCTGCATACTCCACCACAGCACTCTTAAACAACTGCCATTCCCTCCTCCACACTGCCATTTTCTCCCTGATCTTTTCACTGCATTCCACTCATCTTTCAATTTCTCCCTGATACTCTATCTTTTTCTCTCTTTTATCCAACTCACTCACTTTCAAAAACCTCCCCTGCCACACCTAACCCTCCTAGCTCTCACACATCTCTTACCTACTCTTAACTTTCCCTCCACCAGGTAGTGGTCAGACATACCTCCACCCTCCCCTCTCAGAACTCTCACATCCAACAATCTTCCTATTACATTCCTAGACACAACCACATAGTCCTGCATCAAGGCTCTCATCAACAACCCTTCCACCCTCCTGTCTCACCCCATGTATACTTATAAATATCTTTCTTCTCAAACAGCGTATTCCCCAATCACCATCTCTCTCGCTCAACACACATACGCTATCATTCGTTCCCCATTTTCTACTTTCTTCCAGGCACACCATGCATACCAACTACGCCTTCAACTGCTACATTTCCCCACTCTAGCATTCAGATCTCCCATCATTACCACATTCACATTCGCTCCAAAACTCTGCCCAGACACTCATCAACATCATTCCAGAAAGACTCCCTCTCTTTGTTCATCCCTTTCACTACCAGGCCCATATGCACTCACAGCAACACCCATACAACTCACGTTCAAATTTCTGCTTTCACCCACATCCAGTCTCGATGACACCTCCTTCCATTCCAATCACACACTGCTGCACTCCTCCGGACTCACTAATCAAGGCCACACCTTCTTCTTGCCTTCTTCCTCTATCAACACCTGACAATCTTCCATTCACACTTCCAAACATATATTCCCCCTTCCCTTTCATCTTCGTTTCACTTTCAAAGCTAACCCATCCAACTTTCTTTCCTCCCACAAAACATTCTCCCAATCTCCTCTCCTTTTAGCCTCAATTGTACTACATCCACAGCACATTCATAGACCCAATCTTCAGGGTGCAGGGGATAACTCCATCCCCCGTCCCTTTCTCTGGCCCTGTCTCTTTTTAGGAACTAAAAAACAGAGGAGGGGGTCCCTAGTCCCCTCACCCCGCCCCTTTTAGTCGCCTTTTACGACACGCAGGGAATACGGTGGCAGTATTCTTCCTAACACAACCCGGCCGCAGAGTAGTAGCACCACCCCATAGTGCGGCCAGGTTGTGTCCCCCCCGCCACAGGGGATGGGAATTACTGATCAGTAGAAATTACATGTCACCAGAAAGGACAGCAGATATAAATGTTTCTGAAGTGGGGATCACGGTGGCTGAGAGATGGATCAAAATAGTTATCAGGGTAGACAGTGTTCTTGTTATTACTGTTGTTATTTAGCCGTGCAGATCACCTGACCACTAGTAAACAACCGCTTCCATGGGGCTGTCCTACGGGAATAGGATAGTATATACTGCGTGTAGGGAACTGATGCCCCCTTTTAGTTGACAGTGCCTACACCAGGGTCCTTCTCACGGCCAGGAGCAGAGTAATATGAGGTTTGGGTGTCAGATGGATGCGGGAACTGCCCACCCAGGGTGCACTCTCTCCCTCTCTCTCTCTCTCTCTCTCTCTCTCTGTATACACACATGGACACACACACACACACACACACACACACGCTCATGCACACACACACACTCATGCACACACACACACACACACACACTCATGCACACACACACACACACACACACACACACACACACACACACACACACACACACACACTCACTCATGCACACACACACACACACACACACACACACACACACACACACACACACACACGCACGCACACGCACACACACACACACACACACACACACACACACACACACACACACACACACACACCACTCAGTGGCTCAGTGGCAACACTCTCGTCTTACTTCTGGTCGAAGGGGGTTCGCGTCTTCCCCAGGTTACACAAAGTTTCAGTGATGAAGTGGGTGGTTACTGTCCCTCTCGGGCAAGGGGATGGGTGTATGCATGTGTGAAGGTCATGGCCTTGCCTTTAGATCGGACTATAAGAGCTCTTAGCTCTCTTCCGGGAGGGTAAAAAAGCTGACGACCACGACAATCTCATGATCCCCCTGACTGAGACTGAAATGGTGAATTACACATCCACACACCCACACCCACACACACACACACACACACACACACACACATACTGTACATATATATATATATATATATATATATATATATATATATATATATATATATATATATATCTCTCTCTCTCTCTCTCTCTCTCTCTCTTTATACATATATATATATATATAAATATATATATTTCTTTTTTTTCAATGATACTGTATGGCTCTCTGTGCAAATTTAAATCCAAAAACCTCTACTAAACACAGATATCCAGTCGCCGAAGATGAAACATTCATATTCAAAGTAACTTCTGGGTACTTTATTTTCATTTCTGTAGGATTCTTTATTATTTACATGCTCAGAATGTAATATGTATCATTCTGTCTGAACTACAGCCTGTTTTTCTTGATAATTGCTATCAACTGACGATGTTGCATACAGTAGGACAGAACTGCCGAGGTGACTGAAATCAAACCACAGTAATCCTTCATTTATCCTGACGTGAAGTATCCGGACCTGTTCATTATCTGAATACTGGACCTTGGCTCTAATTAACCATTATCCTAATTTACTTGCTATTATCTGGATGTAAAAGTCCCTGAGAACTTCAGCCAGTCAGCAAACATGGTCAAACATTCGGAATTGAGGCTGCGGGCTCGAACCAGAGCTAAACTGTCTGTCTTCCCCTGTACTCAGTGGTCAAAGTTGTGCGCTGGTCTGACCACTCCCAACGAACCTCTAGCACCAGAGTAATAGACTGTAACCCACAAGCAGTCTCAAAAATCCATACGCATCCCCATCGAGTGTCCAGAGTCACCAGGCTAAGTCTTTTCCAACTGCCACCACCAACGAACACAGACCACAAGCCACAAGTACATGTTCAGAGACAGCGGCCATCTGCCTCTCTACCGAACATCCAAAGTCACCTGGTCACCAAGTGTTTTGTTTCCTAATGGCCACCACGCCTCAAACAGACCACAAGCCACGAGTAAATGTATGGTAAAAGTGCCCATCTGCCTCATAACTGAAGGGTGAAAATCTTGCCCAAGCCTCGATTCTCCCTCCCTCCCATCCCTCCTCCATACCTTCCTGGCTATCCCCCTTACTTCCTCAGTCCCTCCCCTCCTTCGCACTGATAGCACTGACTCGTGAGTTTTTATTTTTTTTTGCAGTTTATTAGAATACTGTTGGTCTTATTGAAATTCCAAAGTAACCATGAGAAAGCTCATAAAATTCTGCATCTAGACATGTTCCTAACTCTTTGGAGGTGCTGGCAAAATTTTGCACTAGGATGGTGGGAAGTAATATGAAGGCAAGTTTTACTCTCGAACAGTATTTATTCTCTCTGTATATCTGTGCTTTTACTCATCAGTTTTCTGTGTTTTCATTAGCTTATCTTATAGTATAAACACCAGCAAAAATGATGGTGTACCATTTATACCGATTGAACCAATTTCCAATGGCATATTTTGCCGTGGATTTTTTTTGTGTGTGTGTGGCTCGGGAGCAGTTATCACTGGTGTCAGATAACTGATTTTCCAACTTCCCTGAGTTTTTTTTTATTTTTTTGTGGATGTTTGTTTATGCATTGTTTCGTTGGTGTTTAGCATTAATATGGATATTCTTATGTGTGTGTTTTGATGTCTAAATATGGCAGACTGACCTGAAAACAGTGCTAACATTAGGAGGCAAGCAGTACGGTACATACAGTGGCGTATAGGTAGGGTATTTTTTGGTTTTCAGTGTTTTTCTTTTCATGGTTTTCTTGGTGTTTAGCATTACTTTCAATATTCCTATGTGTGTTTTGATATCTAAATATGGCAGAGTGACCTGAAAACAGTGCCAAAATTAGGAAGCGTACTGTACGGTACATCCAGTAGTGAATAGATAGGGTGTTTTTTGGTTTTCAGTGTGTTTTTTTTTTCTTGGTTTTCTTGGTGTTTAGCATTATGTTGGCAATTCATATGTGTGTTATGGTGTCTAAATATTGCAGATTGACCTGAAAACAGTGCCAAAATCAGGAGGGGTACTGTACATACAGTACTGTATTGGTAGGGTGTTTTTTGGTTTTCAGTGTCTTTAATGGTTTTCTTGGTGTTTAGCATTACACTGAATATTCTTATGTGTGTTTTTATGTATAAATATGGCATATTGACCTGAAAACAGTGCCAAAATTACGAGGGGTACTGTGCATACAGTTGTGTATAAGTAGGGTGGTTTTTGGTTTTCATTTTTTTTTAAATGGTTTTCTTGGTGTTTAGTATTACTGTACTTTGGATACTCGTATGTGTGTTTTGATGTATGGCCGATTGACCAGAAAACAGTGCCAAAATTAAGTAGTAGTGTATGGGTAGGGTGTTTTTTGTTTTTCAATGTTTTTTCTTTTCATTGTTTTCTTGGTGTTTAGTATTGCTTTGGATATTCCTATGTGTGTTTGATGTCTAAATGTCTCTGAATGACCGGAATACACTGCCAAAGTAAGCAGAGGTACTATACAATTAGGATAGGTATAGGTTGGAGGTTGGGTATAGGTAAGGTCCGGGTACTGTAGGGGGGATATTGTTCATTATCCAGACATTGCCATTACCCGGACATGCCTTTGGATCTATTACGTCGGATAATATTGAGGTGCATTTTCGTATCACGTTCTTAGGGGAGAAACATTCCCCAGTTATCTGTGTGACTTTAGGGGATATGACAACACCTACTGTCATAGCCATATATTCTACTCATGACACCACAACATCCTTTTGTAAGGTATTTGTGCAAACCATGTCGACATTTAAGCTACAGAAATTGCCTGTAAGTGAATGTTAAGATTTAATATACAAGATAAGTCGCTTTGGACGAGGTGCTAAGAAGTCTCCCATGTCACTAAGAATATGCTCTTGGTGCTCAGTTACACAAAATGTAACCAGAATGATCCATGTAAATTACATGATATTGCCTGAACAGACTATTACGGCCACACACACACACACACACACACACACACACACACACAACTTCTTGTTTCCCATATTGAATACCTTCCAACACATGATGTAAGTTTTGGATGTAGACGCATCTCTATGAGCGGCCTCACCAACCTGTCTCCCGCTAAGTACTCTAAGAAAAAGGTGTTTCATTCCCTTAACCTATGCAACATTAATAAAGCCAAACCACATCACATCGCACCAAACAATATACCATACCATCTTCTCACAGTATACCACACAGAGTAATCTTCCCACATTGCACCCATTTACCTTTGCCCTTTTTTTATTCTTTTTATCTCCGGATGATTATAATCAGATATTGCTTCTCTGAATGTTTAAAAAACTTGAAGTTTATTGAGGAAACTATAGTACATTAAGGGCATGGAATATGTGGAATACGTACAGTCAGGTTAAAATGCACTTGATATCTGTTCCTCAATTTTCCTCTTCAGACTGCGAGACTTGATAAGTTATTTCTGGCCATGGACGCTTCTGTTTTTTATGATACGTCAGTATGGAGGGGGGCGGATATGCCCTAATCGTGAAGTACACGCAAGAGAACAGTGGGAGCACTTATCTCCTCCCTGATTGTACAACACAGATGATTTTCATACGATCGGTCAGAAAGGAAGGTGCCATACAGGCCCTAAGCATGAAATGGACGCATTGCAATTGTAAGCGAAGTTTTGTCCGTAACTGTACGTTGTGTTTTCTCTGATAATGGATATAAGGTGGGAAAGGAAAAGAGGAGAGATAAGAACCTTTCCACCTCCTGATGTAATTTGGTCTTGTTGTTCCTGCGTGATTTTGTACAGTACATATTGTGCTGGAGAGGTTATAGTTTGCATTATCCTGTTCAAGGCTATGGGTCTTCTCTGAGTTAAATGCTGTAGTATGGTGAACGGGGTAAAGATCATGTTCTTCTGGCCTGTAGCTGCTGTTGTGTTATGAAAAGAGAGATTAAACACCTTGGCTCATCTATTTCAGAAACTTCCTTCTTTATAATTTATTGTCTGACGCCACATCCTGCCAGTATTCATGGCAACAAAGATTCTGTCATCTCTCCTGCTTTTCTGTCTGTGGTCGTTGAAAAATAGTCTGGTGATTCCCTAAGATACAACATGTCATTGATTTATTGCCAAATAGTGGGTGCAGATATGCAGGGCGGATTGCCAAAATGCACGGAAATAGGAGCTGTTGAAGAGGCAGGAGCTTTGATGCCGATTGTTCGTCCAGCGTTTATGTTACTAGGCCTACACAGTAACAACCTCTTTTCCCGCGAAACAACATCCTCCTTTTTATTACATTCTCTCAAACTCCTTCAATATTATGGAATATAAATGCACAGATAACTACTGTAAAGTGCTAATATCTTTAATCTCAGGGGACGAAAAGTGAATATACAACTGAAGAACATTACTTGTTGATAGTCATAATAACAGTTAGAAATGTCTCACTTCTGGAAAGGCGTTAATGTTTGATGGTGCATCGAGTTTTGTTACTTAACTTCATTTTAAGTCCTTCAATCTGATGAAGTGTTATTCATTTATTCTTTGCTAACACCATACTATTTTATTCAGACATGGAGGGACTTTTCAGTCTGGAAGGGTTAGTTAAAGCAGTAATTAATTCCCTCACTAAGTGGCCTCCTGGAATTAAAAAAAAAAAAAAAAAAATCGCTTAGAATGAACAAGAATTTAGATCAATAAAAATCATACCACGGGAGTGAAACTTTTTTGAGAATTAATGTTTCGATTAACTCTTATCCGATGCCGTTTTTTCGTTTCTTCTTGGATCCATTAGAAGTTTTGAATTAATTTATGAAGAACTAACTCGATTGATTGGAATATTCAGTCCTAAGAAGATAAAAATGGTTTGGAGATAACAATTTAATGAAATGTGCGTCATCGGCCCGATGGGATTGGACGAGTGCTTTCTAGTTCTTTAGCCGTTCAGATTTCAAGATTTTTTCATTATATTTTCATACGACTTACTCAAACTGGGATAAAGACTTCAAGTTGTAATTTCATCTCGTTATCTCCCCTTCTCTCACCGGGCCCCTTCGGCCTCTGTCTCTTCGCGGCACTGTTGCATCTTTATCTCTTTGCTATCACTACTTCAATGGTCGGGGCTGCTCTGAACTATCTGCTTGTATCCCTCCACCACTGCAGCAGGCATGCAGCTCACATCTAGCAACAAACTCTCTTCCCTTTTCTGTCCAACTCTCTTATGCAAGAGTTAACCCTTATTCCCAGTCCTACATTTATGCAACAGGTCAACTCTGGAACTGTCTCCCTCTCTCTGTACAGTATTTCCCACTGCCTATGATCTCCTGTCTTTCAGTTGCAGTGTGTCCAGGCATCTCAAAATGAACAGATCTTGATTTTGGCTCTCTGATATTTGTTTTTTATATTTTCTTGGAGGCAACAGTTTGCGGGCTCCTTGCCTTTGGTTCCTTTTTCCATGCGTTAAAAAGAAAAAAACCTCCTAGACATCGATAGGCAAAAAGAACACTTCTGTCGCAGTACCAAAACACTTCCTAATTAATTAAATTCTGGACACAATCATTGAAGAAAATGATAAAATCTAGCTGGTCAGTTTGATCTCAGTTAGACAGATAGAGAGACTCTGCCAAATCGAAAGTTAAAAATAAGAATACTGCAGTACAGCAAAGGGCACAGTCCTTCCACCATCACTATTAACTCTTATCCAACCATTCCCTCTTTAGTAACAGTACTGGCCTATGCTGACGACTTAGCTGTAGCCTCACAGCACTCCATGTCTCAAAAAGAATGAGTGCATAAATGAATGAACGAATGAAAGTAAATGTGACATGGCAGCACAACAGCAGAGGTCATATGCCGCCGAACAGAAACATTAAAACGAAAGTAAAAACAAACAAATCCATAAAAAGCAAAGAGAAAAGCAGTGCTTAAAACAAACCAAAAGTAGGAAGAATGAGTAAAAAAAAAAAAAAAAAAAAAATTGTGGAACTGTAAAGGTTAAATGAGAACATAAATATAAACCCCTACGCTCTGGTTGATGTGTCATACCATCATGATTTGGGGCGCAGAGCAACGCCGGTTGCCTTGTATTGTCGCAAGCGTCTTCACGCCACCCATTGAACCCGTGATCATTTTCTGTGACAACAATAGGATATCTACAGTAGATACCCAAGGTACCCCACTGATGCATGGCTCATTCTGTATATGGCACTTGTAGAGTGTAGAGTGATGTCTTCCACAACCTCCTCGTCCGGTTCCGCTCCCCCATGCACGGGGCCGATTGCATAGTCAACCCCCGTCAAAGTTCTGATCCTATCGCCGGGGAAAGGGCACAATGACTGAGCAGGTGTGTGGAAAATTGTAAATAGTAAACAGGTATGCACGTGTTTTTTTTTTAATACATAAATGATATGTAAGATATAAGCTTTGTCTGGTAAGTGTTATGAAATAAGTGTTTTATATTAAGCTTTACAAGTGCACTGCAATAATTGTTACTGTTTATGGATATTTGTGAAACAATGACTGGAAATACCTTGAGTACCCCTATCTGCTACAATGAAAGAAAACCACGAGTGCATGTGCGAGAAAGAAAATTACCTGGTTGGCTGTAACTAAATGTTTTCCCTCGCTGCTCAGAAAATACTTGTGAATATGAGAATTAGCATATTTTTTATGCGAAATGCAAAAATTATTATTTGTGTATAACAGTCGTGATATTTTCATGATGCCCCTGATTAGTACATATTAGTCAATTTCTGTGCAAGTAATTATCTCATACTCAACCATACTGCATGAAACAGCCAGAGCATTTACTTCTCAAAGTGCAATTACCTGTAATCGTTATGTCAATTGCAAATATAAGTGCCATAGTAGAGGGAGATTAGGTAAATTTTTAGAAGTAACCAACGTTTTCTTTTCTTATTATTTTTATGATTTCCAGTGCAAAATACTGTGTTTTAATTACTTTTGGCCTTCATTTTTGGGGGAAAATCCCCTTTTTGGAATTTTGAGTAAGATCTCCAAAAGAGGGTTTATCCCTCAAAATCAAGATCAAAATTAATTAAAAACACACTATTTTGCATTAAACTAACCTAACCTAACCCAACCTAACCAAACCTAACCTAACCTAAGGCCTAACATAGACCGAGTGCACACTCCTGCACCAGCCAATATGGCGCGACATTCATCCGCTACTGAGCGACAGCCTAACCTAAGCCACTACATGACTACCCCTACAAAATTTGCTCCCCCAACTCAAACTAGACTTAAAAGGTAAGTCTTAGAATAGTTCAGGGACGAAATCTAATGAAAATTGGTAACGTTGGTTACTTCTAAAGTTATTCCGGAGATTATTATAATTAATGCAAGAAGTGAGTACAGAAAATCAAAGAGCTATTCTTTTCCCACACACCTATGGGGCACAGTGGCGCTATGAAGCAGGCAGAAAAGCCTGTGGGGAGCCACATGAACAGGGTGGTGACTCATCCTTATGACGGTAAGGAAAAGTCGAAGAATGAGTGGAAAATTCAGGGAGGCTGGGCAGTGTTACAATCACCACTCCTGTCAGTGTTGCCAGTGCTAGCCAGAGAGTCCAAGGTCATTGGCAGTGGCACGCACTCGGATAAGCCCGCCCAAACATGGAAAAACAGTCATCTTTAACATATCCTTACTCACCAATGGGACCACCTGGAGATCTGGAGGTATTATCATTTGAAAGAGGAAGAATTGGTGAATTATCTGCATCTTTAACCCTCTCATGCACCATAAGTTCTGATAAGTTTTGAAGCCAGGTACGATACCAAAACCCCGCTTAGGCTGCCTCCACTCACGTGGAAAGGAGAAAAATTCTAAGACCAAATTTACCCTCAGAAAATGCTTATATTGTTATAAATTGTATCCCATCATCTTTGCTGATGTTTGTACTATAAGGTAAGCAAAAAAAAAAAAAAAACATGAATAAATGCACAGGAATGAGGCAAGAATGAACCTTATTTAGGTGAAAACTAGCTTTTAATAACTTCCCAACATCAGTGTACAAAATTTTTCCTTGGATGTGCAGTTGCAAAGTAGATGTCTATATGCAGAATTTTATGAGCTTTCTAATGAGCCCCGCGGCGATTTGATACGCCCAATAGTTTTCGAGTAAATCGAAAAAAAAATCGCCTAAAAAGTCTGATTTGTTTATCATTTCATGTTTTTATTGACACTGTAACAAACATATATGTAAATTATTTCCAGTTTTCTAGCCCAAAGGTTAAGGAATCCCATGATATAATGGACATGCTGATAATCCTAATAGTTAGAGAAAATTAATTTTGAAAAGTTAGGATGATTTGCGAGCAGTAACAGCACCTAATGTTTGTCTTTCAGAACTTCTCCCAAAATAATAATTTGCACACATAGGTTATTTTGTTTTACAAACGTATGCATAAAAAAATCATCAGCTTGCTCATGCTTTCTTTAGATTTTTGATGTGACCTATACTTTATTAGTAAAATCCCTGAGAGAATAACAATGAAATGCACCATGTTTTCCCTATCACAATATATATAGTAAACACACACATATTATACCTTATAATACATAGTATAAAAACTAGACAAACTAGTTACTCACGTCCTCTGACAGTGTTGTAATGCTTCTGGACTGTAGAGATGGAGTTGCAGAGAGGAGGAAAAGTACAATCAGAATTCTTTCATTCCCCGAACTGCATCTCTCTGGAACTCGCTTCCCCAGAGTTGTTTTCCTCCAAATTTCAACCTACAACTGTTCAAGTCTAACTGTTACAGATATTTTATGAACAGAGGACACCAGTAATCTGGTATATTGATTTTTTTTTCCCCCACTTGTTTTTCCTTCCTCCGTTCTGTTATTTAAAAACAAACAAAAAAATCACAACCTATTTGTGTGTGTGTGTGTGTGTGTGTGTGTGTGTGTGTGTGTGTATTTGAGGTGGCGATAAGAGGCAACTGTCTCCATTGTGATGATGGTGGTAGTGGTGGTGATAATAATGAAGGCGGCCTTGACCGTGGAGGGCAGAGGGTGGTTTATCACTTCGTCTCACTCTCTCTCTTTCTCCTCACCCCAGTCACCCTCAGAATCACTCTCCCCAGGTTCTTTGTCTGTCCTCCTTACTTTCAGTTTCAATGAATAAATATTTCAGGCACTCTTCCTCAGATAACCTTTTCCCTGCCATTGTGGTTACTTTCAGTATTGAACGGTCATGATTGGTTATAGATTTCAAATTTGGATTTCAATGAAAATATATAAAAAACACTTATACACCTTCTTCTCTGGCACACTGCACTATCTATAACACACTATCACTGCAATACACGTAAGGCATGGACAGCGACGTAATAGTCTGACTGCCGAGAGGACACTGTGCTAAAAATAGGCTGCTTGTCCTTGTGACAGGATTGTGAGTGTTGTCATATATCTCTCAGACCTGGCCACCCTCACCTTTGACTCACCAAAATTTTATGCACTTTTAGCCATAGGAAAAGTTTCTACTAGTTGCATCATAGTGCGTCATTGGTTACTCTTCAGGATGCAAGGAATTTGACTTGTTCTGTGTCATTGTGCATGAGGGGATTATTTTTTTTCTCTAGCTATTATAGTTTGACAGATATTAAGGTTTGAAGTAAGGGTATTATTTCCAAAATCACTGAAATCCCCCATAGGGAGGAGTGGGAGATATCAGAAAACCCCCGGCGTGTAGGGGTTAAAAGAAACTAAAATACAATAAAGCCCTACAGCTTGTGGAGAAAGCCAGCACTCAGCACAAAAGACAAGGTCCCTCCCCACATAGCACAGGCCTCCTCCCCAAGCACAAAGAAGAGAAGGTACGATATATCCCTGGCTCGGCACCCGCAAAGTCGAAAAAGATCCTCAAGACTGAGATTTTCCACAAGAAGGTGACACAGTCAAAAGGACCAGGCAGTCGTCACCATTGGTAGGGGCGCCCTCTCCATTAAAAATCCATGAGTTAACCTTGTATGGCCAATCCTGATGCAGGTCAAAGCTGCATCCATCTCTTTCGCAACTTCAATGCGATATTCTACAAAAAAATTATAAAAGTAAATATTAAAGAATGAAAGTATGAGAGTTAGAACTAGAAAGATTTTTATAAAAGATTTAAAGTTCTGTCACTAACTATTTGATGTAGTTTAGATAAATTTATTAGTGTTTGGAAGATTTCTTGACCTCCACTAATTTTGGATCATCCTTTATCAATTATTTTAAAGTAATTTTGGCCTAAATTAAGGCTAGATTTGGATAGGTTGAAGGTGGAAAAGAAGGGTAAAAATCATATAGAACCTGCAAATACTACTAGTGGGTAGAAATTGAGTGAATTTAACTTGAAGTTTACGTTTATGATGTTGAGTAAGTAGACTATTAAGCCTCTGAGGATTCTGATTGTTAATATTAATTTTTTTTTGTAAAGGGAGAGAGGCAAATAACGTCGGATTCAGGAAAGATTAATCAGGATAGTAAGGCTCCTCTAAGAATGGTTCCTCTTCTAAGGGCTAGCAAAGAAGTCATGACAGAGGATGAGTCGTCAATATTTCTAAATCTGGCTAAGTTATATTCTCTGGTTATAGAGTAGAAAATTAAGTGGAAGGTGTAACATACTGTTAATATGGTTGCAAGGATTAAAAAAAAATAGAATTACAGTATTAATTCATCTTATGAAAGCAACTTCTAAGATAAAGTCTTTTGAGTAGAATCCTGCTAGAAAGGGGGTTCTGCATAATGCTAGATTTGCTAGGTTTATGCATATGCAAGTCAAGAGTATAGAAGTTACTAGTCTTGCTATGAGTCGGATGTCTTGGTATTCTTTTACATTATGGATTATGGCTCCGACACATATGAATAGAAGAGCTTTGAATAGTGCGTGAGTAAGAAGGTGGAAAAATGCACGGTCTTTGAATCCTAGAGACAAAAATCTTAATATTACTCCAAGTTGACCAAGGGTGGATAGGGGGATAATTTTTTAAAAATCATAATCGAAATTAGCTCTGAGCCCTGATATAAATATTGTTGGAGAGCTAAATAGAATGAGGGTTGGTAGAATTGTTTTGGATAGTGCAGGTCTGAACCGGATGAGAAAGTATACTCCAGCTGTAGCAAGGGTTGAAGTGTGAACAAGTGCTGAGACTGGGGTTGGAGCAGCTATGGCAGCAGGAAGTCAGGCGGAAAATGGAATTTGAGCTCTTTTGGTTATTGCTGCTATAACAATAAGTCTTTTTATTAATAATATAAAATGGTCATCTAGGTAGAATACATGGAAGATAAAATTTCAGCCTCCTTTGATAAATATTAAGGCGATTCTTAGAAGGTTTGCTACGTCTCCTACTCGATTAGATAAAAAGGTTAGTATTCCGGCGATTGCAGACTTTTCGTTTTGACGGTAAATTACTAGAGCATAGGACACTAATCCCAAGCCATCTCATCCTAGGAGAATGCTATTTAAGTTAGGGCTGATAATTAGGAATATTATGGCTAATACAAAAGCTAGCACTAAATATATAAATCGATCTAGGTTAGGGTCTCTTTCTATATATCTTCCTCTGTAAAAAAGTACTATGGCTGAAATGAATATAACGAATCCTATGAATATTAAGGATATTCAGTCGAAAATGTATGTTGCGACTACAGAAGATGAGTTGAAGCATGTTCTAAAAAAACAAGACAGTGCTGCCTGTGAGGAAAGACAGGCCTTCCTCTGAGGGATGTAAATTCTTGGATGTTCATCTGGGAGAAACTAAGGAGTCACTCAAGGAACACGCACTGGGCAAACAGGGGAGAATTGAACACCCAAATCCCCTCATGGCAGCCCTTACACTATAACCAAACGGGTGTGGATAGCGAGGGTGGGTATTATAAAAGGGGAAAAGAGTGACATCAGAGACAGCCTTAACACAATGAGGCAGGAAGACGGTGAAGGCAGGGCCAACACTGCACCATTAAGGACTCTCAGCGGAGATCCAATGTCGGTTCGTTTGCATCAACCACTAGACTAGGAACTGCGGAAGGTTAGAAAGCCTAAGGCAACAGACCGAACCCAGCATGATGGATTAAATTTAATAGTTGCAGCCTCGCCTCAGTAGCAAGAGTATAATACCTAACCATAGTCCAATTTGCCCCTTACTAAGGCACAGTAAAGGCAGTGGAGGGTAGTTCTGTTGGTGCCCCAAGTCAAGTGAGACAGAGTCTGTAGGAGAGGGCGTGGAATTATGATAGTTGTAATGAACTGATATGTGGAACCCACGTCAAACTCCTGTCAAAAATAAGTCCAAATGAAAGAAAAGCAATCGGGAGCCGAATGCTAATCGCCCGCCAGAATATGCTGCTGGCCAAGTTAAAAGCTGTTTACAAACCGTGAAAAAAATTAATAGAACTCTACGGAATTTAGTCACTGCATTTAACAAAAAGCCAATTCATATTTGAAAAGAAAAAAAAAAAAACTAATTGACATTTGGCAGCCATTTTGATGACTTTGACCCTGCGTACACAATTTCAAACTTGTCCAAGATTTTGGCCATATCTTGATACCCTGTAGGATTCATGTTGATAGCTCAAGCCATGCATGAGATATAATGGTGCTTAAGGTGGGCAATAAAAACTAGTTGACCTTTGGCAGCCATTTTGGTGACCTTGACTTGATCCTGACTGCCCATTTTCGAACTCGTCAAAATTTTGGCCATATCTTGATACCCTGAAAGTTTCATCGTGATAGCTCAAGCCGTTCTTGAGATATAATGGGAACACACACACACACACACACACACACACACACACACACACACACACACACACACACACACACACACGCGGGCAAAAAGATTATCACTCTTCCTTGGTAAAGGCGGGCAATAAAACCTGTCTCTTCCTCGCATCATTCCCTGTGGCCATATAACTGGAGGACAGGGTCTGGGTGAACAGCTCTCAAGTGTCAGAAATGCAAGGCCACCGTTTTTGTTGGCAAGAAACAGACACCATGCATAGTGGCCCAATGAGAGACCCTGTCCAGGGCGAACTGCATGTGACGTTCAGCCACGGACATTTGAGAAGCAGGAAAATATAGAACCAAATCATTGACATACAGTGAGGCAGAATCCCCCTCTGGTGGAGAGGACACAATACCATCCAATGCTGTAGCAAAAAGAGTCATGTTGAGGACAATTCATTGCGGCACCAATTCCTCTTGAGGCTTAAGAAACAGGGTGACACCAACCTAAACCTTGAAGGAACGGCTATGTCGAAGATTCAATGTGAACAGGGGCAGCCTGCCATGTAAACCAAAAGAATGGAGTCGTTTGAAGATACCAAACTGCCATGTAGCACAATATGCCTTCTCAAGGTCAAAGAAAAAGATGCTGCTTCCTAGCAAACACATCACATGCTGCAGCCTCAAGATGCACAAATGCATCCGTTGTTGAATGACATTTTTGAATCCCTGAATGACACACAGACATTCATTCCTTTTGAGAGAATGCATCTGGCAGATATTGACCATTTTTCAAATAATTGACACAAGCAAGATGTTAGGGCAATTGGTTGATATTCCAGGGCACTGTAACCTGTCTTCCCTGGCTTCTCAAATGGCAGGACTATAGCCTCATGGCAAGAGGTGGGAAGAGAAGAGGCCTCCAGATTCTGTTAAAGAGGCTGATGAGAAAAGACAGTGTATTGTCATCCAGGTGCTGAAGCATCACATAAGGAATATCATCCATCCCTGGTGAGGTGTCATGACAGAGGGAAAAGTAAGCCTGGAGTTTGCAATAAGAGAAAGGGTGATTGGAAGGCTCCCCATTCCCTGAAGAGAAGTTCAGCACCCTAACCTCCTCTACCTCCCAATGTCTGGCAAAAATTGGAGAGCTTGTATCTCTACAGTATCACTGACCGTCACAAAGGCAAATGCCAATATATCGACCACAGCTGTAGGGTCACCAACAGGCTCACCATTAGATATCAGCACAGGGGATCTGCCTTGAGTGAATTTACCAGAAATCTTTTGCATCCTATTCCTCACCTGAGACACGGGTCTTAGAGTATATAGATAGCACACAAGCCATCCAAAAGTCCCATCTAACTTGTCAGAGTACCTGATGAGCCTTACCTTGTGCCTTCTTGAATTCAACAAGATTATGCTATGTTCTACATCTGCGATAACGTAAGAAGGCTATCTTTTTAGCACATACAGCAACAGTGCAATCCTCATTCCACCAAGGGACAGGTTGATAGCAATTTATGTCAGAGGTTTTAGGAACAGCATGAAGAGCAACAAAATGCAGGGCAGAGGTAAAGAATGAAACAGCCTCATCTTCATCTGATAAGTCTTCAACTGAGATATTAACAGAAATCAAAGATGAGAAAAGAGACCAGTCCGCCTTATCCAAACTCCACCTCAGTAGACAGGAACAAGGACTAGATACCCCTGCAGTAAGGAGGATGGGAAAGTAATCACTTCCATATAGATCTTCCATAATCCCCTATGTAAAGTCCACGAGGCAGTCATGAGAGCAGACGGAGAGATCAGTTGCAGTAAATGAACTCGTTTGGGGGTGAAATGTGTAAAAACCCTAGTATTGAAAAGTGCAAGATCCTCATCCTTGAATTAAGATGCCAACAAACCCCTACTTTGGTATACAAAACAATCACCCCACATAGGAAGGAAATCATTAAACTACCCCAAGAGAAGAAAGGGCATAGGTAACCGACCAGGAAGGTTTTCAGGTTCCACCCTACCGACTGCTGTGTTGAGTGGTACACAAATGGAACAAATTGTATACCAGTGATGGGCATACAACCATACAGGAACACAATGGAGGTCAGATTGGAGGTGGACTGTTCGATGAGGGACATTAGCCCTCACCAAAACATCACAACCACCAACAGGACCTTGGTTGGGTACTCAATAAAAACCATACTACCCAGGTAGTGCATGAGGAGAGGCAAAACGTACAAGAGTTTCTTGGAGGCAGATACACAAAGGAAAAGAAATCATGAGGGCCCACAGCTCCTCCCATTAACCAAGCACCCCTCAACAATTCCATTGCAGTGTGTTATCCGAGTATGCCATGGTACACATAGTGGAGGAATAATCAGGATGAGAGGTGAGACAACCCTGCCCCTGACAAGCAACTAGGTTTAGGTTGTTGCTTAGAAAGACCCTTAGAGTAGGACTGCCTAGAACCATTATGCCGCATATTAGGCTGACCGGCCGAATACAACCTGGAGGAAGAAAAAGAAGGCTGGACAATGGTTTTCCTCTGTGGTGGAGCAAGAGATGGTTTGGCAGGGGGACCGCAAGCTGACCTTGCTGGAACAGAGCAATCAGTGCCACCACGAGAAGGGACATGATCAGTAGCACCCTGCACAGCACTTGGACCCTGAGAGGGCAAGGCCTCATGCAGCTGGGCAGGCACATCAACGACCAATACCATCATCAGCCTGCATTCGCCCGGACCCCTGAGAATTCCAACTAGAATCCTGAGTAGTTTAGTGGTAAGGCCCCAATCTCTGAGCACTTTGAGGAGCCATGGCAACGCTTTTGCATGCACAGGAGGGATGTCAGGTTCCTTGGACATGTCAGGGCAAGGAGAATCATCGACATGGACGTCTGCCACAGGAGAAACTGAAATGGAGGAGGCACTCCCAGATGCGGGAAACACCAACCCAGAGTATACACCTACAGAGACTGGAAGTACCTCCCTAGAGGAAGCACAACCACTTCCAGGTTGCACCCCCTCAGTGAAACCTCCCGGCTGAAGAGGCCAGGAATTAGATGGGATATTGCGTGATGGCAGGAGCACTTGCCAGATACCTTTAGGACGAGACAAGGCAGCTGCAAAGGTGACCCGAAGGCAAATGGATCTCTTCCTTACCCTGGCCTTTGCCTCAGAAAAGGAAATTTTCTTTGTACAGACAGAAACAGCCTCATACTAGATATTATATATATCGCAATCCCTTGAAGAGGCCACATGTCCTCCCCCACAGTTCAAACACTTTGAGGATTAAGAACAATCCCCTATACCATGGGAAATACCACAATAATTACCACAGACTCAGGAAGACCAAGTGCATCATGCTGGCAAGAATGGCGAACATGACCTTAAGCTTCCACCATGAAGCTGTAACAACATCTGGCAAAGAAAGGTGATCAAGCGTCAAGATAAGAGAGGGCATAGGTGTTAAAGCTCCATCAACTTTCTTCATAATTTTCTGTACTACTACCACTCCCTGAGGAGCCATCCCCTCCAGGAGGGAATAATCAGAGTAAGAGACCAGTTCATGAGAAAACACAACCCCACAGGATTGATTTAAGACAAAGCGACGAGAGACAGACACCAGATAACCGGCGACCATAATAAGGTACTGAATGCTCGAACTCTTCTCTTCATTTCTGGCCTCCAGCAACAGAGAACCATTGCCCTGCAAGGAGACTTTGGGTGTAAACCCACATGCTGTAACTGGGTCATTGTGAATCCGAAAACAGTTCAGGTTCTGGAAGGAAGTACCACCAGACAGTTTAGTACGAGATTTTGATATAACTCTTTTGCACAAAGACATCAGGCAACAGCTCAACACAAGTAATATCCTGACCAGCAGTTTTGACAGATGACCTGGAGGATAAAGGATCGTCAGCCAAGGAGTGACCAGATGACCACTTGTGCCACTGGTCACCGACTACACAAGGATCTGAAGCAGTGTTTTAAGTACCCATATACGAAAACATTAATAACAGAAAGGCACCAGGAGCCAAGAGCAACCACCTACCGAGCGAGTGTTGAGGACAGCCTCAATTCATCCCCTCTGGAGGGCGTCACTGATGACCCATACAGGCAAACTGCGTTTGGGGCAGCACTTAGTCAGACCCCTCACCCACAACCCTACAAGCATGGAAGACCCTGCCTGACGTCAATACATCTGTGAGTAGGCTTGTGTGATCACAGAGTCATGCAAGCCCCCTCACCAGGACAAGGTGGATTCCCAGGTGGAGGGGGGGAGTTAAAAAAGAAACAGCCCCACTTCAACAATGTTTAAATTTACCAGAAAATTTGCTAAGACTTTTTATTTTTATTTTGTCACCAACCAAATAAGTCATCACTTTCTTCACTCTAGACAAACCTTAAGTACAAATTCACCAACATGTTTTTAACCAATCACTCCCACTGGAAAGATACCCAGAAATATTTGGCATTACTTTGGACCCATGATCTATTCTCTCGTAACTCGATCGTAACTCGATGCTCTGAAGACACAGACACTACTATTGGACAACAGAAGAATCGTTGAAATCTGATTACAAATAGTTTGATAGACAAACAAAAACCTATAGAGGCAGAGAAACCCACACTGGCGGGCAAAAAGATGTTTTCCCAAAAAGTTTCCGCGACTACTGTCGCCCACTTCAGAGGAGCTATAGACCAAGATTGGTATAGCTAGATATGATAATTTCGACCTTGGTGATGGCATGTACAAATTATAAGCAGCTTGTCAGTTATGTAATGATATCCGTAGTTCCATTGGAGAGGGTAAGAGTAGTCACCGAAATTGTTTGGAATAACATGTTTTCTAGTCTGTAAATGTAGGTTTGTCTACCGTCATGAATGTTCACTACAGTATGACTTTTCAGCAGCCAACCATAAACTATACCAGCCCAAACTGGGCAACATCCTTAATCAGTACAAACACGGATATGCCTAAAATACACAAAACAAAGCCTCAAGTCTAATAACAGAATATACAAAATCCATAGTTATAGATCATTTACCCCAAGAAGCTATAATACTTCCAGTCAAGGATCATTTGAATACAAGAGGCACACACATTCCGTTGTTCCAGCCCAAGACCCATCCCACCCTTGAAACTTCATGTTGCATTACTCTCGTCCACAATGGAACAAGAAACGAATAACTGCCCAACACTATACACAGTAGTGCAGCAACATCTCCTTTGCTACATTCAACAGTACAATTCACAAACATATACACAAACACACAGTCACCATACCATCCGGAACCTTTAGCCAAACAACATCCTTCAAGAACTCTACCTGACCCTTCAGAAACTACTTTACGAGCTCAGCTAGCCAAACTGCTATGTAGCCGACACTCTTCCGCTGGAGGGTTTGGAGGGCGGGCAAGAGCCTTTGCTAGTCTTGTCTCATGCTAGTAGTTCAGTTACTCTTCTAGGAGCTGCCTAGCATGGGCCAATCGGCCTACTGTAGTTATCCTCTCTTCTTATGCTCTTCCGTGCTACACTACCAACACAAAATACTGTACAACTCACAAACAATCGACTTTGCCCTCACAGCATGCCTCCCCCCACCCTTCAAAACTTACTACATGCACCACCACTATCACTGCACTTCGTCTTCAACTTAACCTTTAAAAAAAAGTCCTCTGGGGTAGAACCAGTAGAAGTCATCAATTCCTGTGGATCACAAAGGAATGATACTGGGATTGCAACAACAACAAGAAAACAAGAAAAAAATAACATCAATGAAGTGCAAAACCGGATAATTTCTTCACTCCCTGTAACATATACGCTTATTATGACCAGACTACCATCTGTTTATCTAATTTCAGATCCGACTCTAGTAATTGAGGGAATAACAAATCTTCCATCTACACATTATGGCTCGATAATTCCCATATTAATCTGCAAAAATAACCTGTAGATAGCAATAAGGCAATAAGTTTTATATCAGCTGTTTCAGCCAATCTTTGAAGACTATTGCAAAGACTGATTAGGTTGCTCTTCAGGATCTTATAAGATCTCTTGTAGAATACAATAACTATCTTAGACCAAGTTGTAAGTGGCAGTGTTAGTCTCTCTCTCTCTCTCTCTCTCTCTCTCTCTCTCTCTCTCTCTCTCTCTCTCTCTCTCTCTCTCTCTCTCTCTCTCTCCCCACGCTGATTTGTGAATGGTGCGATGTAGCAGCTATATATTGTGTATCACGGCTGTGTGCTGTCAGCATTATATTATATTGCCTCTTTGTATAATTATGCATCTATGCCATTTCGTTATGGATGAGAAAGTAGGCTAGAACTCTCTGTCTGTGTAAGTTTAATCCACACCAAGTCGTAAGTGGTAAGGTAGAAAGCACGATTACATTTACCACAGGTGCAGCTGAGATTAACGTGTGAGTTTACGAGTATATACGATAATATTTATTTGCCCAGCTGCGTCTAAGTGGTATGAAAGTGAAAGTATGATTATTTTATCTCCATGTGCAGCTGTGACTCTGTATTTTGTGTGAGCAAGTAGTACTTTATCTTTAATTTTTCGCAGCTGCGATCTGTTTGCTGGTGGTGTTAGCTCGATGGTCACCTTCACACATCCAGATCAGCTGCAAGGATCCATCTATCAGCCGTCCCCACAGGAAGAACACAGTATCTGTGCCAATGATCTTCGGTATCATTCTAAGCGCCCCTTTCTTTGTGGTATGTGGACTGTATTTTGTTTAACTTGACGGGCAGTTGTTTTTTGTGTCATCCGGTCGCATTCATGAATACGGGTACTCATCGATCCGTGTTGTCTAATGCTGGTGGGATGTGGAACTGTTTCATTTACTACCTGATCATCATCGCACGTGGCAGTAAATGAAATAGATCCATATCCCATCAGTAATGGGTACTATACCGGTCGCGTTGGCCAGTTTCTCTTGTGCCCCGCCCCCTACTGATGCCCTGCCCTCTTCCAGCTGTACTCATTGCTGATTGGCTGAGATAATTATTCACCTTACTGACAGAATAATGAGCCTTACCACGAATTAGTATCGTATTATTTACTTTTACTTTGAATTCATTTCTTTATGACAAAGGAAGCACTAAAATTTGCTAACTGAATCAAAATCAGTTTGAAAAGAACCAACCTGCCTCCTGCAGTGACTGCCGCTGAGTTTTGCCGCGAAGAAAGTTCGGAGCTTGGCAATACATATCACAGCTGTGCCGCTATTACTGTTAAACATATTAAGTCACCTATTTGTCATGGCTGGTAAGTTACCACAGTATCATAACCATATTGTAATTTTCTCTATTTATTTCCTTAATATCAGAGGTTTGAATATAGAAGTAGGAAAACGAAATGTCACTGGCTTTGCTTCGTGATGAGAAATCTCATTCTATACACGTGAAGTCAGTGAAATCTTATAGAGGGAAAAGGGTTTTGTGTGTGTGTGTGGATACCATATTTAAGGAAAAATGTCAAAACTCGTAAGTTCTTTGTAGAACGTGTACCTTTTTATTTTCATGGAGGGAACTTTCGTTATTTTACAAACCTTTCAGGCCGACGACGTTCCTTGGTACTTTTTCCAACATCCTTTACTGCAAAACATTTCCTAGTTAAATGGAAAAGGTATCATTGCAGTTAAGGGGTTAAGTAAAAGTTTTGTTGCTTCGATTAGCGAGAACACCTGACATGTTTACCCAACATTGGCACTGCAAAGACTGGCTCAGAACTCCTACTCGGGCCGACGGGTGAGTGTGCGTGGCCAAGGGGGCGGGGCACAAGAGAAACTGGCCAACGCGACCTGTATAGTGCACACAGCATGAGCGCATATACGGTATATATCCATAATTACGAACGCGGCTGTACGTCAGGCTTGACAATAACTTACACTGCTTTTTATGTTATCTCTCGGCCCTGGGAGTATAGGTCGTGGATCAACATTATAATTACTCTCTGATTTAAGTGCTGGCCATTTCTGTTTAGTCTGCATTTGCATTAACTCACCTTTACATTTTTTAAATTATTCGTTGGTCCTTTCTGTATTTTGCCTTACGTCTTTGTCTTCTTTTTTCGTAGTATTTCCAAACAAATTTTTCGTTTTGAGAGACTTTTTAAGCAATAGAGGTTATATGTAGCCTTCTCTAATGTTGTCTTCACTACTAGGAACTTCTCATATTCTGAATAAAATCGTCTTGTACCTCCAAATATAATATAACCATTACTCTCGGGCTGAAGATGCAGTCGGTCTGTCCTTCCTGTGTCGTACGCGAAGCCAAGAATTTTATGTCAGCTTTACACTTACTTTCTGTATTAAAATATTTCTCCATCCATAGCTGAATCAGAGTATGGGAGACCTCGGATATACAGTACTTCTTTTAAATTTCTCTGGCCTAAAATTACTAGATCATCACGCTGAATTCCGAGTTACAGCAACAAATTAACATGATGATATGATGCTGGTTATGAAGAAATGCTGTGGAAAACATATAGAATCACAGTATTATCTTTTGTTCCAACTGAACTGCATGAAATATGCTGCAAAATCGTTAAGATTGAAAACAATACAGCAAAAGTTTTATTGTTACTGCTGTGGCCCCAGGCTTATTCGGATGGAAGCATCTTACACTACAGGCTGAAGTTGCCCCTCTTTTGCAGTCCATTATCATCCTTTTCATGGATAAGGAAGGAGATGAGAGACGTTTGCATATATAGGTAGCTCCGGCACTCGGCTATATAGGTCCCGCAGCATGAAGACGCCCATTTCCAGCATTACATGTAACTGCTCTAGTTTTCTTGTAAGCAATGAAACATCGTCTGGTGGTTGGAGGACTACAATAAAGTATATAAATTTTCCTTTATTACAGACTGTGATAGGAGAATGGGTGTTTCCCGGAAATTGCACATCGTCAGACAAGAGCCCATTTCACCAAGCGCTGCATCGTGGCCTCAGATACACCGCACATCACTTTGTAGGCTCGCTGTTTATGTTGCTCTTGATTTCTTTCATCAAGGGTACCGTAGGAGAGGCTAGACCAAACTTTATGGAAGTGTGTGGACCCAACTTTACCCAGGAGCAATGTCAGGAGATGTAAGTAGTGGGTCGTATTGTAAGTGCCAGTGGAAATTTCGTAACACCGTTTGATTAATGATTAATTCTACATTCTTCACCGCAATATCCTCGTACTTGTTATTCAAGCAAACTAGGTGGACAATTAAGTCATACAAAAAACATGCTGAGGTGTTATATGACAAACAAATCGCCATGAAAAAGTTGTTACGGTGCCTCCTACTCTTTTAAGTAAACAGTCGACATAAGTCGTTCTCGGGACACAATTATACTCTGTTCACTTTATCTTTACCCAATATTTTCACATCTATATTTGCCTAACCCTCCCAGAGGCCGGCCTAGGAATGGCTTAGTCTCTGAGTCACTTGTAATCATACACCAACATACCCGGTGCCATCAGCTTGGGTTTGGGGCGTCCTATTCTGTCGCACTAAAAAGCTAGAGCTCTCATGTTTACCCCATCTTTAGAGTCCCCAGATACATAAAATATATGTAATATTTTTTGTATACGTGGCGCAAAAAATATTATTTTAAAAAGATAACGAATTAATGCAAACAAACACGACTATTTCATAACTTGGGATCTCTTGCACCAGGCAGCGGACCATCCTCGGCATGTTTTATCATTTCGGCTTTGGAACCACGAGGAGTTTTATATTTGTCACTTCTTACTCTTTTCACTAATCCCTCCTGTTTAAAATATACATATTTTCATGTAGTTTCATCATGACTTTTGGAGGGTCTGGCAAATACAGAAACTCCAGTTCTAGTTATGAATGCAAAGCTCGAATGTGAAATAAACACTTATGATGTTAATTACGGAGAAGTTTTATGGAAGGGAAAGTAGAGCCATCATATTTGATTTTTCTGCCATTGAGATCCAAAAAGATTTTAACACTATAATAAGCGGTTAATCATGAACAAGTGTCATGGAAAAGAAGTAGAACCGCAATATTACTTTCCTCTGTCACTAACCTCCGGAAAATAAGCTGAAAAATTACACAAAAATCATCATAGTTAAGATGTACAAACCATAATAGCTCACTCATCTCTACATTTGTATCAGACTAATACCAGAAAAAAACATGTGGATTTAACATGTCGTAAAAGTACCTCCGCTAATGCCAGTACGCCAGTCCTGTATGAGACAGCCCTAGCATGTGTTCAGTATGGACGGTGGGTGTTAGTGCTGAAGTGGTGACATGTGGAGGTGTAGGAGGACTACTGGGTCTTGGGATAGGCCATTGCCCCAAAGAAATAGGCCCTGAGCCTTTGCCCAGAGTCGGACACGTAAAAAAAAAAAAAAAAAGTGTTCCAGTAGAAATTCACCAGGCAGCACTTTATGTGTGGGGACGGATGTGTTAGTGTGGACGTGGGTGAAGCAGTAGGAACTGGAAATGAATAAATGATAAAGTTGAATAAACCGTCCCTGCAACACAGAAGAAATATCTCTGTGGAGTTGAACAGCTGCGTTATATATGGACCATTCTGCATTCTGTATTAATGTTCGTGTATAATGTGGGGATGGTGGCGTCGCTATTTAAAAATAACTCTCCTGACTTGGGTGTTCTTCAGGACAAAATGTTACATATTATTTCATTTCTTCTCTCATTCCTCTGATTAATAATCCTAAGATGGGAGAGGCATGGTAAGTTTTTATCTCCAAAAATAAGTTGCTTTGATAAAAAGCATCAGGTGGGAAAGTGTGACGGATATGTCTTCAGAGTGTAATAAATGCAATGGATGAACAAACAGACGTACTTTTGTCCTTGACTGTACAACTCTGACTTTACAACCCACCATGTGGATAGGCACCAGTGAAGTTACCAACAATTCTGCCAAGACAGTAGTGACGCACACCAGTCTGGTCACACACAACACTCTGTCCTTTGATATCACACTATATTGTCCAAAATACCTTGGGCAAAAATTGTCAACTATCCATCTTGAATGCTGAAGTGTAGCAAGAAATAAACACTAGGATATGGCGTTAGTCATGACACACACGCACACACACACACACACACACACTGAGGCACCGAGGAGAGCAGACACACGTCGCCACCGCTCTATACCTGGCCAACTTGGCCAGTGGCATTACCTAAATTAATATCTTTTATATGAGTCAAGCTCTGTACAAGGTTAGACTAAATGGTGTTCTAATATAAAAAAGAGGAAGTTTTAAGTAAGACTTGGTCAAACAGAAAAGAAAACAAAGCAGCACAAGAATGAGCACAATCAGTTGATCGTTGTTTAGTCTACAATCTGCCCCAGGGAATGTAAGTACTATATGCGCTTTTAGTACTGCAAAATGACCACATACTTTAGTAAAGCAAATCTGGAAAAGAAAAGGGATAAAGGTAGAAAGCAGGATGATGATTTCTACCAAGAACTGGTTGAAATGGAGACTCACAGTAAACTGGTGGAATGTGTACACAGGTTAGAGACGGCTTTTCAAAATGAGATTGATGAAAATAAGAAACAGATGCACTTGCAAAAGGAAGAAATAGAAAAATTAGGAAAGGAAGTCAACATGAAAGACACAACCATAGATGTGCTAACAGTTGAAGTGGGTACACTTAGGAGGAAAATTAGTGAAATAGCAAGTACAGCAGTCAACCACGAGAGTATTATGGAAGAGTTCAAAAATGATACAGAGACAATTAGGCACGTAAGCAGTCTGATAGACCAGAGCAGTGATACTGAGGAAAAGATAACACAGGTGAATGAAGCTGTGCAAAGCTACAAAAATGATGTGGAAACCACTTATGGTGAAATGGTGAAAGTAAAGAAAGACTTGGAAAAAAGGGTGGAAGAAAAAAACATTAAAAAGGAGGTGAGAAGAATAATCCAAAACAACCTAAGTTAGTCAGAGATTCAGTAGATATAAACAAATCTATAGTAATCACTGGTATAGAAGAGGAAGAAGTAAAAAACAAGATCTCAAGAGACAAAAAGGAGATGGCAAATGTAATGGGCATATTGAAAGAAGTACCAGAGGAAATCTGTAGTAAAGACATAGAGGAACACAAAATGTTAGGGTAATACGAGAAAAACAAGTCAAGACACGTAAAGGTAACCTTCCAGAATGTAAACACCGTGAAGGAGATATTAAAAAATGCAAAGAATCTTATGGAAGAAGAGGAGTTCAAAAATGTATGGATAAAAAGATGCCTATCACAATAGGAACTAGAATTACTGAAAGAGAAGAGGGAGGAAGCAAAAACAAAAAAATGAGAGAAGATCAGAGGAGGAGAAGAATACATTTTCTTTACAAAGAAATTGGATTGCAGGTACGAAAGTGGCACATAAACAGGAGGGAATAAAAAGGAGGAAGGTAGTAGAACCAAATCATGACATGTATATAAACAAGATTAAGTTGATGTACTCGAATGTGGATGGAATGGTATCTAAATTATGAGATGAACGATTATGTCCGAGAAAATGAACCACATATAATATGCCTAACTGAAACAAAATCAACACCAAGGATATCAAATGACATCCTAAACTTAGGGGAATATAATATATGGAGAAGAGATAGGAACTTAAAAAAAGGAGGAGGAATTATAATATTAACTAAGAAAAATCTAAAAGTCAAAGCAATAGAACTAGATATACCCTCACATAAATAAATACATCTAAGGGAAATTGTAGCCAATTTGTACATGCCACCCAGATCAAACACATGGGAAAGAGACGAATATGAGGACCTGGCAGAGAGTACAATTCAGAGTTTAAGAGCATTACTACATAAAATGGAAGAGAAATCGTAAAGAATTATACGAACTGGAGATTTCAATACAAATATAAATTGGAATACTCTAGATATAATAAGCCAAGAAAGCTGTTGGGACCAAAAGCTCCTGGATCTTGTGCAAGAGTTTTTTCTAACGCAACATGTAAGGGAAAGCACCAGAAAAAGAGGACTCGAGGTTCCCTCAGTGTTAGATCTCATATTTACTAGGCAAGAAAACGATATTGACAGTTTAATATATCACCCTCCATTCGGCAAAAGTGACCATGCAGTACTAAATTCCAATTTCAGGATTGCATATGACATAGTTAACAGTAATGAAAGTTACAAAAAGAGCCTAAACTATAAAAACGTAAAGTATCATGACCTAAAGAAGTACTTCTTAGAAATTGATTGGGAAAAGGAGCTTAGAGGACAAGATTTAAATGCTATACTGTATATGAAAATTCTGTGAACTTTATGAAATAGGAGTCCAGAAGTACATCCCACAGCACAAAGAAGCAGAAAAGAAAATAAAGAAATGTTTCAATACAGAATGTAAAAAATCAAAAGAAAAAAGAGATTTGTTGTGGAATAGATACAGAAGACACAATAGTGAAAGGGCATATAACAATCACAAACAGACAAGAAACGATTATACAAGAATAAGGAGGGAAGCCCAAGAACAGTTTGAGGATATCATAAATAAAAGTAGTGATCAACCAAAGCTATTTTACAGCTACATCAGAAGCAAAACCAAACTAAAAGATAAAATACAATCCATTACGGACGATGGAATCACCTATACACAAGAGAAGGATATTTGTGAAGTACAAAACAAGAATTTCCAATCAGTTATTACAGAGGAAAAAATTTTTGAGAGGGATTATGTGCAACATGCATGCCCACACATACTACCAGATATACAAACATCAGAAAAAGAAATGCAGAAGGAGCTAAGTAAATTAGACAAAAGAAAAGCAAATGGTCCTGATGAAATTTCACGTTGGGTGCTACGTGAATGTGCAAAGGAGTAAAGTAGACCATTATTTTTAATTTTCAAGAAATCCTTGAGTCAAGGTAAACTACCTGATATTTGGAAGAAAGCAAACATTGTTCCCTTATTCAAGAAAGAGAATAGACAAAAATCCACTCAACTACCGATCAGTATCACTAACCAGTGTTGTAAGCAAGGTATTAGAAAAGCTTTTAAGAAAAGCTTGGGTAAATCATCTAGAAGAACACAGTATGATAACAAAGACAGTTTGGTTTCAGAAAAGGAAAATCATGTGTTATTAATCTGTTGAGCTACTATGACAGAGTAACAGACACATTACAGGAAAGAGAAGGATGGGTGGACAGTATCTATTTAGATTTCAAGAAAGCATTTGACACAGTACCACACCATGGAAATTGTACCATCAAGGAGGAATTCGAGGCAATCTGTATTGTTGGATGCAAGATTTTCTCATGAAAAGAGAAATGAGAACAGTACTAAGGGGAAATTACTCATCATGGAAAGAAGTGGCTAGTGGAGTACCACAGGGCTTAGTGCTGGCACCAATCATGTTTTTAGTGTATATAAATGATATAGACAGTAACACTGGAAATGAAAGCTATCTATATACGTTTACAGATGATGCAAAAATACAAAGGAGATTACTAACACAGACTCTTGTAAAAAGCTACTAGAAGAATTAAATAAACTTCATGAATGGAGTAATACATGGCAAATGGAATTCATTGCGGACAAGTGTCATGTAATCAAGTTTGGTAAATGTGGAAAAAGACCTGATTGGGATTATACATTAGGAAATAAAACCCAACACACATCAGAAAGAGAGAAGGACCTAGGTGTGATTATCAACAACAGACTATCTCCGGCTGACCACATCAGTGAGAAGGTACGGAACATGTATACACTGCTTGCCAATATGAGAATAGCGTTCACATACATAAATGAAGACATGCTAAGAAAGATAATAACACTATTCATCAGACCAACCCTGGCGTATGGATCAGTCGTCTGGAGTCCTCATCTCAAAAAACACATAGATAAGACAAAAAGTTCAAAGGGCCGCTACAAGATGGGTACCAAGCTTAAGGGATCTAAGCTACGAAGAAAGACTAAATAAACTGAATCTACCAACACTACAGGAGAGAAGGAAAAGAGGGAACATGATTATGCTATATAAATGCATTTCAGGGAAGGAGAAAATAGACATAAATGATTACTTAACCTATGGGGAAGCATCAGCAAGAGGACACTGCAAAAAACTGGATAAGAAGAGAGGTGATAAAGACGTAAGGATATTTAGTTTCTCAAATAGAGCAATTGATCAGTGGAATGCACTACCAAATGAAATAGTGTGTGCCAAAACAATTCACAAATTTAAAGATATGTACGATAAATATGGTTTAAGACGCGGGACAGTACGAGCTTGACTCATTCCTGTAAAGGTACAATTAGGTAAGAACACACACACACACACACACACACACACACACACACACACACACACACACACACACACACACACTGTACACAAGTACACGCGGCTGCTACAAGATGGGCACCAAGCTTAAGGGATCTAAGCTATGAAGAAAGACTAGAAAAATTAAACCTATCAACATTACAAGAGAGAAGGAAAAGAGGATACATGATTATGCTATATAAATGCATCAGCGGGATGGAGAAAATAGAAATAAATGAGTATGTAAGCTATGGGGAAGCACCAGCAAGAGAACACTGCAAACAAATGCATAAAAAGTTAGGTGATAAGACGTAAGGAAATTCAGTTTCACAAACAAGGCAATTGATCAGTGCGATGCACTACCGAAAGAGATAGTGTCTGCCCAAACTACTCATTAATTTATGGGTTTATATGTTAAAAATGGTTTAATACACGGGGCAGCACGAGCATGACTCATTCCTGCAGAGATACAATTAGGTAAGAACAATTAGGTAAACACACACACACACACACACACACATACATACATACATACATACATACATACACACACACACACACATACATACATACATACATACATACACACACACACACACACACACACACACACACACACACACACACACACACACACACACAATTATATAGATAGATAGATAGACATAGCTATAGGTATTGATAGATACAGATATAGATATAGACGTATTTATGGATAGACAGATAGATAAATAGACTGATAGACAGATGGACAGAAAGTCAGACAGATAGACAGGCAGAAAGAAAGACAGATATAGAGACAGCTAGATAGATAGACCGACAGTCAGATACAGACAGCTACAAATAGATATAAAGATGGTGTTGCGTGTAGAGTAAATGGCATAAAACTTCAACCGTTACTTCTTACCTGTAAAAAAAAAATATTCTAGAATATGGTAAAAATCTATCTATATATCTATCTCTAATATATATATATATATATATATATATATATATATCTATCTATAATATATATATATATATATATATATATATATATTATGCAAAACGTAGGCCATGCAGCCGTAGCCACTGACCTAAGGAAAACAAACAGCGGTGCCAAGCCACATTCAATCCGTCCCCGGCAGTCATTTTCGTGCTGACGTATAAACACAATAGGATATCTAGTCAAAGATGTCACATATCAAATTTGGAGTAAATTGTTTGAAAATTGATGATTTTATGCCCATTTGATATTTTAGTCCCAACCCACCTGACATTGACCCCCCCCCCCCCCGATGTAATGAGACATGCAACAGCATGAAGATTTGAAAGATGCACCTTTGGGTTTTGGTTTCATGTCGATATGGCGAATTTGAAAGGAGTTTTGACGAAAAAACGATTTTTACCCGTACCCGTTTATCTATATTTTGGGGGGCCTACAGCCCGGGTCTTGGCCCAATTTGGCCCGAATCTGAATCACGTGATCAGAAGGTCGTAGCCTATCATCTCCGTAATTTTAGTCAAAATCGCAGCAGCAGTTTTCGTGTAAAGTACTTAACAGACAGACAGACAGACAAACAAGCAGACAAACCGAGTGAAAACAATACCCGTCCCCGAGCCCCTCCGGGGCGAGGACGGGTAATAAGCAGAAACAGAACGAAAATCTCGACCAAGTAAAGATGGACGAACTATACGCACAGACATCTGTCAAGTGGTTAGAGACGCCGGCATCCTTGGCATCACCATAATGTAACCTCACGCCTTAAATCTGTGTGTCTTATCTTTCATTTTTTTAATACCTTCAGACAGTTTCATCTAGCACAGAAGTTGTTTTTGGAATTAAAACTAATGGATTTAACCTAAACACTTTGATTTCTATTTTCATTCTGAAATTATTACGGTTGTTAAAATCTCACGGCCAATGGCGCAGCCAGGGGGGGGGGCCACGGGGGCCCGGCCCCCCCACTGAAATTTCTCCATGTGTTCGAGAATAGATTGCAAATCTTAAATGTCGAATACTTGTTCAATCCAGAGTGTAATACTCGGTGTGTCACAAATTTGGAGAACTGAAAAAAAAAAAAAAAAGGCAATTTTGAGTAAAAAGTCTTGTATACACATACACTTTTCAAGACTTACTTTAGGTGCGAGACAGATATTCGTATTTACGCACAGGGAGCTGTTTGCGCCCGGACGGGTGAGGAGAGGAGGCAGGAAAGGAAGCAAGAAACGTGTGCTGCTCTGCAAAACTCAATTTTTTTTATGTACCTTACGACACATTATCTTCAAAACGGGAAACTCTGCTGCTAATAGGTTTATGTAATTAACTACAGTAGTTAGGAGTACCTATGGGCATGTAGGCCTACAGGTGGCAGAATTGACAAGAAAAATAAACTATCGTGGCAACGTTTACCAGCCATCAGCTGAGTGTCACTTACTCATCACCTGCCTGCGCCATCAGTCATCAGTCAACTCGCACCAGATCGTGTTGCACCAGTGACCATGTCCATACAACTTGCTAATTACGCTACTTGCACGCTGTACTGTGACAAGAAGTGAAAAGACGTATTCCGTGGGTCTCCCTGGATAACTTTATTATGAAACGGAAGCAGCCGCAGTAATCAAGTATATCAGACTTCATGAGTTCAAGTTCTAAAAGGTTAGTTTATGTTTAGCAAATGCTTTACATTGTAGAGGATATTATTACTGCCAGTAATAATAACAAATGATAATGTCATGCCATGAGCTCTATATAAGTGCTGGTGCACGCAGAAACTGGAAGCCAATGATTGCTTAATATTATCCATGCGATATATTTCAGGCTTTAGCTACCTGTGCCTTGTGTGGCAACCACCACTGAAGTAAACTAATCATCAATGAACTAAGTGAAGTATTTCACAGACAATGGATTTTCATAGACATTAGCGTTGAGTGTGGTGAGTTGGCACAGTGCGGGACACGGGGCGAGTTGGAACAGAGGGCACTGCAATGGCAAATGCCAAGACATTACCATTTTATGGTGCCCATTCAATAGCCTTGCCCCAACTTTACAAATGTTGTTAATACTAGTTTTCTATACAACCATGAATAATGCATGAAAAATTTTGCAAATATGAAAGGGTAGCATTTTGACCTTTATAGAATTTCTTTTTTGAAAATACACATATTTTGCCAATTTTCCTCTCCCACAATCAGTTTTAGAGCTAAAGGTCTACTTTTTGGTGGGTGAAATCTTCAATTGTTATAGTTTTTCTGATTTATCCAGAAAATGCATTTTTACAGCAGAGCAGTGCTGAAAGATCAGTAGACAATTGTCCTGACTCGCCCACCATTTTTTTTTTTTTTTCCAGGATGACTTTGGACAACAATTTCATTTGAGATTTTTGCAAGGAAAAACCTAATTTCATGCATTATATACAACTATAGTTTATACTTTGCTGTATTTATGGTGGTTTTGGTTGTCAACAAGTAGATATTTCTCATTTTCAGGTTGCATGCATGCCCTAAAGAGAGAAAATACTGTGATGTGGATTATGGCAAAAAAGCATATGTTGGTATAGTGATAAAAGTAGGGAAAAAGAGTTGTACAATGAAATTTTTGGAAGGGAGAGGAACTGAGAAATGCAACTGGCCAGTTCGTGATGATATACTGTATACTGATAATGATTTTCGGTAGTATTTCATTGGTGGACCTCATATTAGCAGGAGCTGTACCTTTTACGATGCAAGAGGTGGACAAAACCTTTCATGATTTTAAAATTCATTTTTCTCGCTGAAAATTTTCGGCATAAATAGCTACAGGCAACTTGGAACTCGTAACTACGGAATATGTATAGTACAATGCGTCCTTAAGTGCGAGGCGTGGGGGGGGTGGGAGACTAAGTGTATGATGGAAGAGTTGCGAGGTAGGATGGGATTGGAGTGCATTGGTGTTGTGATGAGGAGGGTTAGACTGAGATGGTTTGGGCATGTGGAGAGGTAATCAAATTTTCAGCAAGATGGGTGATTTTGCCATACATCAACGCAAATTGTGAAGTGTATTGTGTTTTTATATTTCTCATGGTTAGTCAATGTGGCCCCCCCCCACTCCGAATGAAATTTCTGGCTGCGCCTCTGCTCACGACCAATAACTGATATGTATTATGTTATTGCAGAATAAACACAGAAAATCTAATTGCACGATGTTATTTCGATTTTTTCTCTTCAGTACTCTTAAGGAACTAGTGACTAATTCAAAATATAAGATATCTGAAATTTCTCGCCTGATTTCGTGGAAACCAATGTAAAGTTGTAGCTTCCATTTCTAGGGTCATAAGGTTAATATACGGAGTTCGAAATACATAATGTTTTGGTAAAGATTAATAATGTAAAATGACTGGAAACAGTCTTGGAAACTAAGGCTATCTTTAAGCTCGCTCCCTTCTCCACGTTCCGAACTTTAGGCTAACGAATGTACAGTATCTCGTATTCACGGCCCAGTAAAACAGGTCAGCCAAGTGGACAACAACAATAAGCCTCCACCATGCATGACGTCACACTCGCCACTGACCCAGGGGTCTGCGAACTCCCTCAGCATTTTCAGGGATCTGCCTATCCTCTCAGCAACACTGTATTTAAGTTTGTTTTGTTCATTTGTTGTTAGCTATATTTCCTACATATTATTCTAAGGTGGATATGATTTCAACATCTTGTGAAAGATTTTCTTCCCTGTGATGGTGGTTTTCCTCCTCTATTCTCTTTACTGATTCAGTTCTTCCTGTATGTGGTAATACAGGTTTTCCTCATTTCTCTGTTTTATAATTGGTGTCATCTACTTCGTTACCAAAGCTGTTCAACATCTTTGTTATGTTCTTTTCAGTCATCTTTTCTCTCCTTTTTCAAATCTCCCATTCAACTCCTCTGGTGCCCTGGTCATTGAACAACTGACAAATGTAATATGACACCACTTTTTAAGCATTTTCATGCCTTTCCATACAATTAATAATGATATCTCCAGCAAACATGCCTTTAGTTCAGCCAGATAATATCATATCACACAAGCAATGCTGTACACACACACACACACACACACACACACACACACACACACACACACACACACACACATGCTTCCATGGCCGAGAGCCATCTGAGTGTGCAATGCGCATAACGGAGGTTATTCTCTTGAACATGGAAGCATACATTCCTTTCTCATATCGTTTGACCAATCAAAAAAAAAAAAAAAAAAAAAAAGGTTTAATCACTCTTGTTCTAATGCTGTCCACAACAAGGAGAGGGTAACGGAGCCAACCCACCCCAGAATCTCATCTTTTTTATGTTTCTGCCTGGCATCGTGCTAAGTCTGTTCATCGCTCTGCTAAAAATAATTTCATCCGTACTAAATACTCTGAACTCTCCAACTCGAACCCTTCCCGCTTCTGGCACCTTGCAAAAAGCTTTTCTAACAATTTTACCTCATCATCCTTCCCTCCTCTTTTCCACTCTGATGGCTCTGTAGCTATTACTTCTACTGATGAAGCAAATCTCTTTGCTTAGACTTTCTCCTTCAATTCCACCTTAGATGGTACCAGTGCTGTCTCTCCATCTATTCCACCCTCAGACTTCCTCATGGCTGACATTAAAATTTCTTCAGTTGATGCACTTTCTACCATCACTGGCCTCAGAATTAACAAAGCTTATGGGCCTGATGGGGTCCCTCCTGTTGTCCTGAAGATCTGTGCTTCTGTACTTGCACCCTGCCTAGGTAAACTCTTTCGCCTTTGTCTATCATCTTTCACCCTTCCTTCTTGATGGAAGTTTGCTCGCATTCAGCCTGTCCCAAAGAAGGGTGACCATTCCCAGCCCTCTAATTATCGGCCAAGTGCTTTAACATCCTGTATTTCTAAAGTTTTCAAGTCTATTCTTAACAAAAAAAAAAAATAAAAAAAAAAAATAAGCATCTTTCTTATCACAACCTTCATTCTGATCGCCAGTATGTGTTCCGCCAGGGATGCTCCACTGGTGATATTCTTACCTACCTTTCAAACTACTCTGCATCCTCCTTTCGGAAGTTTGGCGAAAGCTTTGCCATTGCACTAGACATCTCAAAGGGTTTCGATCGAGTCTGGCATAAACTTTTAATTTTCAAACTACCCTCTTGCGGTTTCTCTCTTTCTCCCTGTGCCCTGATCTCTAGCTTCCTTTTTGGTCGTTCTGTAGCTGCTGTTGTATACGGCCAGCGTTCTTCTACTAGAGTTATCAACAGTGGTGTTCTTCAGGGCTCTGTCCTATCATCAACTCTCTTCCTGTTGTTTATCAATGATCTTCTTAGCTGTACATATAACCCTATCCAGTCATATGCTGATGACTCCACCCTTCACCTTTCCATTCGTTTCCCACAGCGTCCATCACAGCAATTACTTCAGCAAACAAGAGATGACGCTTATGGCACACCTAATGTCTGACTTGGCTCATATCTCTGATTGGAAAAAAAAAAAAATAGCCTTGTTGTTTTTAATACATCAAAAACTCAGTTCTTACATCTGTTAACTCGACAAAGTCTTCCACAGGAGTACCCTCTAATTTTTAACAGTATCAAGCTTAACCCTGCTTCATCTTTAAAAATACTTGGGGTTTCATTCTCTCGGAATTTATCTGGAAAGGAACATATTACCTCTCTTGTAAAATCTGATTCCAAGAGATTGGGTGTGCTTAGCCGACTCTGTATCTTCTTCACACACGCACAGTTGTTGACTTTTTTCACGGGTTTTAATCGCCCTTGTGTAGAGTACAATTCTCTTGTGTGGGAAGGCTCCCCACACACAGGCTACACAGCATTTCTCAACAACGTGGAGTCAAAGATTCTTCATCTCATTAACTCTCCTCCTCTTACTGGCTCCCTTCAAACCCCTTCTCTTCGTCGCACTGTTGCATCTTTCTGTCTTTTCTATTGGTACTTCAATGGTCATTGGTCCTCTGAACTGTCTGCTTGCATCCCTCCACCACTACGGCGGACATACAGCACCCATCTAGCAACAAACTTTCATCCCTTTTCTGTCCAACTCTCTAATGCAAGAGTTAACCGCTACTTACAGTCCTTCTGGATCTGTCTCCCTTTGTCTGTTTTTCCTACTGCCTACGATCTCCAATCTTTCAAACGCAGTGTGACCAGGCATCTCGAAATGAATGGATCTTGATTTTGGCTCTCTGTTGTCTTGTTTTTGTTATTTTTATTGGAGGGAGCAATATGCATGCCCGTGGCCTATGGTTCCATCTTCATTGCATACACACACACACACACACACACACACACACACACACACACACACACACACACACACACACACACACACACACACACACACACACACACTCATTCAATGATATTTTATCTTCATAAGAAATTCTGTGCCCTCATAAATAATGCCCACTCACACACATAACGCTGTACCATCACAAATAATGCTGCAACCTCACACACACAGCTCTGACCCAGTACATATTGCACTACCCTCACATACACACATCTTCATTGATGAACCTTTACAAATAATGCTGCTGCCTCTCACACACACAACTTTGTTCCACTACATGGTGCTCTACCCTCACATGAACACACCTCTATTGTTGTACCTTCACAATAATGCCATACTCGTACACATAATGCTGTACCTTCACAAATAATGCTGCAGCCTCACACACACAGCTCTGCCCCGGTACATATTGCTCTACCCTCACAAACACTCACCGCTATTGCTTTATTTCACAAATAATGATGCAGCCTCACACACACAGCTCTGCCTCACGACATATTGCTATCCCCTCACGTACACTCACCTCTACCACCACACAAAAGCTAAATCATTTTACACTTTAGACTAGTTGTATGCCAATTAAACTACCCATCTGGCAAAGCGAGAGATGTCGAACAGCTTCCTCATTGTTCGTTGGCTTATCGACTTTTTAGTTGCAGATTAATCGATATTTCATATCACCTATAAAATAATTTTCGGTGAATTGTATAGATCATAATAGTGCATTGTCAAGATTCTCTTTTTCTGCACGAGGACAAGCGTTTATCCACTTCTCTAAGCTTTTTCTCTTCGAGAACTAATATACTGTCCTGAATTTCTCTGCGTTTTGTCTTAGGCTTGGTGTTGAAACAACTATATACAGAACAGTTACTTGGCATTTCTATGGGTTTCATGAACATAAAACACAGACGAAATTATCGTCGGAGTAGCCCGTAGTTCTATGCCTGGATAAAACCGAGAGCGGGATACACTCAGCCAAGTGAATGGCGAGCGTGACGTCATGACCTCCATTTCACTAGGGACTTGCTTATCGGCTGACCTGTTCTACTTGGCCATGCTACTATTAAGCTGTGTAGAATATTAAAACATCAACCCACATACTTTAATGACGCAATTTTAGTTTATTCTTGATAGTCTAGACGATTAAGAAAAACTCGAATTTAAATGGTTATGTGCAAAATTCACTAAACTGCTTAGTTTGAGATATTTTCTCTGTGTTAAAAACAACTGGACAAATCATGAATGAAACAATATGCACTTCCTGGATCTGAAGAGTATAAGTATGGTATTTTGTTAAATATGATAAGGCTCTGCTGTACTGCAATACTAAATTGTGTTTTGTGAATTTTTGCATTACCATCAAGCACTACAGTATTACACAAAGTTGTGCTAAATAATCTCTTTATTGTTATCATTATTTTGTTTCACTTTTATCAAACGATAAATTGCTGCACCATAATGTTAAATCCATGTATAAGGAGTTCTTACGAAAACAGTCCTAAGAAGGATAACATCATTAGCGCGCAAAATACCGTGTATTTTTATGTTATTACTATTGTTGTGCATCAGTAATTATTTATAAATAATAACGTTCCCAACTGTATACAATATAATAATTTCACGAAACTCTCATGTAACTTACAGTGCTACTATGTTAACACAATGAATCCATTAACACATTATTTTGCAGGAAGAGTAAACACAGTGTCGTGACGAACATAATGGATTTTATTACCAGACGTTTCGATATTTCCATAATGTCATTTTCACTGGTCTAAAATGATAAAATTATTAAAACTAGTTACATGTAAATATCAAAGTGCTTTAAAATACATCACTGGTAAATAAGATAATTAAGCTATGTTTAAGGGGTAGGATGCTGCTGCTTTAAAAATACATCACTGGTAAATAAGAGAATTAAGCTGTTTAGGGGGTAGGATGATACAGTATTGCTAAATTGGGGCTTGTGCATTTAATATACAAGGACTCTAAGATTCTTACACTGTCACTAGAGCAACTATCAAGTATTTTAACATATTCACCTTTAAAACGAGTATCACACTGAACACTGTTCCTCCACAGCTGTATAAAGTGGTGACTGAAGCCTACGACCCGTTCTCCCAGACTGACCCATATGTTCGGCGGTGTGTGTTTTGAAAGCACCTAATGTACTCCCAATATACCCTGTTTGGCAACTAAGGCAGGTAAATGAGTAAACAACCGACGAACGCAAGTCAACTGCCAGAGAGTCCTTGAACCGAAACAAAGGCCCAGCGTTGAAAGAACTGAGGTGAACGAACCGAAAATCTACACTAGGGTAAAATTTGGATAAAATCTGAATAAAGTTTGTTCTATTTTCATAGAAATATCTCCTAGTTAAGGCAACATTAAGTAGACTACCTCCTTATTCACAGAAGGGGAACACTGTTTGGGTTGGTATCTTTTTTTCAGGAAAATATTCACCAATTTATCAAAGAAATGTGCACTATAACCGTTATTCACAAAATGTTTCCTAAAAAAAGTTACTTTACAATGAAAACGGGCGTATGTGTAGATGACAGACAAAATGCTCTGTGAATAAGTCTTTACAGCATTGATCCTGTATCTGATATGACATACTAAAAAAGCTTGTGCTTTTCTTTGATAAATTGGTAAATATTTTCCTGAACAAAAGGTACTAACCCAAACAGTATTCCCCTACTGTTAATAAGGAGGTAGTCTACTTAATTGTGCCTTATCTAGGAGATATTTCTGTGAAAATAGAGGAAACTTTATTCGAGTTTATAAAATTTTTACCCTAGTATAGATTTTCGGTTCGTTTACCTCAGTTCTTTCAAAATTGGGTCTTTGATTAGGTTTAAGGACTCTCTGCAAATTGACTTGCGTTCGTCAGTAGTTTACTCATTTACCTGTCCAAGTTGCCAATGAGGGTATATTAGGAGTACATTACCTGCTTTCAAAACACGCACCGCCATGTGACTTTTATGCATGGTCGCGGAGAATAAAGACGCGTTTTCTTCTGAGCTCTCCTCTAGCTTTCTAGGGCTGCCTCACCAGCATTAGTTTTTTTTTGCACCCTTCTGGTGGTATTAGGATAGCTAGTTGTTCATTTTCCACCCCTTCCTACTAGCTAGGAACAGTGGGTGTCTGTTCCAATTTCCTGAGCTTCCCTTTGCCTACTCGCCCACGGAGGATCCCTCCCCCCGATCGCTCTGGGGCGTGAATTAAAACGGTCAGGCCTCCCTGGAGTGGTTTGAGAGGGCAATCTCAGCCAAATGTGTTTTGGTCTCGGGTTGTTTGTCCCTTGCTCACTTTCCTCCGTCTTCCCACTTCCTCCGTCAGGGGGAAGTGGTCACTATGGTGGACGCCCTTTCCGCCTGTCCCCTCCTCAAGGGGAGGGGGGGTAGTGGTCCTGACCGACCACTGACTGGTTCACGGACTGACAGCTCGCAGACAGAACGGTCCCAGACTTGTACGCATCGTGACATCACTGTACATAATGCCGAGTTTGTAATCATCCATGCTCTAGGTTCCACACCCTTGAGCAGTCTCAATCCCTTCATGATCAAGAAGGTCATTGATGACTCGGATGGGGAGGTGGAATAAGTTAAAAAAAACTTGCTAATGGAGATCTCCTAGTAAAGACTTGTAATTCATCTCAAGTTCAGGACTTGTTGAAGCTGCGCAAGTTTCATTGCTATGATGTCGAGGTTAAGGTTCCAATTTCCATGAATTCCTGTAAGAGTGTTATCACTTGCAGGGATCTCATGGCTATGAGTGAGGACGAGATCATACAGGAACTTGCTCAGTTAGATGTCATCGATGCTAGATTTATAACCAGATTTACGGGAAGGTGTCAGGACAAAAACTGCAACTATCATTTTGTCTTTTGGCATAGTGTCACTTCCTACCAATGTAATAATTGGTTATGAAATTGTTCATGTGCAGCCATATATCCTAACCCTCTACGTTGTTTGCAATGCCAGTTGCATGGGCATAGTGCAAGCCAGGGTCATGATGCAGAACGTTGCACATCCGAGACAGTATGTTGTTTTCACTGCAAGGGTACTCACTTCACTTCCTCTAGGGACTGTCCCAAGTGGAAGGAGGAGAAGGAGGTCTACACGGTGAGGGCAATTGAGAGATTTCCTACTTCGATGCTAGGAAAAAGGTGAAGGCATTGCATGCAACTCCCATGCCGAATAGGTCCTATGCTTCGGTGGTAATGTCCCGTCCTGTGATGTGCTCTGTCGAGATGCAGACTGACCTTGTCCTTCTCTCTCCTGCCACTCACGGTACCTCTCCTTCTCAGCCTCCTATCCACTCCATCTCTCTCACTGACATCCCTAAGGCTTCAACATATTCTCAGGCTGCTGCTGCTTCTCCGTCAGTATGTCCTAAACCGAAGTCTGACAAGTCTAGTAAGATTAATATGACCACCCTCACGAAACAGTCACGTCTTGTTCTTCCAGCTCCTACTCCAACGAGGGAGAGAAAGGTTAGCTCTTCCTCAGGGGAGTCTGTGAGCATCATTATTGAAGATAAAATGAAGGTTTTCATCAACAAGCACCCTGATAGGTCCCCCGGTAGTCGCTCGCCTGTTGGCGAGCGGCATAAAAAGATTAAGTACACTGGCCCCCAACGAAAATCTTAAACCGTCACATTCACTTTATTACAATGGAATTGTAAGACTCTTGGAAATAAACTACATAATATAACAATCTTGCTTTCAATGCACAGGCAAGATGTTATTTGTTTACAGGAGACGCACTTGGTGGATCATCCTGATCCTCCTCAGCTCAAACACTACCACTTGTATAGAAGATATGAAGGTCATGGAGTTGCCATATACACACACAAATCACGCCCAAAAACGGAAGTGATTCTAAATTCTACTCTGGAAGCTGTTGCGTGCAGAGTAAAAGTTAACAACACGTATCTGTCTGTTTGCTCTCTCTACCATCTATCACATGGCCCCATTGATTATGAAGCTTTGAATTCACTATTTGAACATCATCCGGGGAATAAGCTAGTGTTGACATTAACGCCCATCACTATCAACGGGGTAGCATGAGGATCGATGGTCGTGGTGAGCAAGTAGCCAACCTAATACTACAGTCCAACCTCTGTCTTCTGGACGATGGCAGAGCAACTCGTGTAGATGATCGTACTGGTAACTTTTCGGCCATTGACTTATCTCTGGCCTCCCCTGGTATACTGTACATCAAGATTTCTTGTGGGACCCTTATGACGACTCCTTGGGAAGTGATCATTTACCCATCTGTCTTTCTTATACATGCGGTATTATTTCGGACCCTCCACCCCAAAAATTTAACTATAAGAAAGCAGATAGGGGATCCTGCTCAAGGATCGCCAATTTAGATACATCTGGGGAGACCACAGATGTTAGGGTCGAAAATATAACCAATTCCATTTGACACGTGGTCTAGGCTGCAATTCCCAAGACTTCTACAGTTCATGTATGCCGGATTGCCGACAAGCATTAAGGAAACGCAATAGGAGATACAGGATTTTCGATAGTCAGCCTACGGAGGAAAATTTTATTGCATACAAACAAGCATGGGTTGAGGCAAGGAGAATAATAAGAAGGGCCAAACGTGACTCCTGGCGGATTTTTGTGTCCACGGTGAATCGTTCCACACCATTAAGTAAGTCTTGACCATTATAAGAATATTAAATAATAAAGGCCCGTATATCCCTGTTACCACCCTGCAGGTTAATAATAACATCTATGACAATCCTTTGGGCAAGTTGCTAAAATCCTCGCCAGTTTTTCTCATGTAAGTAGCTCAGCCAAATATGACCCGCGTTTCAAACATCATAAATGCACGGCTGAGCTACGAATATTAGACTTTACCACAGAAGACGTAGACTCCCCATACAAACAAAAGTTTACACTAAATGAACTGCTCCTTATCCTTAAATCCTGTAAAGGACCAGATACCATCACGTACGGTATGATCCAGCATCTTATTCAGGACAATCTGATTAAGCTGTTAGCATCGTACAATGAGCTTTGGGCATCTCAAACGTTCCCAAACTCATGGCACTTGCGCACGTCATTCTGATACCCAAAGAGGCTGGTCGTCTTATGAATCCCAATTCATTTCGTCCTATTGTGTTGACTTCTTGTCTGTGTAAGGTCATGGAACGAATGGTAAACAATAGGCTTCCTTTTGTTTTAAAGTCGAAGAATTTGTTAAATGATCAACAATGTGGCTTCCGTAAATACAGAAGTTCACTAGATCATTTAATGAATTTGGAGCATTGTATTGCAGAGGCATTTGCCAATAAAGAATTCATGACAGGGGTGTTCTTGGACATCCATAAAGCCTATGACATAACGTGGCTACATGGTATACTAATGAAGCTCTATACTTGTGGTTTATGAGGAATTTTGCCAATTTTTATTTCAAATTTCTTAAGGGACAGGACTTTCTCTGTCAAATCTCCCCGTAACGCAACATCGGATATATTTATCCAGGAAAACAGGGTGCCAAAGAGAAGTGTGCTTAGTCCCACTTTATTTAATATTATAATCAATGATATTCTGTCATCAGCTTCCATCCTGAGGAATCTTAAATACTCGCCCTATGCTGACGATTGTGCAATATGGCACTCTTCCCGTAATGCAAAATTTTCAGCTGGGTGGATTCAAGCAGCCCTTGACTCCGTCCACTAATGGGCCTTGCAGTGGAGATTTAAGTTTTCCTTCCTTAAGTGTGCTGCTGTAGTTTTTACTACTCATAACGTCCCCGATTTGTGTTTATTTTTGGATGATCAAGTGGTACCTTTTCAAAATTCTGTAAAGTTTTTGGGCCTCCACTTTGATCACAGATTGAATTTTAAACTTCATGTTAATAATTTGCTTGCTCGTTGTGATAAACCGTTAAATATCCTCAATGACCTAGCGGGTACTACGTTGGGTGCAGACAGAAAATCTTTATTAATGGTGTATAAGTCTTTTATTCAATCAAAGCTAGACTATGGTGCACAGGTGTATGGCTCGGCGTCCGATGCCATGTTAAAAAGGTTGGATGTCTTGCAGCATAAATGTTTACAAATGTGTCTTGGAGCCGTCCAGTGTACCTGTGTAGCTCGTATGGAAGTGGAGGCAAATGTGTCTCCCCTTAGTATTCGCTGAGACCACTTGGCATTGTCCTAAGGTGTACGGACATTTAGGAAAAGTAATATCACCAACGTGGCCTGTACCCCTCTGCGTCAGTACCACCAACTTGCCGTTCGCCTCCACTTACTGACTCAAGAGCTTGGTGTGGACCTCAGTGACCGTGACAAGTTGGTGTATAAAAATATAGCGCCTTGGGAGCCACCCGGCTTTACTGTTGATGTTTCCTGGCCCCCAACACCAAAGACCAAGGCGGCTGAAAGTCGAGTGAATGTGTGGGTGCTAGTGTGTAGTCGACCGAATATGCTCTCAGGTATCGGCTGTCGACTCATACATCCCTGTTTACCTCCGAACTTTTTGCTACTGACAAAGCTCTCAGTTCTAGGCATGACTCCTTTGTCATATTTTCAGATTCAAAATCAGCCCTTCAGGAAGTTGCTTCATTGTTAATAAACTGCATTCATGCAATAAGTCGTTCACCCTGATCTGGGTGCCTGGTCTCTATATTTATGGCAATGAGCAGGCTGACTTACTTGCAAAGTCGGCTGTAGAGCTTGAGGAGACTTGGGACGTTCCTCGTGATCTATGATCGAGTCTCTCGATAAGAAATCAGTAAATCTTTTGTTGCAAGGTCAGTGGACCAGACTAAATATTCCAACGTGTAAGCCATACCTGGGCGATTGGAATACTGCCAAACGTCCCACTCGCCTGGAAGGAAAAGTGTTGGCGCGTTTACAGCTTAATGGCATTGTAATAGCACACATGAAACCATATATGCAAAGACGATTCCCACCGCATTGTGACTTCTGTGATGCGGTGATAAATATCAATCATATCCTACGCTGTCGGCGATTTATTCGTGAACGTGCTTCACCTATAAATTACTGCGGCAAAGCAGACGTTCCCTTCACCCTTTCCACCATCCTGGGTGATGGGGATATTATTATGACTGATTAATTGATGGCTTTCTTGAGAGAGACCGAACTGATCAGTGATGTGACTTTTTTACCATAAGGTTATAGTTTTTATCGACTGTACATATGTATTATATTGTACTGCTAATTAGGGATGACAGTTGACGTATTTGAAATAGTTCCTGCTTCCGACTGATCTGTTTCTGATATTAATGTCCCGTACATTAAACTCCGTCCCTCGCCTGACAGTCACCAGCTGATGAGTGCAAGTGTGCAATATAGAAAGGTATTGGGCATTTTCAGTCGATGATGATATGTTGGGCGGGATACTTCACTTTATGTACATAATATATGAATACTTTACCATCGTGTTTAAGTTGTCCTAATTAGGGCCGACAGATGACGTATATGGAAATGTTCCTGACTCGTCTGTTCTCTTTCATATATTGATGTCCCCTATATTAGTTTGTGTCTCGACTGACAGTCGCCAGGTGATGAGTGCAGGTATATAATGTCGAAAGGCATTACATATCTGCAGTCGATGGTGTTCTCTTGGTCGGGGTATTTTTACCATTAATGTCGGTTTAGCTCTTTGTATCTTTAGGCTTTAGCATAGGATAGCGAATTGTCTATCAGGTATAGTTTTAGGGTCTTTAGTTTTTTCCCTAATAAATAATGTGAAATAATAATTATATAAAAGGGAAACCTTTACTATTTATATTGGTCATTGATTACATTATGAAACGTGTTGGAACAGAAACCGGTGCAGGTATACTTTGGGGAGAGAACAGGAAACTTTTGGATTTAGATTATGCAGATGATATAGTTTTGATTTGTGATGGGCCAGAAGAGATGCAGAGAGTGTTGGACTGTTTGGTGAGTGAAGGTCGCAAGGTGGGTTTGGTTATTAATTGTGGAAAAACTGAAATAATCAATATGAATATGGAAAATGCGCAGGAATGTGTAATTGGAGTTATGGTTGTAAAGCAAGTTGATAGGTTTAAATATTTAGGTACTTATTTAGCCAAGGATGGTTCCTTGAACTTTGAATTCGAGGAAAGGTTAAAGAAGGCTAATCAGGCAATGGGAATGCTTAAAAATATTTGGAATAATAACAATTTCTCTGTGCATACAAAAATCAAACTTTATAAGGTAATGGTTAGGAGTATCTTAATTTATGGACACGAGTCTTGGTACAGCACAGTGACTATGGAAAATAAATTCTTGGTGTTTGAAAATAAAGCACTTAGAAGAATATTAGGAGTTAAGTGGTGGGAAAGGATACCAAATAGTAGAATTAGAGAAATAACGGGACTGCAGCCGATCGATGAATATGTTAGATTCTCACGATGGAAGTGGCTAGGACATGTGTATAGGAGACAGGGAATAGTACGAGGTACACCAGGGTGGGTGGCACCTGGTAGGAGAGGTAGAGGAAGGCCAAAAGAGACGTGGGTGAGGACAATGAGACGGGAAGCTGGAGATGAGTGTTGGGGAGATCTTGAGGAGTTAGCACAAGATAGGATGTGGTGGTGTGAGTTCATCGAGGCCCTATGCATCCCCGAGGGTGCCACAGGAAATGATTGATTGAAAATAAAAATAAAAATATAAAAAATAGAATATTATATATATATATATATATATATATATATATATATATATATATATATATATATATATATATATATATATATATATATATATATACTGTATATGAACGGGTGTATGTATGTGTGTATGACAGTGTGTTTCTATATATGCATCGATGTGTGAGTGTCTGTATATATATATATATATATATATATATATATATATATATATATATATATGAATGGGTGTATGTATGTGTGTATGAGAGTGTGTTTCTATATATGCATGGATGTGTGAGTGTCTGTATATATATATATATATATATATATATATATATATATATATATATATATTGCCAGACGCCTCAATCCCGTTCGGGGTGGCCACAAACAAATCGCCTCCACGTCACCCTGTCCCTCACCATTTCACTGCCCAGCTCCCAACTCATACCCCCCTCTCTCAAAAACCTCTCCACCCCATCCCTCCATCTCATCTTCGGCCTCCCCCTCCCTCTCCCCCCCTCCACCTCACACACACTCTCTTCGTCAGTCTTTCACCCTCCATCATCTCCACATGGCCAAACCACCTCAGTGTATTCCTCCTAACGTCACCTATCACATCCACATCCACACCACAACGCTCCTTTATATCCTCATTTGTCGGCCTGTCTCTCCATGTGACTCCACAGGCTCCTCTTAAGTAAGTCATTTCCACTTCTCTCACTCTTGACTTGTGCCCTTCCAATAACGTCCAAGCTTCACTTCCATACGTTAGAGTTGGTATCACAATACTGTCATGTAGTAACTTTTTCACTTCCATGCTCACTTCCCTATTTCTTATCACTGCTTTCAAGGAAGCAGCAACCTTTCTTCCTTGCTGTACCATTTCAAGCACTTCACCCTCCAAACTTCCATCCTTACTCATCACACTACCCAAATACTTAAACGTACTCACATTTTCCAATTCCTCACCATCCAACCTCGCTGTACATTCACTGACTTCACCTCTCTCAAAGACCATCACTTTACTCTTCTCTAAATTCACCTTTAGATTCCGTTTCTTACACACTCTCCCAAACTCATCCACCAAGCCTTGCAGCTCCCGTTTGTCTTCACTCAACAACACAGTATCATCTGCTAACAACAGTACAGGGAGTTTCCAAACACTACCCTCTCTCACCAGGGCCACTCCAACATCCACTACCCTACCTTTTACCTCTTTTATTACCCCATCCATGTACAGCTTGAACAACCATGGAGACATAACACATATCTGTTTCAACCAAACCTTCAAAGAGAAAAATTCTCTCAGTTCACCATCCACACGCACTGCAGCCTTAGCACCATCATACATACTCTTCACAGCACTCAACAACTTCCCATCTACTCCATATATTCTTAATACTTTCCACAATCCTTGTCTATCCACCCTGGCATATGCTTTTTCCAAATCCATGAAAGCCGCATACAACTTCTTTCCCTTCTCTAGAAACTTTTCCACTAACGATCTAAGAATGAATATCTGATCTACACAACCTCTTCCCTTCCTAAAGCCTCCCTGTTCTTCTCCAACTAATTCCTCTGTTCTTTCTCTAACTCTGTCAGTAAGTATCCTACCATACACTTTTTCTATTATACTAAGAAGACAAATGTCCCTATGATTACCACACACTTACTTTTCCCTTTTTCCTTTGTACAAGGGAATAATTATACCTGACTTCCAATCCTCTGGAACTCTACCTTCCTCCCAGGCCAATCTGCACATCTTCCACATCCATTCTACTACTATCTCTCCCCCATGTTTCAACATTTCACCACACACTCCATCAATTCCTGGGGCTTTCCTCAATTTAACTTTCTTCATTGCTTCCACAACATCTATCCTACTGATTTCTTCCTGTCTTCTCACCTCCCTCTTCTCCCAGCCATTCCCCAGCCACTTATACTCGCATCACTTCCATCCTCTATGTTCAACAATTCCTTAAAGTGTTCTCTCCATCTGCTCACTTTTCCTCCCTTCTCCACTAGTAATCTACCATTTTTATCTTTCACTCCCCTGCTAACTTCACTTCCACCCTGTCTTACTCTCTTCACCTCTTTCCAGAACATTTTCAAACAGTCCCTTCACTTGACACTCAAATTCCTTCCAAATTCCTCATCCACTCTCTTCTAACTCTCTCTTACTAATCTTTTCACCTCTCTCATTCTTTCTACATATAACTCTCTCTCTTCCGTCTCTCAACTTCTTCCATGCCCCTACTTCTCATCCATTCATTGTATGCTTTCTTCTTTTGTGCCACAGCCTGTCTCACCTCTTCATTCCACCACGCTGTTCCTTGCACCCCGCTCCGTCTTCTCTTCATCCCACACACCACATCACATGCTGCACATATTTCTTCTGTGAATATCTTGCACACACCTTGCACGTCCCCCATCTGCTCCAATTCATATTTGCCCAATCGTTCCTCTACTTCTCTCTTATATTCTGCCTTTTACTCATCCTCTTGTAACCTTTCCACTTTCCTTGGAAATACTCCTTCTTCTCGTCCTTCCCTTCTTCTGTTTCTCCATCTTTTTTGGATCTTGATTCTGGCCACCACCAAATAGTGGTCAGAAAGTAAACTCCCCCAACTTCTATAAGCTCTTGCATCCATTACACATCTTCGCATCCTGTCATCCATACACACATAATCAATCATTGCCTTCCTTTCATTCATTTCACCACCCACCCTTCTCATCACTTGCCATGTATACCTGTGGATCATTTTATGCCTGAAGAGGGTGTGGGCTATCACAGATATATATATATATATATATATATATATATATATATATATATATATATATATATATATATATATATATATATATATATATATATTGTCACTGGCTTACTTACCGCAGTAACGACTGGGTGAAATAGAATTAGGATGATAATGAAAGGAGAGAGAAGCGAGCCTTAAGAACAGTAAATCTTTTTCTTATCAGTTTTGCTGCCTGTAAGGGTAAAACTAAGTGGTCACTTTTGCCTTCTCAACTGATAAGACACCAGATGTTTTTCTCACAAATTACACAGAAAGTTCCTCTTGTCCTTGAACTGTGGGTGTGACATTATGTGGGAGGAGCAAAGTAGGGATGTTTGCCAATTAGAAGCCTAAATGGCGCTTTCGTCACGTTCTTGATGGCATGCAATTGGTTCTGTCTGAAGTGTATAAGGCCTTCATTGGTAGCAGGTGCCTCTATTTTTTCTGTATAGACAGAGATTATTTTTAAGACAGCCTAGAGGTTAATCAGCTGAGAAAGGTGGAGTAAGCTCCTTTATAAGCTCCAGGAAAGTCTGAAGAGACAGTTTTTTATCTCATTTTGTACACACATCCCTGTACACATTTTGTCATTTGTACACATTTGTACACAGTTACTGTCACTTTACACTTTTGTCACATTGTGTTGCACTTTTCCCCAACACTACTCAATACGTGACTTTGATTACAAAACACACTGTTTGTGTACAATTTCCCATTTTTGGTTCACTCCTCCATTTACGTTAGCGTGTGATTTATATCTGGATTTAACCTTCGAAGTCTCCATGTTTCCTCGAGCTTTGTGAGTACTTAGCCTTCACTGAGTGTATTCTGGTTAGGTAAGAAATAACTTGTTTTATATTTGTATCCTGAGGCCTATATGAATCCTCCCTCTTGTAAAACGAACCCTGGTTTCTTCTTTGGTTGTGTATGTTATACTGTACAGTAAAGTTAGTTTTCTTAAACTTTATCTTATCCATATTGGTGCTTAATTAAGGGTTAAGAGTGCACCATAATATACACCCTCATAACAATTTGGCGACCTCCTGGCCAGGATAGCTCTGTGACATAATATTGGCAACCTTGGCCACATACACAGAACTTACTCTTACCTACTTAACTGTAATCAGTAATCATGGCCCTAATGAGTGATAGTGCTGTGAAAGCATTTTTGGATTCTAAGCCATCCCCAACAAGAGTGAAAACACTCACAAAACACGAGCTCATATTGCTTGCCCAGGCCTTACAGTTTGAGATTTCCTGCCTCAGTCACTAAGGCTGTTACTTGATTTAATATTAGACACCATGTTTGAGCAAAGTGAGTCTCCTATAGCTAGTTCTGAGCCATTTGATACTGCACAAGGTGTTGACCCTGAGCCTTTTGCATCAGAGATACCTGGCCCTAGTGATTTTTCTGCTCATGATACTGGTGACAAAGTGCAACTTGAGTTACCCAGAATTAAACTGAGGGAACTTGAAGTGCAAGCCAAAATGAGGGAAATAGAATTACAGGCTGAAATGAGACAAAAGGAAATGGATCACGAATTCAGACTGAAGCACCCTAGAGCTGGTAGTTCATCTGCCAAGGAATCTTTTGATGTTGCTAGGAACATTAAGCTAGTACCTCCCTTTAATGAGCAAGATGTCACCAAGTATTTCCATATGTTTGAAAAGGTGGCAGGTCGTCTCTCGTGGCCAAAAGACTCTTGGACAGTACTGCTGCAAAGTGTTTTGAAAGGAAAGGCTCAAGAGGCTTATATTTCTCTATATGTTGATCAAAGTGCTAACTACGATCGTTTAAAAGATGCCATTCTCAAAGCATATGAACTCGTGCCAGAGGCATATAGGCTTAAATTTAGATCCACCTTTAAACAGAGAGATCAGACTCACGTGGAATATGCTAGAGTACTCACAGATTTATTTGATCAATGGTTGCATTCTAAGAAAGTCGATGATTTTTGTAAACTTAAAGAATTAATGATCTTGGAGAACTTCACTGGTAAGATAGATAGGGATGTGGCTACATACCTAGTGGAGAAAAATTTAGATACTCTAGCTGAGGCTGCTGTTGTGGCAGATAACTATAGTGTAATTCATAAGCATGAAAGTAAGCCTCAGTTATTTGTTAAGGGTAGGAGTGTGAACCAACCATTTTTTGTGAACCCTTCTTCTGGTAAAGGCATGTTAATGTCAAGTGACACTAGTGGGAACACTGCAACCCCAGAGCATGTTAGTTCTACGAAAGTAAGTGAGGACAGTGTTGCCAGAGGGTCAAGAAAAAGTGTCAGGTTTTGCCATTATTGCCAGAAAACGGGGCACTTGGAGGATTGGTGCTGGAAAAAACGAGGGAAAAGTCCCTCGGTAAAACCAATTTCTTTAATAAACTCTTGGGGATCTTTTGACACTAACAGAGAGCAGCCACCCACAGATGTTAGCGGTAGTCAGACACAGCCCCAGCAGGTGCATATTGTTGATAAGGCCAGAGTGGAACTGTCAGTGGTGGATAGACAGACTCCTGTAAAGCCATGATTAGACACTAGTAAGACTTGGGCAGTGCAGCCGTCAGGCTCAGGTGAGAGTGGTGATAAGACTCCATCAGAGTGTCCTCCCCCAGGCAGTACTCAAAGTGACTCCTTCCCATGTCATTTATTTGCTAACTTTATTTCTAAGGGGTTAGTTTCAGCTGATGGGTAAGGTGGTAAGGAAGTCACTATACTTAGAGACACAGGAGCTTCACAGTCACTAATGTTGAAGGGGATTGTTGATGTAGCTGACCCTAATGAATGTGTCTTGCTACAGGGTGTAGCTGAGTTTGTATCTGTTCCCCTAGTTGAGGTGAAGCTCCAGTCAGAGTTAGTTACTGGTTCAGTGCATGTGGGTGTTGTTGACCAGCTTCCTGTACAAGGGGTTACTTTCCTTTTGGGTAATGACCTGGCGGAAGGACAGGTGAGTGCTGTTCCCTGCATGTCAAAAACTCCCCTGAGTGAGGATCGGGCTAAAGAGTTGGAAGATACATGTCCTAAATTGTTTCCCACATATGCTGTAACTAGAGCTATGACGGCAAATGCCAGCAATGAGAATGTTGACAGTAATGGCACTGGCAATGCCGATGATGATATTGGGCTTGGTGATACCTTTTTTGCCCAGTTAAATGACTTAGAGGTTGATGATTCTCCCCAAACTGATGCTAGTGCAAAGTTAGCTGATATGCAAAGATCTGATCCAGAGATTGCCACTTTAATTGACTCAGCAGTTAGGGAAGATGAATGTGAGTCTGAACTGACAGTGTTATTATTTAAGGCCAAATAACGTGTTATTGAGAAGATGGAGACCTCCTAGTGTTGCTCATGATAACGAGTGGGAGACTGTACATCAGGTGGTGGTTCCAAGACCCTATAGGCAAAAAATTATGTCCATTGCTCATGACTCTTCTTTAGCAGGTCACTTAGGGGTAAGGAAGACTCTTTCCCGCATCTGGCAGCATTTTTACTGGCCTGGAATCCGTCGAGATGTCTCCCGGTTCTGTAGGTCATGTCACACCTGTCAGCTAGTCGGTAAGAGTAATAAGCCCATCCCTGCAGCTCCTTTGATTCCTCTACCTGTGTTTGAGGACCCATTCACTAGAGTCCTTGTGGACATTGTTGGCCCTTTGCCTAAGACCTCTTCAGGCCACCAGTACATCCTCACAATGTTAGACATGGCCACTAGATATCCTGAAGCCATTCCCTTGAGAAATATTTCAGCTAAATTGGTTGTAAAGAAGATGCTAATCGTCTTTACCCGTTTTGGTCTTCCTAAAGAAGTGCAGTCGGACCAAGGCAGTAATTTTAATTCCAAACTGTTCAGACAAACCCTTAAGGAGTTAGGAATCTCACAGATCACTTCCTCAGCATATCATCCTCAGAGTCAAGGTGCATTAGAAAGGTATCACCAAACTTTGAAGAGTATGCTCAGAAAACTACGTGTTGATGAAAAGGAATGGGACAAGTGTTTGCCTTTCCTACTTTTTGCAACCAGAGAGGCACCGAGCTAGTCCTTGGGCTACTCCCCATTTCAGTTAATCTTTGGCCATGAAGTAAGAGGTCCTCTTAAACTCCTTAAAGAACAATGGGTCAAGGATGATGACCAAATTAACTTGCTAGATTATGCGTCAAAATTTAAAGCTAGGGCACTTGAAGTCCTCTCAGGAGAAGATGAAGAGGTGGTATGACCACTCTAAGAAAGTTAGGCACAGAGTGTTTCACCCAGGTGATCAAGTTCTTGTCTTGCTTCTCATTCATGGTCAGCCTCTGCAGGCAAGTTTTGCAGGCCCTTATCTAGTGGAAAAAAGGGTAGGTGAAGTAAATTATGTCATTTTAACCCCAGACCGGAGGAAGGAACGAAGATTGTGCCATATAAATATGTTGAAGGAGTACCACAAGCGAGACATGGACCACCCTAGTGCTGCATGCGTGGTGTCAGCTGTCGAGTTTGCGGACCCCCCTAGTGCTGCATGCGTGGTGTCGGCTGTCAAGTTGGTGGAGGACGAGGGCTGCCCTTTAACTTTGGACCAGATGACCAGTTGGAGAGAAAACCAGGAAGCTTGGAGTACTCTGACTGATAAACTCTCCCACTTGACTGCAGAGCAGTGTGCTGAGCTTGTTGCCCTTCTCAGGAAGTTCCCTGATGTCTTCCGGGACACCCCAGGACGGACGGAAGTGGCACAGCACGATGTGGACGTGGGAGATGCCAGCCCTGTAAAGCAGTCCCCCTACCGGGCTAGTCCTCAGAAGCAGACCATCATTCGAGAGGAGCTGAACTACATGTTGCAGCAGGGGTTAATCGAGTCCTGTCAAAGCGAGTGGTGCTGCCCGGTCATAGTGGTTCCAAAACCCGATGGGTCACATCGCTTTTGTATTGGTTACTTTAAAGTCAACTCCCTTATCAAGACTGATACTTACCCACTTCCTAGAGTAGATAATTGTGTGGACTCGATAGGCAGTGCTAAGTTTATCACAAAATTAGATTTAATGAAGGGATATTGGCAAGTCCCACTCACAGAAAGGGCCCAAGAAATTTCCTGTTTGGTGGTTGGTGGCAGACTTATAAATGTAAGGTCAGGCCCTATGGTATGAAGAATACTCCTGCCACCTTCGAAAGGCTGATGAATGATCTCACCAAGGATGTTGAGAACGCTGTTACTTACATTGATGATGTTATTTTTAGCAACACCTGGGAACAACACTTCAGCCAGCTAGATGCCTTGCTCCAGAGACTGTCCTCTGCTAATTTAGTGCTTAATTTAGCTAAATGTGAATTTGTGAGGGCTCGAGTGCTGTACCTAGGTTATGTGGTCGGATTAGGCCAAGTGAGTCCACCTGGTGTTAAGGTTCAGGCCATAGTCCATTCCCCCCAACCCAAAAATAAGAGAGAGTTGCAACAATACTCGGGTATGGTAGGGTACTACAGACGTTTTGTCTTGAACTTCTCTGATCTTGTAGCTCCCCTCACTGATTTGTTAAGAAAAGGAGTCAAGCTTGAGCGGAAACCAGAATGTGAGGAAGCCTATTCTAAAGTCAAAGCCATCCTGTCATGTCACCCAGTGCTTCAAGCTCCCAATTTTGATAAACCCTTTAAATTAGCTGTTGATGCCAGTGCCCTAGGGGCCAGCGCAGTTTTGCTTCAGGATAATGATGAAGGCTTTGAGATGCCTGTGTGCTATTTTAGGAAAAAGTTCAATAAGGCCCAGAGAAATTATTCAACTATTGAGAAAAAACTCCTTGCACTCATACTTGCTCTTCAACACTTCTCTGTATATGTTGGTCCAGGGTCAGGTGATGTTGTAGTGTACACTGATCACCACCCTCTGAAATTTTTGTCCCGATTTAAGGACAAAAATCTTAGACTGACCCGCTGGGCCCTATTTTTGCAAGCATACTCCCTTGATGTAAGACATGTAAAAGGTGTTAGTAATGTTTTAGCAGATTACCTGTCCAGAACTTCATTGTATAGTATCCAGAAATTTCCCCTTGGGAAATTTCTTCTCTCAGGAAGGGAGGTGTCACTGGCGTAGTTACCCCAGTAGCGAATGGGTGAAATAGAATTAGGATGATAATGAAAGGAGAGAGAAGCGAGCCTTAAGAACAGTAAATCTTTTTCTTATCACTTTTGCTGCCTGTTAGCGTAAAACCAAGTGGTCACTTTTGCCTTCTCAACTGATAAGACACCAGACGTTTTTCTCACAAATTACACAGAAAGTTCCTCTTGTCCTTGAGCTGTGGGTGTGACATTATGTGGGAGGAGCAAAGTAGGGATGTTTGCCAATTAGAAGCCTAAATGGCGCTTTCGTCACGTTCTTGATGGCACGCAATTGGTTCTGTCTGAAGTGTATGAGGCCCTCATTGGTAGCAGGTGCCTCTATTGTTTCTATATGGACAGAGATTATTTTTAAGACAGCCTAGTGGTTAATTAGCTGAGAAAGGCGGAATAAGCTCCTTTATAAGCTCCAGGAAAGTGTGAAGAGACAGTTTTTTATCTCATTTTGTACACACATCCCTGTACACATTTTGTCATTTGTACACATTTGTACACACTTACTGTCACTTTACACTTTTGTCACATTGTGTTGCACTTTTCCCCAACACTACTCAATACGTGACTTTGATTACAAAACACACCGTTTGTGTACAATTTCCCATTTTTGGTTCACTCCTCCATTTACACTAGTGTGTGATTTATATCTGGATTTAACCTTCGAAGTCTCCACGTTTCCTCGAGCTTTGTGAGTACTTAGCTTCCACTGAGTGTATTCTGGTTAGGTAAGAAATGGCTTGTTTTATATTTGTATCCTGAGGCCTATATGAATCCTCCCTTTTGTAAAACGAACCCTGGTTTCTTCTTTGGTTGTGTATGTTATACTGTACAGTAAAGTTAATTTTCTTAACCTTTATCTTATCCATATTGGTGCTTAATTAAGGGTTAAGAGTGCACAGTAAATATACACCCCCATAACAATATATATATATATATATATATATATATATATATATATATATATATATATATATATATATATATATAAAATCATCATCATCATCATCATCAGCCATAACTAGCTAGTCCACTGCTGAACAAAGGCCTCCCCCAACCTTTTCCACGAATTCCTTGACTGAGCCAATCTTTCCCACGTTTCCGCTGCAAATATCTCTATTTCATCTCTCCATCTCCTGTCTGGCCTTTTTCTGCCACGCTTACATTCTCTTGGTGTCCAGTCAGTAAGCCTCTTGCTCCATCGGTTATCCTTTATTCTTGCTATATGGCCTGCCCACCTCCATTTCTGTTCTTTTATAATTTCTGTAATATCTTTGACTTTAGTCTGCTCTCTCACCCAAGCTGATCTTTTCCTGTCACTTGAAGATATTCCCAACATTGACCTTTCCATTGCTCTCTGAGAACGGATTAATTTATTTTCCATTGATTTCGTCAGTTTCCAGGTATTACAGTCATACGTCATAACTGGAATTATGCATTCGTTATATACTTTTCGTTTCATACAAACTGTTAAGCTACTTTTCATAATGTCTTTATGTTTACCGAAAGCTTTCCATTCAACTGTAATGCGTCTTTTTATTTCGCTATCATGATCTTTCGTTAATTTTAATACTTGTCCCAAGTAGTCGTACTCCTCAAATTCTTCAAGAATTTCATCGCTTATTCTGATGACGCTCTTTGGTGTTTGTGGATTAAACATTACCTTAGTTTTGCTTTGGTTCATCTTCAGTCCTACTTTCAGACTTTCTCTGTTCAGGTCATTTAACATATCTTGCAATGCCTCCGCTGTTTCTGAGATTAGGACAATGTCATCTGCAAATTTTAAATAGTTTAGCTTTTCTCCATCAATGTTCACTCCTTTGTTTTCCCAGTCTAGCCTTCTGAAAATACTTTCTATGCATGCTGTAAATAATTTTTGTGAAACTATATCTCTCTGACGCACGCCCTTCTCAATCTTAATTTTCTCTGAGTCCTTATGTAATTTAAATGTAGCAGTTCCATCTTTTTATATATGTATTCGAGCAGTTTTACAATGTTCTCATTCACTCCTTGTTCTCGCAATGAATTTATGATTGCTATGTGCTCCACTGAGTCGAAAGCCTTTTCGTAATCAACAAAACCTAAGCACAGTGGTTTATTATAATCTATAGTTTTCTCAATTAGCTGGTTCATTGTATGTAGATGATCAATGGTCGAATACTCAATTAGGAATCCTGCCTGCTCACGAGGTTGGTTTTCCTCCAATATTGTTGTTATTCTTTTCGTCAAGACTTTAGTGAAGAGTTTGTAAATGACTGATAATAAGCTAATGGGTCGATAGTTACTAAGATCTTTTGAGTCACCTTTTTTGTAGAGTAAAATTACTATTGCATTACACCATGTTTTGGGAATTTTCTTCTGTTTTACACAGTGGGTAAATAAGTGATCAAGCCTATTTTGTACTTCTACTCCGGCATCCAACAGTAAACCTGTTACTATTCCATCTTCTTCCGGAGCCTTCCCTCTTTTCATATATTTAAGACAAATATTTACTTCGTCTGGTGTTACCTCAGGTATTTCACTTGTGTCAACTGAGAAGTTAGCTATTGGTACTACTGTCTTTGATGCATACAGTTCTTTTTGAAATTCTTCAACTCTCTTCACCATCTTATCTCTGCATTTAATGATTACACCGTTTTTCCCTTTCAGTGATGTCATTTGTTGCTTTCCTAGTGCCATTTTGCTTCGGACCTGTTCAGACTTTCTCCATTTTTGATGGTTTCTTTGATCTGATTCATGTTTCTCTTTCTTTTTTCTTTTCTTTGTCTTTTGTTGATAGCTTACTTAATTCTGCTCGTTCTATTTCGTCTTTCTTTGTCTTTACTTTCATTTCCTTTCGTTTTTTTCATAAGCTCGAGTGTCTTTGTGAATAATTCTTGGCTTTGGCTGTATTAGGTTTTCCTACTACCTCTGCTGATTCTCTTAACACTTTTGTTAGTCTGTCATTCAGCTCATGAATGTCATATTCAGCATTACTTAGAGCCTGAAATCTGTTCCTTATTTCCAACTCAAAGGCTGCTTTGTTTTCGTTTAATGTTATTGGGCATATCTTTTTATCTTTAATCATCTTCTTTCTTTCACTTCTGAAAATGAATCTTGCTGTGCAACCCACCATTCTATGGTCACTTCCAATATTTACTTTGTTGACAACTGTGACATTTGTGATTGTGTTATTTTTATCTGCTATAATGAAGTCGATTTCATTCTTTGTTTCTCCATTTGGGCTTATCCAGGTCCACTTTCTTCCTGTTCTTTTGTGGAAGAATGTGTTCATTATTCTCATGTTAAATATTTCAGCAAAATTCACCAGCATTTCTCCTCTTTCATTCCTTTCTCCCACTCCATATTTTCCCATACATGCTTCTCCATTTTTCGACTTCCCAACTTTTGCATTGAAGTCTCCCATGAATATAGTATATGTTGTCTTTTCTTCTTCCATAATCTGGAAGATGTCATCATAGGATGTTCCTATTTCTTCATATGGGCTTTGAGAAGTTGGTGCATATACTTGTATGACTTTCATGGTGTATATATATATATATATATATATATATATATATATATATATATATATATATATATATATATATACGGCCTCAATGACCAGGGGCTTCGGCCCCAAATGGTCGATAGGCCCCCCCCCAAAAAAAAAAAAGCACCACCGAACATATGGGTCAGTCTGGGAGAACGGGTCGTAGGCCTCAGTCACCACCTTATTCAGCTATGAAGGAACATAGCGTTCAGTGTGATACTCGTTATAAAGGTGAATATATTAAAATACTTAATAGCTGCTCCGGTGACAGTGTACTCGTAAGAATCTTGGAGTCCTTGTATATTAAATTGCACAAGGTAGGCATCCTGCCCCCTAAACAAAGCTTAATTCTCCTATTTACCACTGATGTATTTTTAAAGCACTTTGATATTGACATGTACATAATTTTAACATCTTTATCCTTTTAAACCAATGATAATGACATTAGGGAAATGTCGAAAAGTCTGGTAATAAAATTCATTATGTTCGTCAAGACACGGTGTTTACTCTTCCTGGTGAAGATCCAGTTCTCCAGGAACGAACCAATATCAAGCACATTATGTTGACTTATTTTTACTACCATTAGACGATTATTTTTTAAAATTAAAGAGTAACTTTAGAAAAGAAGGGGACCCATTTAACTTTCATTAACCCACTGACTACTTCTGGTTCTCCTTAGTAGAACAAAGTCGTCCAGGGTTAACAAGAGTAAGTTGTAAAGGACGCAACCCTGTTGTTAACGTTAAAAAGTTTGCCTTGAATCTTAGAGACCACTTGATGTTACTATGGTTGTTCATGAGTAGTGATCTTGAGACATTTCCCACAATGCACTGTATATTTTCGCCCGCAGTGCTGTTCATGTAACTCCTATCCATGTATTACTTCAAGTACACACACACACACACACACACACACACACACACACACACACACACACTATAAATTGATAGACAGATAGACAGACAGAGATATAACTATATATATAGATAGATAGATTGATAGATATATACATGGAAAGAAAGATTCAGTGACTACATTGTTTGCAGGTACGTTCCCGTAACGCAGGATGACTGCACCAACCCTTATCAATTCTCACAGAATGAAGTTCATGAAACATTCCAGTCATTCCCATCCGGCCACGCTGCCTTGTCAGTCTTCACTTCCGTCTTCCTGATCGTGAGTCAAGTTACGTTTTGTATTAACTCACTCCGAGATACAGACAGACAAATAAGTTAAAGAGCACTGTGATATTGATGGAGAAGTGCTAGAAACTTTAGGAGAAATATTTTCAGAGTAGTTTGCCCTGTACAGAGGATGAAGAATGAGAAGCTGACTAGGAGAGTGTGTGCAAATGAAATGGATGGGGAGGGGAGACTGAGGATAAGGTGAAGGGATGAGGTGGTAAAGAATATTAGACAGGAGGGTGTGCGTTGGGGATAGAGCCGTCTGTTGGCAAGGGACAGGGTGACGTGGAGGCGATTCCTCTGTGAGAATCCCTTACGCAATTAGGGAGTCTGTTGGATTGGTTGGTGATCTCTGATGACGTGATGAAGGACAAGGACGCAATTCATGTGGTGGCACCAATCTTATCAGGCATCTGCTCTGCCCATAGTCGCGGCGTGAGACTCTGAGGTTGTTATTATCGTACCATGGCAACCTAACATTCAAAAGTGCGTCTAATTTCTTGTATGATAATAGACGCATGTGATTCGTGCATAATATGTTCTTGTATAATAATATTCGTGTATAATATATTCGTGCACAATAATATGACGCGTGCATAATATGATACGAAATCGGACGCACTTTTGAATGGTAGGTTGCTAGGGTACGATAATGACAACCCCAGAGTTGTGCGCCGGGACTATAGTTATGCACCGTCCCTCAGCTACATCCCCGTAACCCGAAAAGTGGTTGTGAACTGCAGTAGAATGGCAGCATGTGCTTGCACACCACTTGGTTCACGTTTCAGATAGGCACAAAACAGTTATATTAACACCAACCTCTAATAGTAAAGGAGTCAGTGAAGGCTGTAGCTGATCCCCCTAGTTCCAAGAATCATCTACCTATCTCTATCTATATACCTAGGCTGCTTCCCCCAAGGAAAGGGAGGTAGCCAAGACAGGACGACACACTCCCCATTTACTCATCCATTCAAACATATTCATTCGCATCATAGCCCCAAAGGAGAAAACGGACAGATCCTCACCGCACCACACCGCACAAGGGTCAACTGCGCAATGCAATCAGTGACATCCGCAGCAGGGCCCGACAGCAGAGCTGGTTTATCCCTGCCACATCATAACAGACTCATCCCCTTACCCGCACCTGACCTGAAATAGCTGATCAGACCAAATGCGGGAGAATATCCCCTCAGGGCTGCGTCATCACTTATTCATTCACAATTTCTTTCCATTTATTTCTGTCATGCACAGCCACTCTTCCTTGCTCAACAGACATCCCTCTCACATCCAGCGCTCTCTTCACACTGTCCATCCATCCTATTCGTGGTCTTCCTGTCAGCCTTACACCTCTCACATCAGATCTAGTTATCTTTTTCACCAATTGCTCATTATCCATTCTCTCCATATGCCCAAACCATCGCAACACCCTCTGCTCAACTCTACCAGCCATCTCCCGAACAACTCCAGTTCTCCTTCGCACTTCATCATTCCGCACTCGGTCCAACGCATCACTCCACACATACTCCTCAGACACCTCATCTCCCTTACATTCATCCCTACCCAAAATAAAATAATTTGGAACTGGCAAGAATATAATGCACACTGTATCACTGGCCATAGGCTAATGGGTTATCATTAGTAAAGCGCTTTTCTTCATCTAGGGCATTAGCAGTGAAGAGATCAGTGAAGACTATATCTAACCTCTCTGGTTCGAAAACGCTTTCCTCAGCTGAATATATCTGTCATCGGTTAGCAAGTATATTATGAACTAGTGAGTAAAACTGTTCATACTCCAGAGAAGGAGACCTTAGCAGTAACCGCAGGTATAATCATCGTTAGCCCGATAAAAATTTCTGTAACTTTACCAACGTTTGCCTTAAATAATTTTCTATAATGCAGTTAATCAGAACCATACCTCCTCCTTTTCCCTGCAGGAAAGCCGCGCCATATCTCGCTTTTTGCGAGCTGTGGAATGGGAGAGAAAAAAAAAACCTTAGTAATGGAGCTATTCCCATCAGTCTGGTGACGCCTATTTCACCACTTCACTCCAAAATGAAGGAATTAGCGTTCAGTACTAGTACATTTCCCTATGCTAAATGATATCGTTGGTATTCACAATAAGAATGTAACCAAAAGAACCTGCCTCTCCGGACTGAAAGACTAAATCAGACTCCAGAAAAACGGTTATATTCAGGTCAGGGTGGAACTACTGTACTGAAGAAATTTGTCTATCCTTCACACATTTTCACACATCTTTTCACACATTTTCACACTTATATTTGCTCCACATTTGTTACATCTTTTCACACATTTTTACACCAATATTTGCTCCACCATTGTCACATCCTTTCGAACATATTCACACCTGTATGTCCTCCACCATTGTCACATCTTTTCAGACTTTTTCGCAACTGTATTTGCTCCACCATTGTAGCCTATCATCGTTTCATCCTTTTTCACTCATATCATTGCTCCACACTGTCCCCTTCACCAGGCCTTTTTCGCTTACCTATGATAGATCCAGCATTGTCACAGTCTTTCAACCTTTTCACACCTAGGTTTGCATCACAGTGTTCGTTCTTTTCAGCCTTTTTCACATCTATCTTTTCTCCACCGCTGTCATATTCATTCATCCTTTTGCACACATATATTTGTTCTAAACTGTCACCTTCATCCAGCCATTTTTCACTCTCCATCTTAGATCCACTGTTGCCATATTCTTTCATCCTTTTCACATTCAGTTTTACTGAATCACTAAAATCCTTTAAGCCACTTTCACACGTATCTCTGGTGTACTATATTGTCTCTTTCATTCAGCCCCCCCCCCCTTATTTTTTTCTCTCTCCCTCTCCTACCTTTGCTCCACTATTTTCGAATATTTTTGGCTTCCTTACACCAATTTTTGCTCCATCATATGTATCATCCTTTCAGCCATTTTTTCAGACGTTTCCTTGTTTCACATTCCACCCCAGTCTTTGTTCCACCATTGTCACATCCTTTTCCACGTAATACTTTTATTCCAGAGATATACTTACAACAATGAATATGGCGGGGCTAGGTCTTCCTGCTGTTCCCTTGGCTACGGCTGATATGTGCCCACATAGGGGTGTGTTGTGATTAATTATAAGCTTTCTTCTTCTTACATTCTTCTTCACTTGTCTTTGGCTTACCGTTTTTACACTTTGCATCCAAAGCCACTTGTCTTTCGCCGCTTTTCCTCTTTGCCTGTTTCTAGTACTTCCACTCTCACAGCAGTAGAGTCATTAGTCTTGTCGATCTTCATGCATTAAGCAGAACAGTTGTGGGAAATATTTTCCCCAAGAGTAGATACGCTCTCTACTTTTAAAATAGTCGTCCCTGGTCAGAGAGCAGAGGAAGCCCTGAGATCGTTAATACCTATTCGAGCGGTTTTTATAACCCAGAAATTACGTTCTCTTTAATAATTCTTATTATTCTATCTATCTATCTATTGCCAGACGCCTTAATCCCTTATACAAAGTGGCCACAAACAAATCGCCTCCACGTCACCCTGTCCCCCTCCATTTCACTGCCCTGTTCCCAGTTCACACACCCCTCTCTCATATACCTCTCCACACCATCCTTCCATCGCATCCTTGGCCTTCCCCTCCCTTTCTCCCCCTCCACCTCACTCACGTACACTTTCCTCGTCAGTCTCTAACTCCCCATCCTCTCCACATGGCCAAACCACCTCAGTGTGTTTCTCCTAATGCTACCTATCACATCCATATCCGCAACACAACGCTCCTTCACATCCTCATTTATCAGTCTGTCTCTCCATGTGTCTCCACAGGCTCCTCTCAAATAACTCATTTCCGCTGCTCTCTCTCTTGACTTGTGTCCCTCCAACAACGTCCAAGCTTCACTTCCATTGGTCAGAGTTGGTATCACAATACTGGCATATAATAACATTTTCACTTCCCTGCTCACTTCCCTGTTTCTTATCACTGCTTTCAAGGAACCAGCAACCTTTCTTCCTTGTTGTACCCTTTCAAGCACTTCACCCTTCAAACTTCCAACCTTACTCATCACACTACCCAAGTACTTAAACGTACTCACATTTTCCATTTCCTCATCATCCAACCTCACTGTACATTCACTGACTTCACCTCTCTCGAAGACCATAATTTTACTCTTCCCTACATTGACCTTTGAATTCCTTTTCTTACACACTCTCCCAAACTCATCCACCAAGCCTTGCAGTTGCAGCTCCCCTTCTTCTTCACTTAACACAGTATCATCTGCAAACAACAGTTTAGGTAGTTTCCAAATACCTCCCACTCTCATTAGGGCCACTCCAACATCCACTGCCCTACCTTGTATCTCTTTTATAACCCCATCCATATACAGATTGAATAACCATGGAGACATGACACATCCCTGTTTCAACCCAACCTTCAAAGAGAAAAACTCTCTCAGTTCACTATCCACACGCACTGCAGTCATGGCACCCTCATACATACTCTTCACAGCATTCAACAACTTCCCATCTACTCCATACATTCTTAATACTTTCCACAATCCATGTCTATCCACCCTGTCATATGCTTTCTCCTAATCCATATAGGCTGCATACAACTTTTTTCCCTTCTCTAGACACTTTTCCACTGAAGATCTAAGAATGAATATCTGATCTGCACAACCTCTTCCCTTCCTTTAGCCTTCCTGTTCATCTCCAACTAATTCCTCTGTTCTTTCCCTAACTCTGTCAATAAGTATCCTACCGTATACTTTTCCTATTACACTAAGAAGACAAATGCCCTTATGATTACCACACACTTCTTTTTCCCCTTTCCCTTTGTACAAGGGAATAGGTATACCTGACTTCCAATCATCCTGGACTTTACGTTCCTCCCAGGCCAATCTGCACATCTTCCACATCCATTCTACTGCTATCTCTTCCCCATGCTTCAGCATTTCACCACACACTCCATCAATTCCTGGGGCTTTCCCCAATTTGTTTTTCTTCAATGCTTCCACAACTTCCATCCTACTGATTCCTTCATGTCTTCTCACCTCCCTCCTTCTCCCAGCCATTCCCCAGCCACTTATACTCGCATTACTTTCATTCTCTATGTTCAACAATGCATTAAAGTGTTCTCTCCCTCTGCTCACTTTTTCTCCCTTTTCAACAAGTAATCTACCATTTTTATCTTCCAGTCCCCTAATAACTTCATTGCCACTCTGTCTGACTCTCTTTACCTCTTTCCAGAAGATTTTCTTACATTCACTCCACTTTACACTCAAATTCCTTCCAAATTCCTCATCCACTCTCATCTTACTCCCTCTTACTAATCTTTTCACCTCTCTCTTCCTTTCTACATATAACTCTCTCTTCCATCTCTCAACTTCTTCCACGCCCCTATTTCTCATCCATTCATTATATGCTTTCTTCTTTTGTGCCACAGCCCGTCTCACCTCTTCATTCCACCATGCTATTCCTTGCACCCTCTTTCGTCTTCTCTTCACCCCACACACCGCCTCACATGCTGCACATATTTCCTTTGCGAATATCTTGCACACACCTTCCACTTGTCCCATCTGCTCCATTTCATAATTACCTAATCGTTCCTCCACTCCTCTCTTATATTCTGCCTTTTTCTCATCCTCTTGTAACCTTTCCACTCTCCTTACATCTACTCGTTCCTCCCTTCCTTCCATTCTTCTATTTGTCCATTTTACTTGAACCTTGATTTGTGACCATCACCAAGTGGTGGTAAGAAAGTCCACTCCCCCAGCCTCTGTATGCTCTTGTATCCATTACACATCTTCGCATCCTTTCATCCACGCACACATATTCAGTCATTGCCTTCCTCTCATTCAATTCACCATCCACCCTTCTCATCACTCGCCATGTATACCTGTGGATCATTTTGTGCCTGAAGAAGGTATTGGGTATCACCAACTCCCTTCCAGCACAAATGTCCACTAAAGCACTGCCATTCTCATCTATCTCAGCAGGCACACCCCACTCACCAACTACTCCATCCACCTTCACATTCCCTACTTTACCATTAACAACACCAATCAAAAACACTCTCTCATTCCTTTCAAACTTTTCCATGCACACTACCACATTTGTCAAGAACTCTTCTCTCACTCTTCTTGCATTGGCGCATACATGCACACAATCGCCCGCATTAATAGTCCAGCTTTCAGTCTTACCCATACAATCCTTGAACCAACTGATCCATACTCTTATATTCTCCTTCCTTCTGTTACTCACAACAATACACACTCCTTCTTTTACCCCCTCATTCTCACCTACTCCTGCACATGTCCCCCATCCATACTTCCATTCTCTCACACTCTCACCTTCCATTTTGTTTCAGTTAATCCATATACATCCACTTTCGCACCATCAAGCACCTGGACAATCTCTCTCTCTTTCACCTCATCTTTTGCACCCCTTACATTCCAGATCGCCATCCGTATCATGTCCTTTGTACGGTCCTTAGTCGTCATCTTTTGGCCAGTCCTGATCCGAGGCTTCTTGTTCGTATTTTTAGTTAGTTGTTTTCCGGGGAGGGGCACTAACCCTCTGCCAACCCACTTGTGTCACGTAGGGGACACGTGTTGGTTGGTTATAAGGTTACCAACCAGTGCTGTAAATGATTTCCTGGCTTACAGGAAATCATTTGGCTTGCCACTTGATGTAGAGCTACCGTAAAAACAGGGTACCACTACACTAAGTGGGTGGATGATGGGCGCCCCCACCTACCACTTATTATTAATAAATTAAATGCTACTGCATCTAACCTTTGTGGACAACTATACTGTAAATACATGTAATTACTTGGAAAGTTTCATTGACCTAAGCTGCGTCTGCACGTTAGATGACGTGTTCTGAGGATGAAAAAGCTTTCATATAAAAGGCAAATGTAGGTTTAACATAATTACATAGATAAAGGTAATATTTGGTTTGGCTGTAGTTTAATTAAAACTGGGATTAATTAGTTAGATTCACCCTGTACATATTACGATGTAACCTAACTGTATTTAGCATTGTAATTAATAGTTGCACCTTCAAATCCTATGAGGGAGAAAGAAGCTTGCCGTGTACTCCACTCTGCTCCTAGACCTCGCCGAGCTAGCATGTTGTAAATACGCACCTCAAGGACGCTTGGTAGCCCAGGCAACCGACTTAAAAATCAGGCTCGTCGTCATCTGCTGTCCGACTCTTTCTAGCTAAGTAACCTTTATGAATTGGCCAATTCAATGGGGAATTAGCTAGGAGATAGGAGAGTAATAATTAGGTGAGTTAAAGTATCAGTTACGGTATACCTAAACCTAAGAGACTCATGTGAATTTATTAAGGAAAATTTTTTGGTGCCAAGTGAGGACCTACGACTTGTTTACTAGAAATTTCTTACATTTTGGTGCCCCTGTGAGTGAGGAAAGCAAATGTGTGCTGAAGCACTGAATGTGTTTAAGGTTGCTATTGTTGGGCATAGCCTACTACCACGTCCGGTTGAAGTGGATGATGCGGAAATTTGTATATACCGAACTCCGGGTGGACGGGCAAGTTCCTTCTCTGACGATGAAAGGCTGAATGCCGTATTAGATTGGGAGCATGACCACACTATCCTTTTCCTGGGAGGAAATGATACTCATGAAGAGGTGGAAGTTAATGAAGTTGTGGAAAATATTCTAGCCGTGGTAGGAACCATAGATGGTTCATGTAAATCCTCGGTAGCATAACACTCCTTCAGCCTAGAAACCTACCATATGGCTCTCCAGTTTGCTATAGAACATATAAATTAATTAGCAGGGCTGTGAACAGGAAGTTATAACGAATTAGGAAGGGGAGGGATTTCATCCACTTTACTGCCAAGCCCTTCCAAGCAACACTGAAAGCCGATGGTAAACACTGGAACCGTCATGGCAGAGAAGCGGTTCTGCAGAAATTTATAAGTTATATAGAACTCAAGAAAGGACAGTTTTATGCTATACAAGCTACGGGTGGGCCTATGGTATACTAGGAGATAAATATTTTGAGCTCGGGAAATGAGTATTTTGGAAACTGAATGTGAGGATAAAATAAAACCCTAGAGGTTTAATAACCTAGGGGGATAGGTTGACATAGCGGACCTAATCCCTACCCTCTTCAAAATTAAAAATAATTAGATAATCACGAAGCTGGGGTAAATTTGTGGTTAATTTGTTAAATTAGAAATCAGTCAACATTTCTGTTTCCTTGTTGCAAAGATCTAGTAGTAAGGCAGGATGGGTAACGAGAGCCATATATGACTGCAAACAATGGTTAGTCGAAATACCTCTGTCCAGGGAGAAATTAAATAGTCTCCTGAATATACTGAAAGACCGATGAAGAAGGTTATATAAATTTAGATGCAGCTATAGTAAAGGCTGATGATAAAGATCTCTTAGAGTCAGAGACTCCGAAATTTTAAGATAAATTAGAATATTATTTTAACCGTAGTAAAGTCACTACAGTCAAAATTAGCTGAGACTGCCACGGAAACACAAGTTGTGGAACAGCAGAGTAGAGCTGTACTACCATATAATAACGCTACAGGAGTTTGATGTGGAGCAAAATTGGAAATCGTTTTGGGATCAATTCAAATACTTAGTTCATGATAGAACCGATCTCCCTAATGTAAGCAAAATCACATATCTGTTACGACATGTCAAAGGAACACCTTACCAGCTGATAAAAGAATTATGAGGTGGCCTTGACTATCCTTAGACAAAACTACGAAGACAGGGAGCAAGTTATTACTCAATTACTGAAGGCTGTAATTGAATTACCCATACCTAAACACGATCTTGGTTACTTGCAAAATTTTAGAAATACAATGACTTGTAATTTAAAGGCCTTAGGTACTTACGAAAATATTAAGGCATCAGATTGGGTGCTTTCAAGAATTGTGTCCTTAAAGCTTCTACCAAAAACCAAGGATGCTTTGTGTGGTAGGTACCAAAAGGATAATTTCTCCTGCGAAGAGACTGAGGAAAGCTTGATGCAACTCTGTAAACATTTACAAGGAACAGTAAATCCTGCTGAGTTTAAACAGAAGACTGAAATAAAGACAAAAAACCACTAACCAATTGGTTGGGAAACTTAAGTCAGAGAAGACTAAGTATGTGCTTAAGGAAGAGATAGGTACTTTCCCTAGTTCCTTAAAGGCTGACGATAAAGTATTAAAGACAAGGAATAGACAAGCTGATGAAATTAAGGAAGTAAAACCTTCCATGGTAAAGGACAGGAAAGTATGTGTATTTTTTGGTGAACAACATTCCAGTGCATCTTGTCAACATTAGCCTGATTATGCTTCTAGAGTAGGAAAGCTTCAGGAACTGGGGTGTTGTACAATCTGTGTGAATTCCGAACATACTTCCGCGGACTGCAAGACAAAATTGAATCTTTGTTTTAAATGCAAAAGGGATCATTACCATAGTCCATTATGCCCAAGGATGAAAAATGAGGTTCCTAAACCTGCAAGTGTCAATATGACAGTTGCAAAGGGGAATGCTCCAATAGTAATGCCAGCTGCAGTTCCAGTAGCAAATGTGCAGGTATTCATTAAGAATAAAAACCTATAAGTATGTACCCATTTTGATACGGATGCTTAGACAACCTTCATTTCTGCAGTCATTGTGAAGAAATTAAAGCTACCTATTATTGGCAAGGTAAATCTAGCCATTAAGGATTCTTAACAACTAACACAGCTCAGTCTTTTTTTTTTTTTTTTTTTAGTTAGACCTGTAATACAATTAGGCAGATATAAATGCCGTATAACAGCAGCTCTAATGGATAATATGGAGACAAGTTTATATACAAAAGGACTGAGAGAAACCTCTGATCATCTACAAAGCTCAGGGATAAAGTTGGCTAAACGGAATGTGGAATCAGATACTGTGGGTCCCATAAAAATGATAATTGGTTCTGATTACTGTTGAAGATTCCTACACAGGACTTTCAAGAAGAATAAGGTACAGTTGTTCAAAAGTTCAGGAGGTAACCTTATTATGGGTCAGTTGCTCTTTCCAAAACAAGTTAAAGTAGAGGCCAAACTAGTAGACTCAGTCTCTGTTACCCCCACACAGTCATTGAGGGTAGCTAGAATAGGTGCGGAACTAGAACCTACTCCGATAAATGGCTTCTTGGATGAAAATATTGAACCTGTACACAAATTGTAGGACCTAGACAGTGTAGGAATACATTCTGAGGAACCAACCCCTGAAGATAAAATAACTTTGGATTTGTATAATCAGTCTGCGGAATTTAAGGATGGACAGTATTGGGTAGGATTACCGTGGAAACTAAACCATTCGGAGTTACCAACATATTACCAAACAGCTAAGGCTCAGTTAAATTCTCTTCCAAGGAAGTTGAGACAAACAAGAACATCTAACCATATATGATAATATTATAAAGGATCAATTGAAGACTAAAATTATAGAAGAGGTAGAATTCCCTGTAAACCATAAGGAGGGACATTATTTACCACATCATGCTATAACCAAGGATTCAGTAACTACTCCTATAAGGACAGTTTTCAATTGAAGTAGCAGAGCATCCAACGGATCAGCTAGCTTGAACGATTGCCTATACTCCGGACCTACACTAACAGAGAAGTTAGGGGATGTGTTACTAAGATTTAGAGAGAAACCTTATGCTTATACATCAGACATTAGTAAGGCTTTTCTCAGAATAGGACTGAGAGAGGAGGATAGGAGATTTACAAATTTCCTCTGGCCTCATGATCCTCAGAATGAGGATAATCCATTGAAGACTTCCTGTTTCCGATCGGTGCTCTTTGGCTCTTGTGCTAGTCCTTTCCTACTCTGCAACACTTTAAAGCATGATTTTGAAAATGCCAAATACCCTGAAATAGAGCAGGCTTTTTACATGGATAATTTCCAAGGTGTTGCTGATACAGAGTCGGAAGCATTGAAGGCTTATGAAGTAGCCAGTTCCGAATGTGGGAAGGCAAATTTGCCGTTACAGAGCTGGAATACAAATTCACTGCTTTTGAGGAATAAAATACAAGAGGACTATCCAAATTCTGACATTCCCAAAATTCAAAATGTGTTGGGTCTTAACTGGGATACAACAGCTGATGTAATAAGTTTGAAACTAATTAAGTTCTCTGTTGTCAGTCTCATCAAGAGGTCCTTGTTAAGTCAGGTCTCCATGTTATTTGACCCATTAGGTTTGGTTGGTCCTATAGTTATTAGGGGCAAATGTTTAGTTCAGGAGGCTTGACGAGAAAAGTTAGACTGGGACACTGAATTAGGTGAGACATATGTGGAACAATGGGAACAGATTAGAAAGGAGTTTGAATCCACATCAAGCATTATGTATTCCCAGGGAAATAAACAGTAATGAGAAGTTGCACTTACACACATTTTGCGATGCTTCTCAAAGGGCATATGGAGCAGTAGCTTATTCCACAACAGGAGAGGATAATAAGATTACTATGTCCAAAGCCAAAGTTGCCCCAGTTAAAGGAAGAACCCTACCTCAAATGGAAATGGCTTCCATAGAAGTAGGAACTAAATTGGCCAGGTATATAACCACTACTCTTCATATTCAGTTTGAGGATATCTATATATGGACTGACAGTGAGATTTGTCTTTACAGGATAGGAAAGGAAGACAGTAAAATTCCTTTCTCCGCAATAGAGTGAAGACTGTTAAAGAGCTGTCTTCCAAATTTTAATTTACGCATGTATTCTCTAAACAAAACCCAGCTGATTTGCTCTCGAGAGGTTCGACTGTAAAGAGACTGATCAAAGATAACTTGTGGTTTAAAGGTCCTAAATGGTTACTGTCTAAAGATTGGCCTCTGCAGAAACAGTATAATATTGCTGAGGTTGGTGTAGTAAACTTGGATCCTGTAGTACCTGAGCCAGAAGTAACTGACATCAGCAGATTCTCATCAATAAGACAACTTATTAACACTACTAAACTAGTTGTTGAATTTTTGAATAAGAAAGTGGGGTTTCAGAAGTTAGATCCCATGGAATATTGGCTGGAAGGGATACAAAGGAACTATTGTGGAGAGATATATGACCTTTTAGGCCAAGACACAGGGAACAAAAATAAGCTGATAAGAGATTCAGGCTTGTTCTTAGACGGAAAGGGTCTAATTAGATGTCGGGGACAAATGATAAAGACTGATTTGCTTTTCCAAACTAGACATCCCATATTATTACCCAAGAGTGGATACTTTGTACAGTTATAAAGGAAGCCCATGATTTGACTCGTCATGGAGGTGTGCCACAGACTTTGGCCGGAATCCAGGAAAGGTATTGGATCCCTAAGGGCAGTCAGGTCATAAGGAAATATCTCAAAGACTGCATCATTTGTAGGAGGTATGAACAATGACCATATGATTATCCAGGACCACCTGCCTTACCAGGGGATAGGGTAAATGTGAGTCGGCCCTTCAAAGTAACAGGAATGGATTACACGGGGACTATAACTGTTATGGGTGAAGGAATTCCCCATTAGGTTTACATATGGCCATTTACTTGCACCTACAGAAGGGCAGTCCATCTAGAAATGGCGGATGATCTGAGCTCAGAGACATTCCTGAACGTCTTTCGAAGATTTGCCGCTAGATCTTGTCCTAACAAATTAATAAGTGACAACGGAACTAATTTCTTTGGAGCAGCACCTCTACTGTTGAACATAATGAATGACCCAAAGGTTAAGTCGGCACTGGGAATCCGAAATTGTACCTGGCAATTCATAGCTCCAAGAGCACCATGCCAAAATGGATTTACCGAACGAATGATTGGTATTGTCAAGAATTGCCTAAGGAAAACCTTACACAGAACTAAGATCACAAGAGAAGAGTTAAGAACAGTGATAACTGGAATTGAAACTAAGATTAATAATAGACCCCTAACCTATTTAGATGACATTAGCATTTCGATTGGGGCGCTGACACCAGCTCATATGTTATATGGCAGGAAGTTCCATCTGGTGCCTTGTGTGGATATCGATGAAGAAGTAGATGCTCCTACCATAGAAAATAATGAATTAGGGCAACATCTGAGGGAGGGATATCAGTCTGAAAAGGGTATTAGATACTTGGAACAGACACTGGAGCGAAGAATATCTTTTGAGCCTACGAGAAAGATTTTGTGGGGCTCAGGCTCTCAGCAACAAGCCTGTTATAAACATAGGGGATGTGGTCTTAGTGAAAATAGAACAACCAAGATCCAAGTGGCCATTAGCTAAGGCTTCACGCACCCAGATTCAGAGGGGGTGCTGAGACTAGTAAAAATAAAATGCAGTGGACATACCAACACAAATACTATTGACAAACTGGTACCCCTTGAGTTAGCGGCTACCCCGAATACAGTGGATGGTGGAGACCAAACGGGTCAAGATGCGCGACCTAGAAGGGCCGCAGCACAGGGATCTCGAGACCTATGGAGAGAACTCCTGGCTAAGGATCACATTACATAATACAGCTTATAATTTTTGGCCCGGCCCCAAAACTGTGGGAAATATTTTCCCACACAGCAGTTGCACTCTCTACTTTTAAAATAGTCGTCCCTGGTTAGAGAGCAGAGGAAACCCTGAGATCATTAATACTTATTCAAGCGGTTTTTATAACCCAAAATTACGTTCTCTTTAATAATTCTTATTATTAATAAATTAAATGCTACTGCGTCTTACCCTCTTGGACAACTATACTGTAAATACATGTAATTACTTGGAAAGTTCCATTGACTTAAACTGTGTCTGAACATTAGATGACGTGTTCTGAGAATGAAAAATCTCTCATATAAAAGGCAGATATAGGTTCAACATATTACATAGTTAAAGGGAATATTTGGTTTGGCTTTAGTTTAATTAAAACTAGGATTAATTAGTTAGATTCGCCCTGTACATATTATGATGTAATCTAACTGTATTTAGGATTGTAATTAATTAATAGTTGGCACCTTCAAATCCTATGAGTGAGAAAGAAGCTTGCCGTGTACTTCACTCTGCTCCTAGACCTCGTCGAGCTAGCACGTTGTAAATACGCACCTCAAGGACGCTTGGTAGCCTAGGCAACCGACTCAAAAATCAGGCTCGTCGTCATCTGCTGTCCAACTCTTTCTAGCTAAGTAACCTTTATGAATTGGCCAATTCAATGGGGAATTACCTAGGAGATAGGAGTGTAATAATGAGGTGAGTTAAAGTATCAGTTACGATATATCTAAACCTTAGAGACTTATGTGAATTTATTTAAGGAAAATTATTTGATGTCGAGTGAGGACCTACGACATGTTTACTAGATATTTCTTAGAACAGTCTTGAACATTCGTTTTTCTTCTTTTTCTCCTCCTCCTCTTCCTCCTATCTACCACTGTCAAATCTTTCCGTATTGTCTTTACCCCATCATTTCAAAATCTTCACATCCTTCTTCTTTACCCCACAGATATACCTACAACAAAGGCTTTGGCGGGTGTACATCTACATGCTGGTTCCTTGGTTGCAACTGATATGTGCTTTTTGGGCAGTGTACTGTTCACAGTCACGTATTTGGGACAATATGCACCACTGGTGGGATGTGTTGGCTGGCGACATCATCGGAGTTATTGCAGCCTTACTCGTGGTAACTTAACATCCTCAAGTTCCTAGGTTTCAATAGAATAATTGCTCTGGATTTAGCTAGACGGATACTAAGAGTTACGCATCAAATGAGACGGTTAATGATGACACTATTAAGCATCCTGTATCCGAAGGCGAATTGAGTTTATTGTTGCTAACTCCAGATGACTTTTTTCACGATAATGTGATGTTCTAGGCCGAGTAGTGCTGGGTGCTATTGATACATTCCTTTTTGTAAAATAATGTAAGGACCTCCTATCACTAAAGCTGAAGTAGAGGACGTGATGAAAGGTAAAGTTGGAGTTTGGATATCATGCTGATTGGAGTGCATTCTGATCATACCGTTTCTTAATACCAAACATGAAAAAAGTGAAAAAGAGAACGATCAAATAGGCTCAAATTAATGGGAGGTGCTTAATTCACTTCTTATCCTGACGTACATGACTGGTTAAGTATTGTCAGAATAAGTCTGATTTCGACTTTGGTGTGACAGGGCACTTAAAAGATAAATATATCATAAATATACAAATAAAATTATTAATTATTAACATACGGTAATCATAAAAACAAAAATATAAAAATGAAATATACTTTCGCCCAATTTCATTCAGTAACCCAGCCCGGGACACTGTCAATAGTATTTCATCACAAATTATGATTTCGACAACTTTTGAGGTTAGAATGACACTGGAGACGTGACAGAAGTACTGCTACAACTACTACCACTACTACTACTACTACAAATACGAGGCCACCAATGTAAAATAAATAGTTTTTGTGCATATGATTTCACAGGGGCTGGAAAGGTGGAAAATGAGAGGAAATGGGACTTTGTAACATCTCATGGCCCTGAAACAGATTACTACCCTAATGCAAGGAACTCCATCTTGTTCGCGAAACCACCTTACTATCAAGATGTACAAGTGCCCTTTAGAGACATAGACGTAATAATGGCTAAAGGAGGTGAGAGGCATCTAGGTGCTGTGACTGGAAATAAGGAATTCAAAAACTAATATGTGAATGATCAGGGAAAGACATGAGTAGAAGAAATACATGGACTTTCCAGCCACGCAAAAACAGAACCCCCTGCAGCATACAGGGCATTTACGTATGATGTAAAGCACAACTGGACCTTCATGATGCGAACCATCTCCGACATCGAGTTGTCGCTACAGCCACTAGAGGATGCCATCAGGAAATCATTCCTCCCATCCCTGACCAGTGGCCACATCCCCATGCCAGAGATGGATCTTCTAGCACTACCACCCAGGATGCGAGGCCTTGGCATTATAAATCCAGCAACCATGGCAAGCCATAAACATAGAAATTCACTTAGGTTCACTGAATCCCTCTCAAAGAAGATTTACGCCCCGGTTGGGCAAATGAAATCGCCCACCAAAGGCAGAAAGATATGAAGACACAGATAAGCAAAGAGGAGGAAGCAAGACAAAAGGGCCAGCTGCAGCACATAACCGAAAATCTTACATCAAACCACTGCAGAAGAGTTAAAATGGCACAGGAGGTTGGGGCATCGAACTGGCTGACAACCCTACCTTTCAGGGCAAAAGGCTTCCACTTCAACAAGCAAGAATTATTGACGCCATAGCCTTGAGATATGAGTGGCCAACAGAAAACCTACCTCAACGCTGTTCCTGTGGCATTGTCTCTGATGTAACCATGCAATCGTTTGCAAGTAGGGAGGCTTTGTTTGCATTCAACATGAAGTACGCGACCTCACTGCGAAAACGATACAGGAATTATGCCATGATGTCACCATACAGGCAGCTCCGCTACCTCTGGATGATTGGCACTTCATCCACAGGACAGCAAATACATCATATGATGCAAGAGTGGATGTCAGTGCTCGAGGTTTCTTGACACGTGGGCAGAGGGCTCTCTTCAGCATTAGGATATTTGATCTTATGGCAGCATGTCATCGTGAACTATCTCTCGAGGCTGCACACATAAGGAATAAACAAGAAAAAAAACACAAACTATGAAGATACGATCCAACATATGGACCACAGTCGATTCACTCCCCTTGTGTTCACAACATCAGGTGGGATGGGTCCAGAGGCAGAAAGATTCTACTCGGGACTGGCAGAGGTTCTGTAATGGATTGGATGAAATGTCGACTGTCATTCTTCCTCATGAGGCCTGCACTTCCGTACCTCAAGGGCACAAGATCATCAGCCCTCAGGCCCGTCTCTTTGATGAGTATGGATTACGAAGCTACTGTGGTTGAGAGTCGCATGGACCAGCGACTCCAATAGATTGATGTCTTTAATGTTAACAAATAAAAATAAAGTAATAAAAGTTGTAGTAGGGAGTTGGTAACCACAGCCATTGGTGTGCTTGGGGCTAATGGATTGTAATATGAGGGTTAGTGTTAACCCTCACATTACAACTCCAAATGGTGAACTGTACTATGAGGGTTGGTTTTGATCATCACAATATAATGCCCAAATAAATGGTGATTTTTTAAACTAAATAGTGGTGGTGGTGATGGTGGCGGCGGCGGCAGCGGCGGCGGCGACAGCGGCAGCGGCAGCGGCAGCAGCAGCAGCAACAGCAGCAGTAGTAGTAATAATACACCGAGGTCTCCCAGTATGCGAGAACAATGTCAACAAAATGTGCCATATACAGAAACTTTCTCATATTAGAAACCACTGAATCAATGGAAATAAATGTGTATGGTCCACAACTCACCCTATCTTTGTCATTTACAATACTTCCTCATTATTGACTGTCATTTTAAGAAAGACTTTAGCTCAAAGAAAGATATTGGAACTGTGAATGTACTCTTCTAGGTAGTGCTCCATTTGTATAATTGCGGGATTAGCAACCTTACTGCACCAGTCCACTTGCTGGCCTCCACAAGTCTTGACGATTCATAAAATCTGCTCCTTGTTCTTGAGAATGTTTCTCATTGTCGATTCACCTTAGCCAACTTCACATCCAATGTGTGAGTTCCTTTTACCTTTCTTACTCAGTTCTTCGAGTATAACCTTCATTTTCAGTTCCAGAGTGATCCTCTTATTCTTGGAATGAAGCGGTGTGGCCATGATGTAGCAGCTGAGCATCAGAGTTGCCAACTTAGCACTTTGGCGCTAGATCTAGTGCTTTTCATAATAATTTAGCACCAAAAAATATTAGATCTTCTATATCTAGCGCGTTTTGAAGTCCAATTTAGCACAAAAATTTGAACTGTTTACCTATAGTTTAGCGCGTTTTAAAGTTGAGCTTAGCGCTTTTGAAGATTTCTGCTTAGCAACACTGCTGAGCATGAGTGGGTCTTGTACAATGCTAAAAACACCACAATAAGCGAGCACGGCGTGGACAGACAAAGACTGAGAGTCATGAGACCTGGGAAAGGCAGTGAGAAAGGGAAAGGGTGGGATACCATCAGCCATCTGGTGGTGGCTTCAGATACACCATTTTGAGCGGGAACACCATTTTTCCCTTGCTTTCAGACGACGGATTTACATTTTTTAATAACATTTTGCATATTATTTCCTGATTCGAGTTCACAAAATAGGTGTTTCGCGTACTGAGATCCGGCACTTTGGGAGACCCCATTGTAATAGTAGTAGTAGTAGTAGTAATAGTAGTAGTAGTAGCAGTAGTAGTAGTAAAGTAACAGTGGCTCCAGGTTCATCCGAAATGTGAACCCAGTGGACTGAAGGCCGAAATTCCTGTCATGCTGCAGTTCATCCTCCACCTTTGAGGGGAGAAGAAAGTATCTGAGGGACGTTTGTATAACCAGACAGTGGTGCCAACTGGTTATATCAGTGCCTCAGAAAAAGAGTAAGTTTTGTCAAGTACCACACTGGAGAGGTAACACAAAACTTTACCTGCACAAACCTTAGGCCAGATCCACAAATAAACTTAAAATATATTCACTCTCTTATGTCAGATTTTGATTTGCAGAAAATTATCGAGGGAAGTTTTTGTACTTCTGTGCCAATGTCCCACACCCCCCATTTCCTTGCTCGTTGTTGTTGTGGGGGCGCTTCGGAGATGTCAATTGGGATTTGATGTGTACGGGAGCTATAGCAGGGTACCTTAATGCACTCCAAACTGTGTGGCAGTCTGGTTGCTAGGTGGATGTTGCACTCAGGTCTCCACTCTGCTCTACCCTCTCCCCTCTCCTTGAGTCCCTGTCACTGTCTTAACTAATTTTGCAAGGCTCTTTTCTTCTACTATTGTTCCTTCTTTCCTTTTCTCCTATCCTCTTTCTCCTATCTTTGGCATTAAATAGTGTGGAAATTTCCACGTTCATCAAAATTCTCATATGTATCCTCAAGTGAGTTGCAACAGGAAGGACATGGGTGTGCCCGTGGGCTATTGGTCTGGCCAATTGTAGGGATCATGGTGGTTCAACACCACCCCAGTATGTGGACCTTTCAGAGGTAGACCTCTGCAGAGGCAGAACTCTGCTAAGTGGCAGCTTTCAGTTTAGGGGGTGCTGTTGCTTGGCAATAGGACACTCGGCCAATAGCCTAGTATGCACCCCATACCCTACCCTCGTATGGTAGGGTATGTGGTGCATACAAGGAGCTTGATCTCTACTTGGGTCGTTGCCTGGGCCTCTAGGCTCCATGTTCTGCCCAAAAAATCCTTTCTTTTTCGACAGTCACGATGAGCTTTTCCCTTCCTCAGTAAATTTATGGATATTGTTACAAGTTCCTTCTCCCCTGGCTCTGCCAATTTTTTTACCCCGACGACCCCGGCTTCTCTTCCTGAATTTTCTCTTGGTCAGGCGGATCCCCCCCTCCGCTACTTTTCCGCCTCTTTCCTCCTCTTCCGGTCTTTCTGCTTCTTCTACTCCCCCCTCTGAGGGAGACACCCCTCCTGATGTCCCTGCCTCGACACTGCTATCCTCGAATGGCGTGTCAGACCTCCTGGTTCCCGACAATTGTCGTCATCCTAACCCATCACCTCTGATAGCCTCACTCACCCCATCTACAGTATCTCTCTCCACTATTGCTGTTCTCTAGTCGTTACCTGGGAGCCTTATACCTCCTTGATTCCGAACTCGACCCTCTCAGCCCCCTGCAACGTTTACCACTACTCACACTTCCTGACCACGTCCATCTGTGATGCTGCTCTCCTCATTCCAGACATGGAACCCCCCATGTCCTGCCCCCCTGGCTAGATTTTATACGGTGCCCTCCCACATGGTTCTGAATGACATGGAATTTCAGAAACTGCTGCTTAGGTCTGTGGGTAAGGATGTGACTTTCCACTCACGCTTTGACAAATTACACCTTGTCACGGTTCAATCTGACGCCCAAACCCGTGCCCTGCTCGCTCTTACAACTGATGATGGTGTGCCTCTGAATGCACATAAGGATGCACAGATGAACTCCAGCCAAGGCACAGTTTTAATTCCTCACTCAGTTCAACTGGGTGATGATTACCTTCAAGAATGTTTGTCGCATATCCATGATATCATAGAGCTCCAGCATGTTCCTATTACCTCAGTTTCGTGCTTCGAACGTCCCCAAGTCGGCGACCGCACACGACCTACTTGAATGATCCAGGTAATGTTTGATTGCTTGACTCCCTCAGATTTTGTGACTATAGGAGGTGAACGACTTCTGGTGTGGAAGTCTCCACAAACCCCAGCTCAGTGCAGGTTGTGTTGGCGTTTCAAGCACCCTGCCAAGCACTGTCAATCCTCCCCTTGTTGCACCCTCTGTGCATCTCCTGTTCATAATAGAAGGGAATGTCAGACTGCCACTCGACACTGCCCAAACTGTACAGGTCCTCACAGTGCCCTGTATTGAGCGTGCCAATTTTACTAGTTGAACTGTGAGGTTACCGCCATTCACCAACAAACTGGTCTCTCCCTGCAAGCAGCCCGTTGCATGGCCTGCAAACTCAGCTTCAGCCCTGGCCCGACTTTTGCAGATGCCCTCCTGATGCCCAGTGTCTCTACCACTCCTGATCATTCCCCTCATACGCTTCCTACCCACTCTCTCCTTCCAACCATTGGCCACCCTTCTCATTCTATCCTTTTGCATAATTCATTCTCCAGTCTCAATCCTTATATTCCCACATCCTCGCCTTCCGTCCACCCCTCTTCTGTTCTCACCCCTACCACACCTCGTCACTGTCCAAAACGACCTAGGACCACCTCCAACACCAACACCTCCAGGGGAACATTCTCCCGATGGGTCCCTTCTGCTAGAAGGTCTTGTGCCCATCTACCCTCTACCACACCAATTCCCTCTCCGACTCACCCCACTGCTTCAGATTCCCTCACTGCCTCACCCAAAACGCTACCTAAGATTGAACAGTACCTACTCTCCACTTGTCCGTCACCTTCTGTGTCTTCTGCCTCCTACTCGACCATGATGTCTACAGAGATCCATTGTGTACCTTCCTCTCTTCCATCTACCCCTGTCCCTCCCAGATCCAAACCAACCCCAGACCCTGTCATCCATCCTGTTGAGTCTTCCCTAGATCCTGAACCTGAACCTCAAGCCATTTCCCCAGCCCCCACCCCTCCCCTTCCTTCGCCCTTCCCCATCCCTCTCTCATGCACTTCTGCCCTCAGTCACAATCTTTCTGATTCCTCCCCTACTCCTTCCCTCTTGGTCACTTCCTCCAGCACTTCTTCTTCCCCTTCTGAACCCTCCCTTTTCTTTGTACCTACTTCACAGGTGCGTGAATCCACCCTCCATCCTCCTCGTTCCCTATTGTCCTATCCAATACCTCCAGGCTATCAGCCTACCTCCTCTACTCCACTCTCTGTACCTTCCTCTACCGCCTCCACATCCCATATCCCCATGAGAGTTACCAATCGATAATTTTTTGAATTTTACCTTCTCCCCTCTTTTAGTCTTCCAACCTATCCTGGCTCTAATCAATTCTTTTGTATTAATTTCTGTTTTACTTCCCAACTAGACCTCGATATTCCTAACTGTTATTAGTTTTATTTTACACAATGGCTCGCATCATACAATGGAATATCTGTAGTTTAACCACACATCGGCTAGACCTCCAGTTTTTAATTTCTCAATATAACCCACCGATTCTCTGCCTACAAGAGACACTCCTCACCACCCTGCCTCCCCCCATTCCGTCTTATTCATAACTGAGTCAGTCTACCCCATACCCAGTATGATACCTGTCTCCTGATACATGATGATGTTCCTTTTCAAACCCTTTCTGTTTCAACTACTATCAAATGTATCTTCGCCAGGGTGTTTCTATCTCGGTGGGTTACAATGGTCTCAGTGTATTTTTCCCCTTTAGTGCCTATCAATTTTACTGACCTTGATCGACTTTTATCTGACATACCCTCTCCTATCCTGCTTTTAGGTTATTTTAACTGTCGGAACTCCCTCAGGGGTGACTGTTTTAACTGCATGTGGGCGCTGTTTGGAGGATTTCCTCCTTGCCCATGACTTTTACATTTTTAACTCTGGTTCCCCAACCCATTTTGAAAGCTGTCTCGAACTTTCTCTGCAGTTGACCTGTCCGTCTGCACCCCAACGACTTCCTTGAACTTCACTTGGTCTGTCCTGAATGATTATTGTGCCACGGACCATTTCCCAACTCTCCTAACCTCCACGTCTTACTATCCGGTCCCTGGCCCTCTTCGATGGCGCTTCGATAGAGCAGATTGGGTGACCTTTACATTTCAAACTGTTCCTCCCACTCCTCTTCCACTCTCCCATGATCCCACTGCTTTGCTTTCCTGTTTCTGTGCCTTTCTCCTTACGGCTGCCTGTGGCTCTGTTCCACATACCTCCCGTCCCGTGTCATCGAAATGTGTGCCATGGTGGAATGACCAATGCACTTCAGCTCTCTGGGTCAAGAGGGCCAGATGGAAAAGCTTCTGCAGGAGAAAGCACACTTCGTTGGAGGTCCAAGCTTTTAAACTTTTTCAACAAGCTAATGCTCTCCTTCGTCGCACAATCCGTCAAGCAAAAAAGGATAGCTGGATGTCATATATCTCTACCATCGTCTCGGACACACCCATTCCATGGATATGGTACCGCATCAGGAAAATAGTGGGTAAATGGTCACTTACCCTGACTCCAGTCCTCACCACCAATGATGGAGCCTTAGGCAATGCTTTTCAGGTTGCCAATATTCTGGGTCACCATTTTAGTCAGATTAGCAGTGGGTCCCATCTCCTCCCTATATTTTTAACAACCAAAAGACGTTCAGAACGGATGCCCTTACAGTTCACAGTCTATATATATTTTTTTTAACGCCAGGTATCCCCGAAGGGCCAAGGCGTTGCCCCTGGAGTAGAGGACTTTTGGACTGGGGCGTGTATCATTTTATGACCGGATGCCCTTCCTGATATCTACCAATGACCCTTGGGTGGATTCGATCCTCCGACCCTTCGGTCAGAGCGGAGTGCTCTAACCCACAATGCCCCTTTCTCCAGTTCGGAAATCAAAGCAGCTCTAACTGCTTGCGGTTCTACCTGATGGTGTGCACTACGACATGACAAAACATCTGTCCCAGACACCCTTCACTTTCTACTTAGAATATATAATACTATATGGTCCACTGGGAGCTTCCCTAATGAATGGAGACAGGCCCACCTCCTACCATTCCTTAAACTGAGCAAATCTGGGTCGTCACCTGGAGATTATCACCCTATTGCTCTTGTTAGCTGTCTATGCAAACTGATGGAGTATAATGGTAAATTCTCGTCTAATGTGGCATTTAAAATCAAGTGGTGCGAACTCACCCTTACAATATGGTTACCGAAAGGGGCGGAGTACCCTAGATCCTCTGATGAGGCTAGCAACCTTCATCCAACAAGCCTTTGCTAACTCAGAGGTGGTCATAGCTGTGTTTATTTTGTCTCGAGAAGGCTTATGATACAGCCTGGAGGTATAACATTCTCTGTGTTCTACAACACTCTAGAATTATTGGCAATATAGGTCTTTTTACTGAACTTTCTCTGTGTACTCCTTCAGAATGTCTTATTCTGGTCTCATGTACAGCATGAGGGTGTCCCACAGGGACGTGTGCTTAGTACTACTCTTTTTACCCTTGCAATAAATGATATCATTTCATCTCTTCCACATGGTGTTCATGCTTCTATGTACGTAGATGACTTTGCTATATATGCAGCTGGAGCGGATGTCTCGGCCTTACAAGCCCTACTTCAATCAACTATAGATGCCACTGTAGAGAGTGAGCCACGGATCATGGCTTTAAATTCTTCCCCACGAAATCCTGTGCTATAAGTTTTACGACCTGCCATTCAATCCCTCAACCCCCTCTTACACTATATGGTACCCCTACCATATCGTTTGTCAGCCCCTTTCCTTGGCCTTATCTTTGATTCTTGACTGACTTGGTCTCCACATCTCACTTCCCTCAAGACCTCCGCTTCCCTCAGACTTCGGTTATTGCAAACTCTCAGTCATGTGTCCTGGGGTGCAGACCGTAATACTCTGCTCCGTCCCCCGCTGCAGGGGGTCACCTTGACGTGGTGGTGGGGCTTGAAGTGTGGTTAGCGGTGGCTGGAGGCATGCCTACCTTTGTAGGGTTCGGTATTTGTTGGCCTCGTGGACCAAGCACCCCCTACATCACTGGTGGAGGAGGCCTGCAGGTGATGTTAGTCCCTGCCCATTTGCCATCTAGGGCAGGACTGTTGCCTACCTACGTTTGCCATGCGTGGCGTCTCGCAATGCTGGGAGACAGGAGTCCTGGAGGTTGAGCGATGCTGCACGATGTGCCCTGCAGCTAGGAATACACCTCTTTGGTCCCTTATTCTGGCTAGACGGGCGGCCTGGTCAGGCTCGGCCAGGTCAATCGGCTGGTCATGCATTGGCTAGGGTCAAGTGGGCACTGGGGCACCTGGTGGTCCCTATCATCCTGGAGTTACTCTTATCTAGGTCCCCCTGTGGTTACCCGCATATACTCTCCTGCTACCTCTGGGGTCGCCAGTGGTGTTGTCCCTGCCATACGACCTCCCCTTGTTGGGCTCCGTGGTGGGTGGAGGGGTGGGGGAGTGAAGGTTTTTTTGATTGCTGAATGGGGAGTGCCACAAAAACTCAGGCTCTTGGTGATGACACTGCATCTGTCCCCAGACATTCTACCGACTGCACCTCCCTTATTGCCACCCTGGAGCCTTTCCAGGCCCCTGGAGATTTCCCTCCTCTGCACCAGCACTCAACTGGGACTAGGAGGAGGTCTCATTGGGCTGGTTCGACTCTGGGGTTCGTACAAGACGAAATGTATTAGTAACTTATAAAAAATATCTAGTGCTGAAGCCCTCCATAGGTAAGTCAGTGCTAGATATGGACTTTTTCGATTTGCACCACTCCATAATATCTGCTTGTGGGAGTGAACCTAAAATATATTCTGAGGGGGATGGAAGCATCCTTATCGAGGTGTCCTCCCCGGAAGAGAGCTCAAGATTATTGGGTTTAACCTCAGTCTCTGGTGCAGGTGTTTCCTGCATACCACATGCTACTTTTAACCAGTGCAAAGGAGTTATTTTTTCTCATGACCTCCTCTGATACTCAGAGGCACGATTGTTAGAGGTACTGAAGTCTTCTGGCGTGGTGAAAGTAGAATGCCTTCAAAAGAAAATCAAAGGTATTTTGACCCTGACACCGACATTGTTCCTAACATTTGATAGGTTAATATTGCCTACAGCTGTGAAACTGGCCTGGCTTTCTCTTCCTGTGAAGCCCTATGTTCCAACCCCAGAGAGGTGTTTCCACTGTCAGGGGTATGGGCACGTTAGCTGCTTTTGCCGTCGTGCACGAGCTGGCCTTCCTGGTGTCTGCGTCTCATGTGGCAGACAAAGTCATACCAGTGACTGCCCAGGACCCCTTAAATGCTATCACTGTGGAGGTCCTCATGCCATGTCTTCTAAGAGCTGTCCACGATACTGCCTGGAAAGGGAGATTTTGTCCACGAGAGAGGTTTCATTTCCTGAAGCAAAGAGGATAGCCCAGATACTCTTTTTTCAGCCAGGAGTTACTTATTCTTCTGTCCTTTCTAAAACACCAGTGCATCGCCCTGTATCTCAGAGGCAGCTTCGACCCATTCCAGTACCGACTCCTTCAGCTCGTGATACACAGACTTCTGGCCTCAGTGTTAGTACTGCTGGTAAGAATGATGTTTGCCCGACTGCTACTGTGTCTGTTCCTGCCCCCACTTCGGTGGCTTATGACTTGCGCACTTCTGTGGTGCAGGCAGACATCCACGTTGACCGGACTCCTTTTCCCGTTGTAGCCAGTATGCCCGAGGCTACATCTGTATCTGGCAAACGTCACCGTTGTTCGTATGAGTCCTCTGAATCTGACGACTGGCCACCTAAGGTCTCTGTTGTTGACCCTTCTGTCAACACCTCTGCTGTTCCCTCTGTCCAGCAGGCTGAGGGATCTAACCAGAAGATAGCTGAGGCTGATGGTTCAACTCTGGTCCGGTCCCCACCTGGGGATGTTGGACAGCTTGTTGGTGTGTCAGACCTGAAGAATAGGACAGCCTCAAATGACTCTAGATCTGTGGATTCTGTTTTCACTTCTAAGGCTTCTGGTGAGGGAACTGGCCGTCCTACATCTCTTAAGGCGGCCCCCAAGCCGCCTTCCAAACAAACTGATATACCCACTGCAAGAGTATTGTAAAACTTACTTCCTCGTCCTCACGTTTGTCTTCGGATGTTAGACAGAGGGTGAGTGTTTCTGGTGCTGGGCAGGCTCCTCCAAAAGGCTCTCATAAGCATCAATCCAAACCTGCTGGGGGGGTAAGGTTGTCTCGCCCCTCATCCTGATCCTTCCTTCACTATGGGTATTATGACATTCTCAGCCAGTATACTACAACGGAATTGTCGAGGGCTGTGCGGTAATTGGGAGGAGCTGCGGACCCTCCTGACTTGTTTCCCAATGTGTGTCTGTCTCCAGGAAACTCTTGTATGGTTTGCCACTCCCCATACACCACCTGGGTACAATGCTTTGTATTCAACTCCATCCCAGGGTCCTGTAGGAGGTAGTGCTGTTTTGGTTAGAGCTGACATCCCTCACTGGCCAGTCTGCCTCCAGTCTGACCTCCAGTGTGTTGCTGTGCGGTTGTATGCCCACAGCTGGTATACAGTTTGTTCCATCTATTTACCGCCCAACACAGCAGTCAGTAGGGTGGAACTTGAGAACCTTCTAGGCCAGTTACCTAAGCCCTTTCTTCTCTTGGGGGACTTAAATGGTCGCCACCCTTTGTGGGGCGACTGTCTTGTTATCCAACGTGGGAGTATGCTGGCATCCTTACTGGAGGATGAGGATCTTGCTCTATTCAATACTGGGGCCTTTACACATTTTCTCCCCCAAACAGGTTCATTTACTGCAATTGACATCTCTATCTGCTCTCCTGACTGTCTCCTGGACTTTACCTGGGAGGTTATGGAAGATCTCCATGGGAGTGATCACTTTCCCATCCTCCTTACTGCAGCAATATCTAGTCCCTGTTCCCGTCTACCAAGGTGGAGATTGGATAAGGCAGACTGGTCTCTTTTTTTCTTCTCTGATTTCTGTTAATGCCTCAGTTGAAGACTTTCTCCATATTGATAAGGCTGTTTCGTTCTTTACCTCCATTCTACATTCTGCTGGCCTTCATGCTGTTCCTAAAACCTCTGGCACATATCATTATCTATCTGTCCCATGGTGGAATGAGGATTGCAGTGTTTCTGTATGTGCTAAGAAGTTAGCTTTCTCCTGTTATCGTAGACACAGGACAGAGTATAATCTTGCTGAGTTCACAAGGGCTTAGGCTAAGGCTCGTTGGGTACTGAAACAAGCTAGGCGGGACTCTTGGAAGGCTTATGTGTCATCTGTAAACTCAAAGAAGCCAGTGTCTCAAGTGTGGAAGAGGGTGCGGAAGATTTCAGGAAAATTCACTCAAAGCAGGTCCCCTGTGCTGATCTCTAACGGTAAGCCTATTGGTGGTCCTGCAGCTATGGCTGATATATTTGCGTCTGCCTTTGCAGCAGTCAGTCATAGAGATACTAGCTCACCAATTTTCGCCAGACAACGGAAGATAGAGGAGGCAAGGGTGCTGGACTTCCGTTCGGGGAATGTGGAGTCCTACAACCTCCCTTTCTCCCATCGTGAACTCTAATCTGCCCTTTCCTTCTGCCATGATACCTCACCAGGGCCGGATGATATTCCCTACGCAATGCTTCGACACCTTGGTAATGATGCATTGTCCTTTCTCCTCAGCCACTTTAATAGAATCTGGAAGGAATCTACTCTTCCTTCCTCTTGGCGTGAGGCTATTGTCCTGCCATTCCAGAAACCGGGGAAGGCAGGTTACAGTCCCCTGGAGTATCGGCCAATCACCTTAACATCTTGCCTGTGTAAATTATTCGAGAAAAAGGTCAACACGGGCCTAATGTATTTCCTAGAAAGGAACGAATGTCTTTCTCCATGTCAGTCTGGTTTTTGAAAATATCGCTCAACAACAGATGCGCTAGTCTGTCTTGAGGCTGCAGCTTTTGATGCTTTTGCTAGGCAGCAGCATCTGATGTGCCTAGAAAAGGCATATGATACTACATGGCGGTTTGGTATCTTCAAGCAACTCCATTCTTTAAGTTTATGTGGCAGGCTGCCCCTATTTTTAATACATTTTCTGCATGACCTCTCATTCAGGGTTAGGGTTGGTGTCACCCTGTCTCCTTCATACCATCAGAAGGAAGGGGTGCCTCAAGGATGTGTCCTCAATGTGACCCTTCTTGCTCTAGCTTTGGATGGTATTGTATTCTCATTTCCAGAAGGGGTGTCAGCCTCACTGTATATTGATGATTTGGCTCATTGGTATGATGCTTCCCGAATGTCCGTGGCTGAACGCCGCATGCAGCTTGCTCTGGACAGGGTCTCTCGGTGGGCCACCATGCACGGCTTCCGTTTCTCCCCCGACGAAGACGGTGGCCTTGCATTTCTGCTGTTTCAGAAGTGTACACCCAGGCCCAGACCTCCAGACATATGGCCACAGGATGCAATGTGTGGATGAGGAAAGGTTTCTTGGTCTTGTTTTTGACAGGAGACTGACGACTATCGTGCCTCTGTGCCCTGTCTTTCCTACGGACTCTATCTCACTTGTCTTGGGACGCTGACAGAACCATCCTGCTCCACCTTTACCGTGCCTTAGTAAGGAGCAAATTGGACTATGGGTGTGTGGTATACTCTTCTGCCACTGAGGCAAGGATGCGGCCACTCATTTCGGTCCATCATCCTGGGATTCGTTTGTCAACTGGGGCTTTCTGGTCTTGTCCAACTGAAAGTCTATTGGTTGATGCAAACGAACCGCCACTGGATCTCCGCTGGCAGTCCTTAATGGTGCAGTGTTGGCATCGCCTTCACCGTCTTCCAGCCTCACTGAGTTGTAGGGCTATCTCCGAGGTCAGTCTTCTCCCCTTTTATTATAACACCCACCCTCGCTATCCACACCCGTTTGGGTACAGAACGAGGGTTGCCATGAGGGAGTTGGGTGTTCAGTCCTACCCTGTTTGCCCTATGCGTGTCCCACGAGTGGCTTCCTGGCTTCTCCCAAAGGTACAACCATGTGATTACTTTTTGGAAAGGAAGGCCTCCCTTTCCTCACAGGCAGCTTTGTCCTATTTTTTTTTAGAACACACTGCTGCTCATAATGATTCGATCCCTGTGTATACTAATGGCTCTAAATCCCGTGTGGGAACAAGTTTTGGTGTAATTTTTCGTGATTTTAGCCGTGGTGGGAGTCTCCCTCCTTCTGCATCAGTTTTTACTGCTGAAAATACTGCCATATTAGTTGCAGTTGAATTGATTATTAGTTTTCCCCCAGCTTCTTTTATCATTTTTAGTGATTCAGCCAGTGCATTACAAGCTTTGTCACTTGGCTTTCCATCACATCCCCTAGTTCTGTCTGTCTTGGAGTGGCTCTGCTTATTAGGTAGGCAAGGATACTCTGTACAACCGTGTTGGGTCCCTGCACATGTGGGAGTCATGGGCAATGAGCGTCCTGACTCTTTGGCGGGAGCTGCTGCCTCTCGCCCTTCCTCTCCTCATTACCGTGTCCCATCCGAGGATTTATGTGCAACCACTGTGAAGGCTGTCCGTCTCTGTTGGCAGAGAAGGAGGGATGCAGTAGGGGCGAACAAACACCGCAGCATTCGTTGAAACCTGGGCGATGGGGGGTATGTGGGACTATCCTGACAGTGGGAAACAGCTTTGGCCTGTCTCTGGATTGGCCACACCAGGCTGACTCATGGTTTTTTAATGGAGAGGGCACCCCTTCCCTATTGTGATGACTGTCTGGTTCCTTTGACTGTGCGGCATCTTCTTGTGGAATGCCCCAGTCTTGGGGACCTTCGTCAGCAGTACCTTTCCAGGTGCTGGGCCAGCAACGGATCATACCTTCTCTCCTCGGTGCTTGGGGAAGAGACTTGTGCTGTGGGGGGAGGCACCTTCTCCTTTGTATTGAGTTCTGGCCGTCTCCACAAGCTGTAGGGCTTTACCATATTATAGTTTCTGTTTTCTAATGTTCTCGTTTAACCTCAATTTTCCACCACGTTTAAATTTGGTTAGTTTCTTTTATACCGTCGGTTTGTTTTATGCATCGCTTCTCTTTGCTTTTTATGGTTTTCATATATTTTAACTTTCTTTTAATGTTTGTGTTCGGCAGCATATGACGTTTGCTGTTGTGCAATGTCATTTTTTAAATTTATTCATTCATTCATTCCCCTGCTCCATCTCCATACTGTCTTAGTTGTGTTGAAGATTGATTATGGCTGTCAGGTTTATGCATCTGCCTCATCTTCCTCTTTTTGGTGCCCAGATTCTGTTCACCATCATGGTTTACGTCTGGCATTGGGTGCTTTTCGCTCCACCCTGGTTGGAAGTTTGTATGTCGAGTTGGGTATGCCTGCTCTGTCCTCCAGACATGACAAGCTAACTCTCCATTACCACATTCGCCTTCTTCAACACCCAGCTGCAGGTTTCCCTTCCTCTGTTACACACCTCTCTCCTCCTTTTCCACCCTCGTTAGCTTCATCTTCTCCATGTAGGGTCTCCAATTTACTTGCATCCCTTTCTTTCCCTGCTATTTCAGTTCTCCCTCTGCGAGGTTCTATGTTCCCACCTTGGCTTCTTCCTCACCCTACTGTTTGTGAAGCCCTGCTTTCTCGCTCAAAATCCTCCTCCACCCCACAGGAACTCTATCATCTTTTTGTGGATCATATGCATTGTCACTCCTCAGCAACCCCAGCGTACACGGACGGCTCTAAGTTATCTGTGGGCTTGGGTTTTGCTATTTTTTTCCCAGACCATACCTATCAGATCTGCCTACCACCAGTTGCCAGTATTTTCACCGCTGAACTGCTGGTCATTTTACTTGCCCTTCGTGTTATATACCTATCAACTTTACACACTTTTATTTTCACAGTTTCACTTAGTGTACTACATGGTATTCGGTCTATCCTGGCCAGCAAACTGCTAGTTTTTGAGATACAGGAATGGTTGTTCCTTGTTACCACCAGATTGAGGTCTGTCTCCTTCTGTTGGATCCCAAGCTATGTTGGGATGCTGGGTAATGATAGGGTTGACTGCCAGGCACATACAGCTGTCACCTCTTGCTCTGTCACACCTCGTCCTATCCCGCAGCTGATTTTTTCCCGATTGTTGCCTGTCTCCTTGGCCAGTGGTGGCAAGCAGAATGGACGTCTGCAACTGATAACAAACTCTGCTCCATCACACATACTGTCTCTCCTTGGCAGTCATCCTTTCATCGCAACAGGCGTTGGGAAACAGACCTTGCCCATCTGTGCCTTGGCCATACGTGGATCACACATGGCTTTCTAATGTGAGGAGGCACTCCTCCGATCTGTCAATGCTGCCAGGTTCCAATCACGGTCCACCATCTTTTGCTTGAATGCTCTCGGCTCCACGCCGTGTGCAGATGGACTCTCCCATTCCTTAATTCCCTTGAACGTCTCCCTACCTTAGCCGATCTTTGTGAATCCCGTGTTTTCCATCACACACCTCATTGGCTTTCTATCTCAAACCCGTATTTTGCCTCACATTTAGTGACTTCCCCTCCTTCCCCTCTACCTTTATTCCACCATAGCATACCCGTCATTTTTTATGAAGCGGTTATAGTGCCATATAGTCCTCCTGGGCTTGGTGCTAGTCCTTTTTACTTACTTGTGTCATTGTCCTTCCTGAAAAAAAAAAAAAGCTCATGAATATATTTAAGTCATTACTGATTTGTGTGTGTGTGTGTGTGTGTGTGTGTGTGTGTGTGTGAACAAAAAACTAGAGAAGATTGTACTCGCACATTCCCCATGTCTCTCCTACACATACGAATCACTATTATGAGAGGCAGTTGGCTGTGAATTTGTGTGAATCCGAGCTCTTGTGTATATCGACAAAGAAAGGGGGATTGGATGGATGATACACATGATGAGCCGGGTTCCTCACTGATGTAGTCCCAATTTATTAAAGATAAAACAGCTATATGCAAACGTTTGCCGATAATCCTTTGCAAGCATTGTGTCCTGTCTTCCTAATTTCTCATTTCTGCCCCACGGACACTGTCTTGACTTGCCCCACCGACGCTGTCTTGTGTTGCAACGCGTGAAGTGGACCGTAGTGGATTTGCCAAAAATCGATTTAAAGTATTTTAAATGAACGAATGAACCCGTGAATTCTTGTGATTTTTTTTTTCAGTGAGTCACTGATTCTGTTTGTGCGATCCGTTGTAAGATTATGGGAATGTAGTTTTTGTATGAAAGCAGTTTGTAACAGTCTACTGTGCTGTGGCGACGAGTTGACATTTATTAACTTTGTTTTATTTTCCTTGAAATATCAGTTACTGCTTTCTCTTCCCGTGAGTACTTGTGTGTACAGTGCTTGTATTTTGTATTTCCAACTACCTTAACTCAGTGTCAGGATTATTTAGGTGATAATCTAAACACATCTACTCCTACTCTATATGACACCCGGCTTCATTGTTTTGATCAAACCCAGCCAAGTTGTGTAAGCTACCTTGTCCGTTCAAAGGATACGTACGTGCCATTACTTGTAGTCTTTCTCAAGATATAGACAGTATATTTTAGTTCTTTTTCATTATTCATTAATTGTTGTCACTGATATAAATAGATTATACCATTTGCAAAGAACCGTTACCGCGAAAAGTAAGAGTCCTGACTCAGTGTTTACCCCGCCACTCACTTTGTTTTGATTAGCCTGACATCTATTGCTTGTGATCTCCTCCAGAACTGTATAATCATTCAGGCAGGTGATTTCTTTTGTGTGATACAAATTACTTAAGTGCGGATGTACACGTGTGCTCGAGCAAGTGCTGGCAACATGTATGCAACACAATAACAAACACGCTGCAAACATGTTAGGAACATCATGAAGTCTCAGCTGCCTCATATGGACACTCATATCCCATCGCCTCTGCTGCCAGTGTTCGAAGCTGCACCGAAACATGTTTGCATACATCTGTCCAAATACTGTTGCATACATGTACCCAAACATATTGCCAACCGTGTTGTCAACATATCTTCGAGGGCACGTGTGGACGCGACCTAATAACAATGCGTTTTGCATCTGAAAAAATCATTGAGCAGATTGTTTTTTGTCCATAACAAGTAATTCGTGGTATCTGTAATGTTTAGCATAAAATACTATATAGATATCATCATATTTATCTTCATTTACTTTGATTCTTGCAAAGTAAATCTGTCATTAACTTAAATCATTGATGAATTTCCCACCAGGTAAGTGCAAATGTTGCCTTACATTAATACCTGTAATTTTGTGCCAGCACAAAGTAATCTTGTTTTTTCACCCGACAGGAATTGTAGTAATACAGTACTTTTGTGTGTTGGTATATATTTGTTTTCAAGGTTCACCTCAGGTATTTTCTACTTGTTGGTTTGCATTTTTTTTTTCAGTTACTGGTCAGTGTTTCAGTACCTCCATTCCAGATGAAAATACATTTTTCACTTTTGGCCACAGCCAAACTCTGACTAGTAGTATTTGCCAGGTACTAACTGTTTGTTTATATTTTAGCTCTGTTTTAATTTGCAGATATCATCAGTATTTTGTTTGTATTGTGATTATTTTCATTGTTATCTTTCCTTAGACAACAGCTATCATTTCATATATCAATTAATGTATCATTCTTTGCAGCAGCAGTAAGCAGTATAAACGTAAACTCTCAATTATCCCTCATCACAATATCTGGCCCAATGTAATATCCGGCTTTGACTGCCTGGCACTATTAAAGCAATATCCGGTGGAATTAGGCAATATCCGGCGCTGAAATGGGAAGCAGTCAGCGGTACTATGCATTTTTCGGCGGTAACGTGTATCATCTGGCTCAGACATGGGACCCAATCAGCCTGAAGGCAGTCCCTGCAGCACAGCTACACACACCAACCAAACACAATGAATTGCGGAGCAGCCCACCTGACGTGCCAAGCCAACCATCACCCTCACCTTCCCTGTGTGTTGCTCGTTGCTGTGGTGCTGTTAAATGTACCCTAGTTCTGCACGATGGCTGAGTCTGTGGCTTTTGTGGCAGTGCCAAAACTAACTATAATAAATAACAGTGAGAAAAAACAGAAATGAAAATAGCATTTTCAGGGGCAATCTCATGCATAGATCTCTAAAATCACACTGGTTTTACTGTGTGACTCACCAGTTTGTAATCGTGTCGGTGAGGGTTATTCAGTGTAACAGTTTCAAAGTACTGTATAGTCTACATAAGATGTAATATTTCAATTTCTTATTCTCGTGTATGCTACTTTATGTACATCTGAGAGTCAACTCAAATATTCAACATTAGATTTCTCTCTCTCTCTCTCTCTCTCTCTCTCTCTCTCTCTCTCTGTAGGTGTTATTAATTGTACTTAAACAATAGTACCCAGAAAAATTAAAAGTTCTCCAGACAGCTTTTGTTATATTTGTGGTTCACTGACACTGAAACAGTACAAAAGGTGACTGAATGCTCAGGTGAAGAAACTATATCAACCGTATTTTGGTTGCAAAGTTGGTTATTAAGACAAGCCATGGGCTACTTACATATGCTGTGTCAGATGCGCTACTTCACTCTCGGCATGGAACAGAGACACTGATCCTGGTCGGTAATTTAGAGTGCCGATAGTTTGGAGGGAGCCAATGGATCATTCAACGGATTGCTACTTCTGCTTAACAGTTACCACAGGTAGGATGATTTCCTCCCTTCATCCTCTCATTCAGTTACAGTTATCACAAATGTCATCATTTTGTTAAATTAATGCATTAGTCTAATTCAAATCTATGTTCTAATGAGCGATTGGTGAAAAAGATAACTAGATCTGATGTGAGAGGTGTAAGGCTGAGAGGAAGACCACGAATAGAATGGATGGACAGCGTCAAGAGAGCGCTGGATGCGAGAGGGACGTCTGTTGAGCAAGGAAGAGTGGCTGTGCGTGACAGAAATAAATGGAGAGAAATTGTGAATGAATAAGTGATGACGCAGCCCTGAGGGGATATTCTCCTACATTTGGTCTGATCAGCTAGTCAGGTCAGGTGCGGGTAAGGGGATGGGTCTGTTACGATGTGGCAGGGGTAAACCAGTTCTGCTGTCGGGCCCTGCTGCGGATGTCACTGATTGCATTGCGCAGTTGACCCTTGTGCGGTGTGGTGCGGTGAGGATTAGTCCGTTCTCCCCTTTGGTGCTAAGATGCGAATGAATGTGTTTGAATGGATGAGTAAATGGGGAGTGTGTCGTCCTGTCTCAGCTACCTCCCTTTCCTTGGGGGAAGCAGCCTAGGTATATAGATAGATAGATAGATGTTCTAATGAGCATACCCATCTTTTTTCTCCCACATGTTGTAAATGGAAGGGTAAAAGGCTATTGTTTACCCAAATTTTCAGTCTGCTATTCGCCTTGTTGAACATTCCATTGATATGCCTGTCCCTCAGCCTCCATCTGGAATATCAGGTGATGATACAGACAGCTCAGATGAGCCTGAATCACAACAAGACTTGTACGAGCCACAACCAGAGGCTTACAAAAAACCACGTCTAATATCAGAATCTAAACTGAATGACGTGGTTCGTGATCTTTCCATCACTAAACAGAAGAGTGAACTACAAGCCTCTCGTCTGCAGGAATGGAATTTTTTGAATGAAGATGCCTGTATTACAACATTCAGAAAGCAACCATTGGTTATGCAACAATACTACTGATAAAAAATAATATCTGCTTTTTCAGTTGACATCAGGGGACTTTTTGATGCCCTAGGATTGACTGAAAGAATGAATGAATGAAAAGGTGACATAGCAGTGCATCAGCAGAAGTCATATGCCGCTGAACACAAGCAATAAAAAGTCCAAATAATTAAAAAACATAACAAGCAAAAAGATATGTGACACATAAAACAAACTAAAAGTAGAAAGAACCAACCAAAACTAAAAAATGGTGGAAAGATAAAGGTTAAGTGATAACATTACCTTTTAAACACAAACTAAAATACAATATGGCCCTACAGCTTGTTGAGAAGGCCAACACTCAACACAATGGAGAATGTACCTCCCCCAATAACACAAACCTCCTCGCCAAGCACTGAGGAGAGAGGGTATGATCCATCATCGGCTTGCCACCCGAAAAGGTATCACCGACTAAGATCTTAAAGTCTAGTGCATTCCACAAGAAGATGTCAGACAGTCAAAGGAACCAGGCAGTCATCATAGTAGGGAAGAGGTGCCCACTCCATTAAAAAAAAAAAAAAAAACATGAGATAGCCTGGTGTGGCCAATCTGGAGGCAACCCAGAACTGTCTCTCACTGTCGAGACAGTCTCATATACCCCGTCGTTCCTCAGGTCCTGATGAATACTGGAAGTTTTGTCGACTTTACCACGTCCCACTTCATCTGCCAAAAGAAGCAGACAACCTCCACAGTGACTGTACATAGATCCTCGAGTGAGGCACAGTATTGAGGAGAGGAAAGGAAAGAGGCAGCAGCTCTCGCCAAAGCGTCAGCACACTCATTGCCTATGACTGTCACATGAGCAGTGACCCAACACAACTGTACAGAGCATCTGGGCATGTGTAAAATGAAGAGCCACTCCAAGACGCACAGGACTAAGGGATGTGATGGGAAGCCACGAGACAAAGCTTGCAGTGCACTGGCTGAAACAATAGAAGTGGTAAAAGAAGCTGGAGGGAAACTAAAACTCAATCCAACTGCAACTACACCTACCGTGAATTCAGTGGTAAAAAACAGATGAGGAAGGAGACTTCTACCACGGCTAAAATCACTGAAAATTACACTAAAGGTTGTCCTCTTATGGGATATGGATCCATCAGCATATACAGGAATCGAGTCGCTGTGATTAGAGGCATCTTCTAATAAATAAAACGAAGCTGCCTGTGAGGAAAGAGAGGCCTTCCTCTTAGGGAAGTAAGTACATGGTTGTACCTATGGGAGAAGCCAGGGAGCCACTCGCGGAACACATACTAGGCAAACAGGAGGTTTGAACACTCAACTCACCGATTTCAGTTCTTAATCTGTACCCAAATGTGTGTGGATAGTGAGGGTGGGAGTCATAAAAGGGAGAGAAGAGCGAGCTAGGAGGCAGTCTTACAAAACAATGAGGCAGGAAGAAGGTGAAGGCAGTGCCAAAACTGCACCATTAAAGACTGTCGGTGGAGACCCAGTGGCAGCTCGTTCAAATCAATCAGTAGACTGGGAAATGGGGAAGACCAAAAAGTCCTAGTTGACAGACTGATCCCAGCATGATGGATTGAAGTTAGTGGTCACAGCCGTGCCTCAGTAGCAGAAGAGTATACCACACATCCATAGTCCTATTTGCTTTTTGCTAGGGTACTGTAAATACAGAGCAGAGAAGTTCTGTTGGTGTCCCAAGACAAGCGAGAGAGAGGGAGCATACTAGAGAGTGGTTTAGGAGGCATCATAGTTGTAATGAATAGATTTGAGAAACCCATGCCAATCTCCTGTCAAAAACAAGTCAAAGTAACCTTGTCTCGTCCACACATCATTCCCTGTGGCCATATGACTGGAGGTCAGAGTCAAGGTGAACACCTCTGAAGCGGCAGAAATGAAAGGTTACCATTTTTGTTGGCCAGAAATGGAAACCATGCATGGTGGCCCAATTGGAGACTCTCCAGGGCGAGCTGCATCGGACGTTCAGCCACAGACATTCAGGAAGCAGCATACCATACAGCCAAATCATCGACATACAATGAGGCAGACACCCCCTCTGGAATAGAGGACACAAAACTGTCCAACACTATAGCAAGAAAGGTCACACCGAAGACACTTCCTTGAGGTACCCCTTCCTCCTGAGGGGAGACAAGGTGACACCAACCCGAACCCTGAATGAATGGTCACGCAGAAAATTCAAAGTACATACGGGCAATCTGCCATGTAAAATAAAAGAATGGAGTTGTTTGAAGACACCAAACCTCCATGTAGCATCACATGCCTTTTATGGGTCAGAGACAACGCATACCAGATGCTGCTGCCTAGCAAAAGCATCACATGCTGCAGCCTCAAGATGGACAAGTGCTTCCATTGTTGTGCGACTTTTTCGAAAACCCGACTAACACTGAGAGACACATTCCTTCTTTTCTAGGAAATACATTATGAAGGTATTGACCAATTTTTTTCAAATAATTTACTCAAGCAACATATTAGGACAATGGGTCGATATTCAAGGGGAGTGTAACCTGCCTTCCCTAGCTTCTGGAATGGCAGGACAACAACCTCACACCAAGATGTGGGAACAGAAGAATCCCTCCAGATTCTGTTAAAGACAGTCAGGAGAAAAGACAGTGCATCAGCATCTAGATGCCGAAACATGGCATAGGGAATATCATCAGGCCCTGGAGGGGTGTTATGACAGAGGAAAAGCGCAAACTGTAGTTTGCAGTAAGAGAAGGGAGGTTGTAAGACAATCCATGCCCTGAACGAAAGTCAAGCACCCTAGCCTCCTCTACCTCCCAATGTCTTGCGTAAATTGGAAAGCAAGTATCTGTATGACTGACCATCACAAAGGCAGATATCAGAATAAGTGCCACAACTGCAGGGTCACCAACAGGCTCACCATTAGACATCGGCACCAGGGATCTGCCTTGAGTGAAATTACCTGATATCTCTTGCACCCTCTTCCACACCTGAATCACCAGTGTCTTAGAGTTTCTAGATGACACATAGGCCATCCAAGAGTCCCGCCTAGCTTGTTTGAGGACCCGCAGAGCCGTAGTCCGCGCTCTTGTGAATTCAACAGGATTATGCTATTGTCTGAATCTACAGTATGATAACACGAGAAAGCCATCTTCTAAGGACGTACAGCAACACCATAATCCTCTTTCCACCATGGGACATGTTGATAATGATACCTGCCAGAGGTTTTAGGAACAGCATGAAGGGCAGCCTCATCTATATGTGGAAAGTCTTCAAGTGAGACATTAACAGAAATCAAAAAGAAATGGGACCAGTCTGCCTTATCCAGCTTCCACCTCGGTAGATGGAAACAATGACTCGATACTGTTGTAGTAAAGAGGATGGGAAAGTGGTCGCTCTCATGTAGATCCTCCATAACCTCGCAGGTAAAGTCCAGGAGGCAGCCAGGAGAGCAGACAGAGGTCAATTGCAGTAAACGAACTCGTTTGGCACTGAAAATGCATTAACCTCCCAGTATTTAACAGGGCAAGATCATCATCCTCCAGTAATGATGCCAACACACTTCTACGTTGATTTACAAGACAGTCAGCCCACATAGGGTGGCAGCCATTAAAGTTCCCCAAGAGAAGAAAAGACATAGGTAACTGACCAAGAAGGTTCTCCAGTTCCACCCTACCGACTGCTGTGTTGGGTGGTAAGTAAATGGAACACACATATACTATACTCGATTTTTTTTTTTCCAGCTGATGATCCACTTTCATGAATGTGGCACATGCACACTCCTGCCATGTGATTGGTTGGAGTGAATGTGTCCAAATTCGCCGGTTAATCATAATAAACATTTTAATAACAGCTTCATTTTCATTCATGAAGTATCATGTTTACAAAAAAACAGTTGTACCTTATATCCAATTCTCATGAATGCCGTTTTACATTGTCATTGTACTATACAAACAGACATGAAACGAGTATGTATCTGTGCATCACCCACACGGACAATGAATTTGAGGAAGTTGAATCTGAACTGAAATATTTATTGTTGTAAAAGGTACAGAGTTGTTGCATCTCTAGTAAATAAAAAAATATATATATACCGGTACTTACAGATGTACAGTCGGGGAAGAAAGAAGCTGGACACAATTGGCGGCCTCTGGCAACAACTCCTATAGTAAACACGTAGGTGGTAGCGGATATGCATGAATGAAGGGGTAACGTTTGTATCGAAGTGTGTGATTGGTCGGCACACCACCGTCTGTCATTACCATGTAGTCAAATATTGGAGAGGGTTTTGAGTATGAATACGCTATGTGGTAGATATAATAGATATTCACGCTGTGTCATAGGACATATAATATCTTAATTTGACAGTTGATTAGCTGTATTGATTAATGTCACTCATATTTAAGGCACTGTGCAGCTGAAAGTATTTGTGGAGTCAAAAGCATCTGTCTTCAGAGTTGGTTCATTATGAGACCGAAGCCTCAGATCCTTGAATAAATTATAATTACTATCAAGCGCAATACATAATTTATTAGCGAGTTCGTTTGTATGCTTCATTAACGAATATGTCATTGAAATACAACGTTGGTTCTGATAATCTTTATGACTTTGCTACGTTCTGAGTCAGTAGAAACGTTCCTCCCATGAACGTGGACAGAGCTTCATTGAGCACCATCCCTTACCGTGCTGGGGGTGGGAGGAACCGTGAACACACGCACAATTTATTAGTTTCTTCATTCAACTGCTAATGAAAAACTGCTATGCAATTGCTAAACAAATGTTTGCTCCGTCCATGATAACAAGAGACTGCTCCCTGATAAGACAGATATCTCTGATACTGAAAACATTCCTTTTAGGTGATGGCCGTCACACGTTTTCCCTCTCGAGTTGAGGTGGTGAGTTGGTAGGGTGAAGTATGGCCTTTTCAACGGCACTTCTGTCGCGATTGTTTCTCCCTACAACCTCTCTACCGAACTAGCCTCACATGAGCATCCCCTCCAAGCTAGCCTCACACGAGCACTTTCCTCCGGCATTCTCTTCCCTCACCTAGCCCAACCTTTCACATTAGCAACATGTCAAGATGATTCCTAACATCCAGTTCAGTCACAGAGCATGGCATGGTTTGCGTGCATGTTTCAGTGTTTATATGTATGTGTGATTAGTTATAACTGAAATATAAGAAACCATGTTATGATATTTTTAATTGGAACCTTTTTGTCATATTCGGACCAGCACAGATTTACAGGTGAATAAACTTCCCCTTTACCATATTGATGAATCCAAATGAAGGCCAACAAGTGAACTGTAGCTACATGATGGATTAAAGCAGGTCGTTAGACTATAATCCGAGATATATCGCACCATAACAAATCGGAAACCAATGTTGTAATAATTAAGGTAGAGCACGATTCCAAAGTTCGTGCAGAGCTGATGGCTCAGCACCATAACTGTGTGGAGTTTTTAAAAATCTGTTGTTTCGTGTTATCCGCATCATTCCCTGCAAACTACTGCTCGACGTTTATCACAATATCAATCCAACTGGTGTAGGAAGGCAATAATTCCTAATAATTACTCGTGCGTATCCTTTTTATGCTTCTACTGCGCCTGTTCTGTCCTCGGATACAAGGTGAATGCACACCCCTTCAGTCTCTTGACTTGCTAGCTTCATATTACCTCAATCTATTATGGTATGAAAAGAATGTGACCTATCATGAGTGAAGCACAATAAATGTTGTAGGACCCATAGACGTCATTTTCATGAACATAATTAAAAGAATCACACATAAGGCAATGCGATGATGTTAAAATCAATAGTTACAAGAATATAAGCTAAACACAGAAGTCAAGTGTAATACTGCAGCTCATTACTGCATCACTGGAAATACTCGTTTGTTGGTAACCTTATCCTTATCACCTTTATTCTTTGCCAGTCCTTACTGAAGGCGGATTGTTCCAAGGTATCAGCAAAATCGTCTACCGTTAAGCATATCAGTATATTAAACCTTTTGCTAGTTCAGTTGTAAGCTTATGAATATATTATGGAGAAGATGCTTCGAATGTAAAGGTTTTTGCATGCTATATTATACGAGTGAAAAAGAATTTACTGTAATCCGTGTGTGGCACTTGTACTCAATGCATCACAAATTTAATTTTTATTTGGAAAGACATTGTGTGTGCTAAATGGAATTACCGTAATTTCAGTAACATGCTCAAGCTTACGTCACCTTTCATTTAGTGCTTAGGGCTTTACCGCACGTGACTAGTAATTACCAGCGAGACAGCAAACATGGCATTGTTTTCAATTTGTCTGTCTGTGTGTGTATCTGTTAGCATGATAACTTTGCAACCGCTCAAAATACCATCACAAAATTATACAGGTGTGTAATAGGGATGAAAATCTCCTACGAGTTCGGAATTGGAGAAATTAAGTCAAGGTCCGTGGGTCTGTTAGCACGATAACTTCGCAACCCCTCAGGATATCATAAAAAAAAATACAGGTGTGTAATAAGGATGAAAATCTCCTACGAGTTCGAAATTGGTGGTAGTAGGTCAAGGTCAAGGTCATATTCCGAGCCGGGCTAGATATGTACAGGCTCGCTGATGGTGTGATTCCCCCTTACGGGGGGCCACTTGTTTACTCAATCACCAAACACATCACAGGAAGAAAACTCGCAGCGAAAGAGTTAACCATAAATATGCAAGGATGCCCTACAAAGGAACTAGAATCGTGTAGCGTTAGTTAGTATAAAACGCTGACATACTCATCAGGTCTTTTGAGTGAATTATACTGTGTGTATAAATGGTATCACCTGATAACATGTAACCTATGAGTGTGGACATCTTCACTAACTTGAAAAAGCACTCACCATAAAATTAGTTAATTTGAATCTCCTTGATTTGAACTGTGAGGCAAAAGATCATTACTTGACGTGCAAATTCTGTGACTGAGCTGGATGTTAGGAATCATCTTGACATGTTGCTAATGTGAAAGGTTGGGCTAAGTGAGGGAAGAGAATGCCGGAGGAAAGTGCTCGTGTGAGGCTAGCTTGGAGGGGATGCTCATGTGAGGCTAGTTCGGTAGAGAGGTTGTAGGGCGAAACAATCGCGACAGAAGTGCCGTTGAAAAGGCCATACTTCACCCTACCAACTCACCACCTCAACTCGAGAGGGAAAACGTGTGATGGACATCACCTAAAAGGAATGTTTTCAGTATCAGAGATATCTGTCTTATCAGGGAGCAATCTCTTGTTATCATGGACGGAGCAAACATTTGTTTAGCAATTGCATAGTAGTTTTTCATTAGCAGTTGAATGAAGAAACTAATAAATCGTGCGTGTGTTCACGGTTCCTCCCACCCCCAGCACGGTAAGGGATGGTGCTCAATGAAGCTCTGTCCACGTTCATGGGAGGAACGTTTCTACTGACTCAGAACGTAGCAAAGTCATAAAGATTATCAGAACCAATGTTGTATTTCAACGACATATTCGTTAATGAAGCATACAAACGAACTCGCTAATAAATTATGTATTGCGCTTGATAGTAATTATAATTTATTCAAGGATCTGAGGCTTCGGTCTCATAATGAACCAACTCTGAAGACAGATGCTTTTGACTCCACAAATACTTTCAGCTGCACAGTGCCTTAAATATGAGTGACATTAATCAATACAGCTAATCAACTGTCAAATTAAGATATTATATGTCCTATGACACAGCGTGAATATCTATTATATCTACCACATAGCGTATTCATACTCAAAACCCTCTCCAATATTTGACTACATGGCAATGACAGACGGTGGTGTGCCGACCAATCACACACTTCGATACAAACGTTACCCCTCCATTCATACATATCCGCTACCACCTACGTGTTTACTATAGGAGTTGTTGCCAGAGGCCGCCAATTGTGTCCAGCTTCTTTCTTCCCCGACTGTACATACTTATGGATAACAAGGGCGAAGGTATCGAAGCAATGGAGTAGGTGTGATAAATATTTCAATTCAGTTCAATTCCATAATAAGTCTGACATCTTCCAAGATGAGACAACTTCTTTTCCCCCCCTGGCCGTCTCTTGTGACCCCCCCCCCCTCTGTAGCGGCTGTTCCATTTGACTCCGCACTTCCACCACTTTATCACTGACAAAACCGGTAATTTATTTAGAATGGTAGGCTACTCTTGTCTGATGTAACATGTGCCTAAGTATTAAGATACCTTTTAGTTGCACTTACCCAGCCAGATGCGTTTATTTTTTTTTTTAATATAGGGAGTTGCAACAACACTATACCTTTTACAACACTCAATATTTCAATTCAGAGTCAACTTCCTCAAATTCATTGTCCGTTTGGGTGAAGCACAGATACATATTTGTTTCATGTCTGTTTGTATAGTACAATAACAATGCAAAACAGCATTTATGAGAATTGGAATATAAGGTACAACTGTTTTTGGTAAATATGATACTTCAGGTATGAAATTGAAGCCGTTATTAAAATGTTTATTATGGTTAACCGGCGAATTCAGAGGCATTCACTCCAACCAATCACGCGGCAGGAGTGTGCAGGTGCCACATTCACGAAAGTGGATCACCAGCTGGAAAAAAATCGAGTATAGCAGTGGGTATACAACCGTACAGCAACACACTAGAGGTCAGACTGGAGATGAACTGGTTGATGAGAGACATTAGATCTCATCGAAACAGCACTACCATTAACAGAACCTTGGAGTGATGCTGAGTAAAAAGCATAGTGCCCAGGTGGTGCACGAGGAGTGGCGAAACCTACAGGAGTTGCTTGGAGACACGCTCACAAAGAAGAAGAAATCAGAAAGGTCTGCAGCTCCTCCCAATTACTACTCAGCCCTCGACAATTCCATTCCAGTATGCTCTCCAAGTATGCCATAGTACCCAAAGTGGAGGAAGAATCAGCATAAGGGGTGAGACAACCCTGCCCCTGACAACCAACCAGATTTAGATTGATGCTTAGAAGGGGTCTTAGAATAGGACTGGCTGGCACCGTTATGCTTCACATTGTGCTGATTGGCAAAAGATAACCTGGAGGAAGAAGCCTGGACAATGGTCTTCTGTGATGGAGCAAGAGATGGCTTGACAAGGGAAGCACAAACTGCCCTAGATGAAACAGAGCAGGCAGTGCCACCATGAGAAGGAGCACGATCAGTATTGCACCCACAGTGATTGGATCCTGAGAGGACAAGGCTTCATGCATCTGAGAAGGTGCATCAACAACCGGAGCATCACCACTGTCTAGTGGTGGCCAGACCATCAGCAAAATACCATCCTCAGCCAACACTCGGCCAGACCCTTAAAATCCTGAGTAGAATGAGTAGTGGGCTCCATAGATGAAACCTTTGATGGTAGGGCCCTAGTTGCTAAGCACTCTGAGGAGCCACGACAATGCTTGCCATGGACAGGAGGGACATTATTTTTTTTTTATATGTCAAGACAAGGTGAAGCATTGACATGGACATCTGCTACAGGAGGACCGGGATGAGGAAGGCGTTCCCAAATGCAGGAAGCACCACCCTAGAGGAGACTCACTTAGAGACAGAAGGCACCTTACTAGAGAAAGCACGGCTACATCTAGGCTGCACCCCCTCTTTGGAACCCGTGGCTGATGAGGCTGGGAAGTAAAACCCCGAGAAGTAGATAGGGTTTTGTGTGATGGCAGATGCACCTGCCGGATACATTATAGCTTTAAGGAGAGACAAGGCAGCGGAAAATGTGACATCAGGACGGAATGAACATCTCCCCTACCCTGTCCTTTGCCTCAGAAAAGGAAATTTTCTCCTTTGTATGGCCAGAAACAACCTCATACTCAACCTTGTAAATATCGCAATCCCTTGAGGAAGCTTAATGTGCTCCCTCATAGTTCAAACGCATAGAGGGTTAAGAACAATCCATCATACCATGGGAAACACCACCACAATTTCCACAAACCTCAGGAAGACCGGACGCTTCATTCCGGCAAGAACGGCGACAATGACTAAACCTCTCACAATAATAACAACTTTTAGGCCCGGGAACATAAAGTTTGGCCTTAAACTTCCACCATGCATCAGTCACAACTGAGGGGAATGTAAAGCCATCAAATGTCAAGAAAAGTGAGGATGTTGGTGTTATGACTCCATCAGCTTTCTTCATAATTCTCTGTACTGTTACCACATCCTGAGGAACCAGCCCCTCCAGGAGAGAGGAATCACAATAAGAGACGAAGTACCAAAAATAGGCTACAAAACCCCGTGGGACTGATTTAATACCAAGGGAAGAGAGACAGACACTGGATAACTGGTGACCATAGTAAGGGACTGTATACGTGAACTCTCTTCTTCATTCCTGGCCTCCTGCAACAGAGAATCATCACTCTACAAGAAAACCTTGGGGGTTAACCCACATGCTATAGCTAAGTCATTGTGAATCCGAGAAAAGGTCAGGTTCCAGAAGGAAGTACCATCAGACAGTTTGAGTACCAGATATTTCACATAATTGCCTTGGACAAGGACACCAGGCAAAAACTCAACACATGTAATATCCTGACCCGCAGATTTGGCAGATGACACGAAGGGTAAAGGATCATCAGCCAAGGGGTGACCAGATGATGACGACTCATGTGGCTGGTCACTGCCTATACATGGATCTGAAGAAGTGTTTATATTAATCATATCCTCATATATGAGAGAAAAAAATGGCACGAGCCAAGAGGAACTGCCTAACAAGGAGTATGGGGACCGAGCTCGGGCTGATGGGAGCAGGGTACCTCGTCCCCAGGGGGTGACCCGAAAAGGAAACCCTGCGATGCGAAAGTTCGTTCCCACCAGTGCAAAGACCCCCTTCTCCTACACCATCCAGCCCAGACACCTAACCAACCAACTCAGGACAGCCTCGAGACAACCTGTCTGGAGGGCGGCACTGATGACCCGCAAAAGGTAACCTACATTTCAGGCAGCACTTAGTCAGACCCCTCACTCAAAACCCTACCAGCAGTTTGATCAGAGGGGCATGCAAGCCACCCCTGCCCACTTGGGGGGCCCTTGGATTGAACTATGAACCCAATCACTGGAGGTTGTTTATTGATGGATCTCTCTACAGCATTAAAGATGTGCTGCTACACATATGAAAAAACATGCCCTCTGTTCCAGTTGCACAATCATTTACTTGAAGAGAGACATATGAAATTCTTTCTTTCATTCTAGATCGCATAAAATACAATAAGCATGAATGGCTTGTTTGTGAAGATTTGAAAGTTGTTGCCATTCTTAATGGATTGCAAACTGGTTATAACAAGTATGCTGCATGTGTTTCCTGTGTAAGTGGGACAGCCAAGCAAGATCAGAACATTACTCCTGGTCGGAATGGCCACCGCGAGATTGACTGACACATGGATCCCACAATGTTATTAATAAACCACTAGTGAAGAAGATCATTTTGCCACTATTTCACATAAAACTGGGCTTAATGAAACAGTTTGTCAAAGTGCTGAAGCATGATAAACCAGCATAACGCAAGGAAAAATTTCCAAAAATACATGATCAAAGACGGCATGTTTTTGGCCCTCAAATTGGTCAGCCCATATTTGACAATGACTTTCAAGCAATGATGGATGAAACTGAGTTAGCAGCTTGGTGTGTATTTAAGAGTGTGTGCAGTGGTCTTCTGGGAAGGCACAGACAGGACCATCATGATGTTTTAGTAGATGAACTTATCAAATGTTACCATCTAGGTCGTAACATGTAACTGAAACTATATTATCTGCATTGCCATCTTTCCTTTTTCCTAGAGAATGCCAGGGCTGTCAGTGATGAACATGGAGAGAGGTTCCATTAGGACATAGCAGGAATGGAGAGTAGGTACAAAGGGAAATGGAGCCCAGCCATGATAGCTGATTTATGCTGATATCTGATGCGTGACCAACCAGAGTTATCGCACAAACCAAAAGAAAACACTAATAAGTACACTAATTCATTCCAGATCGATTGTTCAGTGTTTACTGGGATAAGATATTTGAAATTATAGAGTTTATGGATCAATGCCAAGTGAAAAAAACAGTAATTTTGAATTTTCTCATTATTTATTGCATTATACTTCAAAATTTTCTACCGTGAAAGTTTACGAAACTATTAAACAATACTGAGACGTGCTAGATGTATATGGCTGTCAGATTCAATATGAGCATCCTTGAACTGATAATAAAAATATGGCTTTTATTTTTTTTTTTTACCGCGAAATTTGTTTTACAGTGTAATGATTATAATGAACTGTATTATATGCACTGTACACTCACAAGCACTAGTTTCTGTTCAGGGGTGTCCTCTTCCTACCCCTGTATACCTTGGGAAGTGGGGAGAGGGGTGGACGAAACGAGCTTTACCTGCCGCTACCCCACTTCCAACCCTCCAAAATACCCCTATACCCCGACGTGCCATTCTTAACTGGCAGTTACATGTCAAGCTGACTTCATACTTGAAACTCATGGTCACACTACTGTAACACAAACATAAAAAACTAGGACATAGAAAAATATAAAAATAGCAATCAACACGCTGCAGCAAAAAAATTAATGCATTACGAATATAACGTTGACTCATAAAATATCGTAATCTGCGGGCACCCCTGGCCTCATGCACTGCGCTCGCTGTTTATTTTGTTCACACACACACACACACACACACACACACACACACACACACACACACACACACACACACACACACACACACACACAAACAAACAAAAACACATGCACAGAAAGGCAGACAAACATACACAGACATAGACACACTCGCATGTATACACGCATATATGCTCATATGCAAGCTCAAGAACGCATGCATACGCACTTGCGGAGAAGCAAACACCCACACACCCGTGTACATTACATGCTGTGTGTGTGTGTGTGTGTGTGTGTGTGTGTGTGTGTGTGTGTGTGTGTGTGTGTGTGTGTGTTCTTACCTAATTGTATCTTTACGGGAATGAGTCAAGCAAGTACTGTCCCGTGTATTAAATCATTTTTTATGAAACATATCCTTAAATTAATAAATAGTTTTGGCACACACGATTTCATTCGGTAGTTCATTCCACTGGTCATTTGCCATATTTTTGAAACTGAATTCTTTACGCCTTTGTCATCTTTCTTTTTATGCAGTTTTTTTCAGTGTCCTTTTGCTGATGCTTCCCCATGTCTATTTTCTCCTTCCATGAGATGCATTTATAAAGCATAATCATGTCTCCCCTTTTCCTCTCTCTTATAATGTTGGTAGGTTCAGTTTTTCTAGTCTTTCTTCATAGCTCAGATCCTTTAAGTTTGGTACCCATCTTGCAGCGGCTCTTTGTACATTTTCAGTCTTATCTATGTGTTTTTTGAGATGAGGATTCCAGACCACTGATGCATATTTCAGGGTCGGTCTGATGAATGATATTATTTTTCTCAGCATACCTTCATTTATATATGTGAATACTGTTCTTGTATTAGCAAGCAGTGATGCATGTTTCGTACCTTCTCATTTATGTTGTCAGCCAGTGATAATTTGGATAATCACTCCTAGGTCTTTCTCGTTTTCTGATGTGAGTAGAGTTGAACTTCCTAGCTTATAATCCCAGTCTGGTCATATTCCACTTTTACAAAACTTAATTACATGGCATTTGCCTACACTGAATTCCATTTTGCCATCTATTGCTCCATTCATGAAGCTTATTTAATTCTTCCCGTAGCTGTCTGCAGAAGTCTGTAATTTTCCTTTGTATTTTTGCATCATCAGCAAACATATTTAGATATGTTCCATTCCAATATTCCTGTCTATATCGTTTAAAAACATATTTGGTGCCAGCACTGAGCCTTGTGGAACTCCGCTAGTCACTTCCCTTCATGCTCAGTAATTTCTCATGTCCCTTTTTCTGAGAAAATCCTGCATCCAACAGTACAGATTTCCTTGGGTTCCTCCTTGATGGTACAGTTTCCATGTAAGTCTTTGGTGCGGTACTCTCGCAAAGCCTTTCTTAAAAACTAAATAGATACTGGCCACCCATCCTTCTCTTTTCTGTAGTGTTTCTGTAACTCTGTCATAGTAGCTTAATAAATTTGTAACACATGGTTTTCCTTTTCTTAAACCGAACTGTCATTCTGTTATCATATTGTATCTTTCCAGATTGTTTACCCCAATTTTTCTTATTAGCTTTTCTAGTGCCTTGCTTACAATACTGGTCAGGGAGACTGGTCTGTAGTTGGGTGGATTCTGTCTACTTTCTGTCTTGAATAGGTGAACAATGTTTGCTTTCTTCCAAATATAAGGTAGTTTGCCTGGACTTAAGGATTCCTTGAATATTGAATATATTGGTCTGCTTAATTCTTCTGCACATTCATGGAGCACCCAGCCTGAAATTTTGTCAGGACCATTTGCTTGTCCTTTGTCTAATTTACTCAACTCTTCCTGTACCTCTTGTTTCGATATTTGTATATCTGGTAATATGTGTGGGCATGCATTTTCCTTATTATCCCTCTCAAAATTACTTTCTTCTGTAAAAACTGATTGTATATATTCGTTAAGAACTTTGCAAATATCTTTTTCCTGGATATAGGTTGTCCCTTCATCCACGATGGACTGTACTTTAACTTTGGTTTTGTTTCGGATGTAGCTGTAAAGAAGCTACGGTTGATCACTACTTTTATTTATAATGTCCTCCTCAAACTGTCTTTGAGCTTCTTTCCTTGACCTTGTACAATCATTTCTTGCCTGTTTATAGTTGTTATATCTCCTCTCACTAATGTGTCTTCTGTATCTGTTTCACAGCAAGTCTCTTTTCTCTTTTGGTTTATTACGTTCTGTGCTAAACCACTTCTTTATCTTAATTTCTGTTTCTTTGTGCTGAGGGATGTAATTTTAGATTCATGTTTCATAAATTTCACCTAATTTTCTCTATATAACATTTATATCTTGTCCTCTAAGGTCCATTTTCCAATCTATTTCTATGATGTACTTTAAGTCATGGTAGTTCCTTTTTTGTAGTTTAGGCTCTTTTGTAACTTCCATTACTTCTAACTATATTAAAGTTGTAATTTAATACTGCATGGTTGCTTTTGCCGAATGGAGGGTGATACATTATGTTGTCGGTATCATTATCTTGCCTGGTAAATCTAAGACCTAGTAATTGTGGATTATCTAGTCCTCCTTTTCTGGTGTTTTCTTTACATGTTGTGTTGGGAAAAACTTTAAAAGATCCAGGAGCATTTGATCCCAACAGTTTTCATAGCTTCTTACTTCAAGAGCAATCCAATATATATTTGTATTGAAATCTCCAGTTAATATAATTCTTTCAAATTTCTCTTCCATTCCGTCCATTACGGAGCTTTTAATCTCTGAATTGTACTTACTGCCAAGTCTTCATATTTGCCTCTTTCCTAAGTGTTTGTTTTGGGTGGCATGTATAAATTTGCTACAATTATTTTCCCTTTAGATGTTTCAATCTCTAATGCAATAACTTCTACTTTTGAGGGTATATCTAGTTCTATCTCTTTGGATTTTAGATTTTAATTTGTTAATACCAGAACTTCTCCTTTTCTAAGATTTTTATTTCTTCTCCATATATTGTAGTCCTCAAAGCCTAGGATGTCATTTAATAACCTTGGGTTCAATTTTGCATTAGTTATGAAAATAATCCAATCTTCAGGGTACGGGAATAACTCCATCCCCCATCCCTTTCTCTGGCCTGTCTCTTTTTAGGAACTACAAAACAGAGGAGGGGGTCCCTAGTCCCCTCACCCCGCCCCTTTTAGTCGCCTTTTACGACACGCAGGGAATACGGTGGCAGTATTCTTCCTAACACAACCTGGCCGCAGAGTAGAAGTACCACAGTGTGAAAAGAGCGCTGGATGCGAGAGGGATGTCTGTTGAGCAAGGAAGAGTGGCTGTGCGTGACAGAAATAAATGGAGAGAAATTGTGAATGAATAAGTGATGACGCAGCCCTGAGGGGATATTCTCCCGCATTTGGTCTGATCAGCTAGTCAGGTCAGGTGCGGGCAAGGGGATGGGTCTGTTATGATGTGGCAGGGGTAAATCAGTTCTGCTGTCAGGCCCTGCTGCGGATGTCACTGATTGCATTGCCCAGTTGACCCTTGTGCGGTGTGGTGCGGTGAGGATCTGTCCGTTCTTCCCTTTGGGGCTAAGATGTGAATGAATGTGTTTGAATGGATGAGTAAATGGAGAGTGAGTCGTCCTGTCTCAGCTACCTCCCTTTCCTTGGGGGAAGCAGCCTAGGTATATAGATAGATAGATAGATAGATGAAAATAATATGAAGGTCCATTTCTTTGTTATAGTCTTTTATCTGTAATCATTTGGATACCATTCCGTCACAACCTTATCACCTTAACCTGTCCTATCGCTCTGGTACGGCCTGTGGACCCTCCAAAGAAACGTCGTTTGTGGCACTTTGGAGCTGCGGATTGGGAGGCCCTCAGGCAGTACTTCTTTGATTTACCCTGGAATGATTATTGCTTCCATGGCCGAGAGCCATCTGAGTGTGCCTTGCGCATTACGGAGGTTATTCTCTCGGGCATGGAAGCATACATTCCTTTCTCATATCCTCTGACTAATGCAAGAAAGCCTTGGTTTAACCACACTTAATCTAATGCTGTCCGCAACAAGGAGAGAGCCTATAAAAGGTACCGGGGCCAACCCACCCCTGAATCACATCTTTTATACGTTTTTGCCCGGACTCGTGCAAAGTATGTTCTTCACTCTGCTAAAAATACTTTCATCCGTACTAAATGCTCTCAACTCTCCAACTCGAATTCTTCCCGCTTCTTCTGGCACCATGCCAAAAACCTTTCTAACAACTTTACCTCATCATCCTTCCTCCTCTTTTCTACCACGATGGCTCTGTAGCTATTTCTTCTACCGATAAAGCAGGTCTCTTTGCTCAGACTTTCTCCTCCAATTCTACCTTAGACGATTCCGGTGCTGTTCCTCCATCATTTCCCCACTCTGACTTCCTCATGGCTAACACTATAATTTCTTCAGCTGATGTATTTTCCAGCAAACTCTCATCCCTTTTCTGTCCAACTCTCTAATGCAAGAGTTAACCGTTACTCCCAGCCCTTCATTTATGCAACAGGTCAACTCTGGAACTGTCTCCCTCTGTCTGTATTTCCTGCTTCCTATGATCTCCAGTCTTTCAAACGCAGTGTGTCCAGGCATCTAGAAGTGATCGGATCTTGAATATGGTTCTCTCTTGTATTTTGTTTTTCTCTTGGAAGGAACAATAATTGTGGGCTAGTGGCCTTTGGTTCCTTCTTCCTCGCATTAAAAAAAAAAAAAATGAGCACATCGACTTAATCATTTAAACATATTTTACATACTTCGAGTCTACTACCTTCCTTTTTTTTAGTCCTTTTTATTTATGTGCCATTTGCTTACTTGTATTCCCTCTGTTTAAAAAAAAAAAAAAACTTCTCTCTTCCTCTGATCTTTCCTCATTTTTTTGTTTTAGCTTCTTCCCTCTACTCCTTCAGCATTCCCAATTCCTCTTGAGGTAAGCATCATTTTTCCATCTTTTTTTTTAATTCCTCGGTTTCCATGAGTTTATTTGCATTATTTTAGTTTTTCCTCCACAGTGTTCACACTCTGAAAGGTTGCTTTCAGTGGCCTTGACTTATTTCTCTCATATTTCCCAAACCTTTTGTGTTCCTCTATATCTTGATCACAGATATCCTCTGGTACTTCCTTCACTATGTTCATTATATTTACCATCTCCATTTTGTCTCACGAGATTCTGTCCCATATTTCTTCTTCATCTATACTAGTGATTACTATAGGTTTGTTGATATATGCTGAATCTTTGACCAGCTTTGGGTTGTTTTAATTATCATTCCTTTCACTTCCTTTCTGATTCTTTTTTCTACGACTTTTGGCTCTAAATCTTTCTTTACTTTCACCATTTCAGCATACGTAATTTGTACTTCATCTTTGCAGTTTCTCATCATTTCGTTCACCTGGATTACCTTCTCCTCAGTATCACTGCTTTGGTTTAAAAGACTGCTTGCTTGCTTAGTTGTTTCTGTATCATTTCTTAACTCCTCCATAATACTCTCATGGTTGACAATTGTACTCACCACTTCACTAGTCATCTTTCTCAACTGACAGCTCATCTACTGTATTGTGTCTTTTTACTGTAAACTCCTTTACTATTTTTTTCATTTTCTTCCTTCTACATGCTTATTTCCTTCTTGATTTCATTTACTTCTCTTTGTAAAGTTTTCCCCAGTCTATTCACACTCACTAATAATTTATTATGTTTCCATTTCAATCAGTTCTGGTTAGAAATCATCATCCTGTTTTCTAACTTTATCCCTTCTCTTAACTCACATATTCATTTTACTAAAGATGATGCTCATCTTGCAGAAAGGTAATTCTTACTTAGAAAGATAACTTAGATTTACAAGTTTGCATCTCCCTGTTACCCATCTGGTGATAATGATGACACCCAGCTGATGATGCGTCATATCAGTGGATTCCTTTCACTGACTTTGATGTATTCTGTTATTTGGACAATACTTTTCCTCATACTTGCTCTACTATATTAGAACATCACTGAATTTAGCCTAGTACACAGCTTGACTCATATAAAGATACTATTAGGTGTGGCCAGTAATGGCCATCAGTGGCCACCGCAGAGCGAACTGACGTGACGTCCCCCCCCTCTCTCTCTCTCTCTCTCTCTCTCTCTCTCTCTCTCTCTCTCTCTCTCTCGTGTGTGTGTGTGTGTGTGTGTGTGTGTGTGTGTGTGTGTGTGTGTGTGTGTGTGTGTGTGTCAACAGACAGTCTACAAACAAACAGAGAGATAGTGACTGAGATAGAGACAGCAAAAGCTAAGGAGTTAGCATTACAGACAGGCAGTGACATTAAAAATCAGTGACAGACAAACAAATGTACCGTCGACAGCAGAAGTTCGTCCCTCTCGGCGTGCGCGATACGAGCCTGTTGATCTGGGAACACTATGATATAGAGTTGGCAGGTATGGTTTCAATGGCTTATATTAAAGAAGTGTGTTCGGTGATAAGAACACATTCCCTAATGATAATATTGAATTGCAGCAGGTGGGATAATAACGGTATTGTGAAATGTATGACATTGGTGTGTGAAGATTCTTTGTTACGGACACAGACGCACAGGATTATTTGGACTGGACTGATGTTACCAGCAAGTATAACATGAAATATTATAGAGCGTTTGCAGTCCTAAAGGTGAGGTGCAAGAAAATTAATTACCATGTCGGTTACACACTAAGCAAATAGACTCTTGACAGTGCGTGTTTTGTGACTGTACGGTTTTGTTTTACAAGTTTGATCACTTCCCTTCCTGATCTCTCTCCCCACCCGTCTCTCCTCTACCCAGTCACACTCTGCCATCATCCATGTTTTATCGCTAATGCTGAAAATCGTATGTCTGTTGGGAAAGTGTGGAAAGTAATCAATATAAAAGTGTTAAATGAGCTTTTTCTCCTCGATGGCTATGAAGTTTTATTCATGATTTGAATATAAATGTTAGTAATATGAATAAATCTTTACTGTGGTGGTAAGGAGACATTATTCTTCACCATTTATATAACACTTATAATGCCGTCGTTAATACAGTGCTCGAAATACACTCCCTCTCCATCCCCTCGCCATCTCCTTCCCTTCCCTTTCCACTGTCTCCATAACTCCTCTCCCTCCTCCCTTCCCCCCCTCTACCAATACCCTTCGTTTCTCTCCCTCAGCACCCCCAACCCCTGCCTATGGTTTCATTTAATTGACCCTGCTTCGTTTTACTTCCCTAACAAGATCGTTTTTTCATGACTTTAATACAGTTATTACCATTTACAGGAATTTAAGTCGTAACTGTAGTGACATAAACACAATACAGTACTCTTGCACGTAATATTGCCAACTATATTACACACAAGTAACCAGATTACTTATAACAATATTTCCAACGAAACTATCAGTGTTCAGTACCATCCCCCACATCCGGACTCCTTCCCTCCTCGTCTCCTTCCCCCTTCCTGTATCCCTCATTCCTCTCTACAGCTTATAACATATTTACCTATGGCCCAGTTTGTACTATATCTAACACCTTACCTTATCCATGGTATTCCTGCTTCCATAACCCCATTCCCAACATTGTGTTCCCCATTAGAGTGAGACCTGTGAGTTACGTCTACTTAATTTATAATTTAACCCGCCCTGTCACTACCACTTTTCCGCCACTGACTCCCCCCAGTCCCGACCAATTTTGGAAAAAAAAAAAAATTGGGCTCAAACTTCCGCTTTTGGCGAGAAATATTGAAAATTCATAGAGAAATCACTCACCTAAGGTTTAAAATACTCAATACAGGTAGCAGTACTCCTTACTTTACTGGATTTTCTATCAGGCTAGCTCCAAAGAAAACGAGTTCTATGGGAGGGTAACTATTCCACACCACTTATAAATGGTATTTATTTATTTATTTGATACAAATTTATATGTAGTACGAGAGTATATTGGTTTTCACACAGTAATATAGGCAATATAAGCATTGTTTCACTCACCAAACACATCAACATACCTGTCCTTTTTTGGCGACATTACCTGATCATCATTTCTGACTGTTTCTTCCTCTAATGCTACATGAACTTTGTCCTCAACGTTATCATTGATTGGAGAATCACTCTGACCCTAAATTTCATACAATGGCACAACATGTCTTTACTCTGGTAACAGGTGAATTGCCGAGACAATGGCGTGCAAGGGGGGGGGAGGTCAAGCAGGGTAAGGCATTGTCCCTGCCTGGCATCTTGTAGAGGAAGGTGTCCTGTGTATACGTACCAAAAATCATAAGCAAAAATTGAAAATTGTGCAAATTAGGGACCTTGCAATTAATTCGCGTTTATATACGTCAACGGGAGTGGCAGTGACAAAACGTGTGGACGTATATTCACGTCAACAGGATGCAGCGGGTTAAAACATTATACCATCGAAATACTTTGATCTGCACTCCCTCAACACATGATCTTACAAGGTCAGAAAATGCAGCCAGCAAGAGTATCCATAGCATTCCATTCCCATAGCTGCATAACATGGTCAGAACAAAAGGCACCGGCATTGCTGTCCGTCAGCGCCCTAATAACTATTCTGCAACTGCTGATATTATCGATGCAGGAGTGACAATGACTCGGATGAATAGGAAACGAACCTTTACCATAATTAACCCTTTCACAGCAACACCTGCACGCTGTTCAGGCTAATGGCAAGCATATTCTGCTAAGGGAACAATCTACTTATCCAAAGGGGTATAATCCTCCTTCATCGTATATGACGATTATGGTCGCCAAATATATGGTAGAAGGATACAGCTGTTTTGACTCATCAATTTCACTGTAATTAACCGTAACTGTAGAACTTAAAATTATCACCAAGAATACTGGCAATACTTATTCAGAACATTTTTTCTGGATGCGTGTAGATCATACTCTTGTGCAACGCAACACAAGCAATGATTATTTTCATTACTTATTTTCTTTGAGGAAAAGAAGGACGTTTGTGCTTCATATTTTATGTATGTAGGGATTTAAAAAAAATACAAATGTAAGCAAGAGATTAATGGCTAGGGGGGAGGAGAAGTAATAAAATGATGACTAAATTGAGGCACTGACTGCCGTTTTTTGAACAGTTAATGCTTCTTGACTGTCACTGTCACGCTCATTATAACGATCTTACACACCAATAAAGGAGACAATTCAAAAATATAACCCAAACGTCGTAATACTGTTTGGTTCCCGAGACAAAAATGAAGAAGGAGGAGAAAACAGACATTTGAAATAACAAGGGACAGAAGTCAGGCAGGGTCATTACAATAAAACCGTGGGGAAGTGTTTGGAGTGTTGCATGATAGATACAAGGGTTACTGGTAGATGGGGCGGAGGTAGGGTGGAGGAGGGAGACAGTGGAAGGGGGAGGGGAGGAGACGGCGAGGGGGTGGAGAGGGAGTATATTTGGAGCATGTAGGCTATTAACGATGGTTATATAAGTAATGTATAAATGTTGACGAGGAATGTCTCCTAACCACCACAATGGCGATTTATTCATATTACTAACAGTTATATTCAAGTCATGGATAACACTTCATAGCGATGGAGGAGAAAAAAAAAAGCTCATATAACACTTTTCTATTGATTGCTTTCCACAGTCTCCAAATAGACATATGATTTTCTGCATTATCGATAAAACGTGGATGATAGCAGAGCATGACTGAGAAGAGAAGAGTCGGGTGGGGAAAGAGGTCAGGAAGGGAAGTGATTTAACTTGTAAAACAAAACCATACACTCGCGAAACGCGTACTGTCAGTTTATATGTTTGTTTAGTGTGTAACTGACATCGTAATTAGTGTTTTCTTGCAACCTCACTTTTAGGACTGCAGACGTTCTATAATATTTCAAACAATACTTGCTGCAACATCAATCCAGTCCAAATAATCCTGTGCGTCTGTGTCCAAAATGAAGAACCTGCATACACCAAGGTCATACATTTCACAATACCGTTATATTCCCACCGTAACTTATCTCCGAACACATTTCTATAATATGAGTCATTTAAACCATACCTGTCAACTCTATCGCATAAAGTATTCCCAGATCAACAGGCTGGCATCACGCACGCTGAGAGGGACGAACTTCTGCTGTCGACTGTACATACAATATTTGCTGACAGAGAGAGAGAGAGAGAGAGAGAGAGAGAGAGAGAGAGAGAGAGAATGTTTGAGTAATCGTACATAAATGCATGTATTTATGTGTGTGTGTGTGTGTGTGTGTGTGTGTGAACAAATAAACAGCAAGCCCACCGCTGAAGCCCTGGGGTGGCTGTTGTTTATGATATTGTTGTAGTCTCAACCTAATAATGCATTAATTTCTTGGTGTAGTATGTTCATAGTTATACATTTTTACATGTCCTAGTGCTTTATGTTTGTGTGATAGTAGTGTGACCCAGAGTTTTAAGTATGAAGTCAGCTTGAAATGTAATTGCCAGTTAAGAATGACAGTTGGGGGGTAGGGGTATGTTGGAGGCTTGGGAGCTGGGGTAGAGGCGGTGGAGCTCGTTTTGTCCGCCCACCACCTTTCTTCTCGTGAGTGTACTGTATCAATACTGCATTGCACTTTATGCTTCATTTTAATCTTTTATTCATGAGGTAATATTGTAGGAAAGTTTTTTGGATAGAGGGTCGAGAAGGGTATTTAAACAATACCTGGCTTAATGATGAATGTTGAGCCTATGGGAGGGAGGGGGGAAGGGCATTATGTAATATCCAACAATGTGCTTTAACCGGCGTAGGGCTTGGCTGAATTACAGAGGATAATTGAAAGATTACTGTAATACATATTACTGCAGATAGTTACAGTACATAATAATATTATAGTAGTCCCATTTCCTTTACAGTTCAACAGTAACTGGCAAAGAGCCAGCCGGTAAAATATTCGTTTAGTGATACTGATACCTAACTTGCTGCATAATCCTTTTCTGGTACAACTAACAGCAACATAATTTTAGGTTATTTATCTATTTATTTATTTATCATTTTCAGAAGTTTTCTAAGTAACTCCTAAATTTCAAAATGACCCAGAAGGTAACGTGCAGTCTGCTCCTGTATACAGTTTCACTAAATATTTTTTCACTGACTGCTCTCTTGTTTGCAAGATGTGCAAACTCTGACATGACCTTGAGGAAAAGCTGACCGAAGCAACTATCAAAATTAACATCCTTACTTGCAGAGCTGATACGTTGGAGGAGTTTGTTGCTAGCAACATCGGCAACACTCAGGATGGGAGCAACACTCTTCGGTCAAGGAATGGTGTTGCCCAAGGTGACACTGACGTTGTTTCCCCTCCTACTACTGAAACTAATCAACCCCCATCTGAACAGAACAATATCCACCCAGTGCGTAATGGTGCAAGGGTTACAAGGATGAGATGCATCTTACCGGTCACTACTTACAATAAGTTTCAAATATTAGCTGATGCTGGTGAAGAGACTCATGAGGCATGACAGGTGGGAGACTTGATCATCCTTGGACAGCTCGTGGAGTTCTGCTGCAGAGCACCAACAAAAAGAAAGTGATATTGCATTCCAGGTGCCAGACTTAAAAATGTGACTGAGGCTGCAGAAACTGTTATGGAATATGCAAATAATGAATGTCAGATTACCATACACTCAGGAACCAAAGATGTAATGCAAACCCAGTCTGAAGAGCTCCTGAACAAGTTCATGTTGATGATTCAGAATTACAAGGAGAAACTAATAATACTGTACAGTAATCTCACTATTATCCAAACGACCATTGCCTGGACCAAACATTATGCGGACACTGTGATCTAGCTGTTCCAAACCATTATTCGTACATTTTTTCCCACAATCCGGACACAGTGCTTGCGCCTGTTTTGAAATTATTGTCGCAGGAAAAATTCCTGCCTGGACGGGTAAGAATAGCCCGGTAGCATCGCTGTGTGTGGCTTGTTTGTTTACCCTACGTCCACCAGACAACCAAGTTGCTTGCATCTACTTCAGGCGTGTCGCTTTTGTAGTGAGCAGCTCTCACTGAACCATTGTTATGGCGGTGCACGTGGTAGCTTTTGTGGTGGTTCCGTATCTGCTTCAGGCCCTGCTATTCCTTGCATGTCTACTTCGTAGGGCGTTTGATGAGGGCCATTTCACCAGAGAAAGGGAAGGGAGTAGTGCTGACTCATTAGAAGCAGGAGGTCCTGGGGAAGATTGATGCTGGATGGTTGAATTGTGAGTGTTGATGTTGATTTAATTCTACCTTACGGTACTGTACCATAATTTCATTATATTTTACCATGATTTTATTCCATTTTACCATTATGTTTTGTGTGGTCACTGCATTTTTTTGTGTAGCCGGTTTTATCATGTTTTTTTCATGTCACTGCAGGGTATGGCCCTGCTGTGGTGATTGCTTGTCTGTGGTTGATGGGTCTGCTTGACCATGGTAATTGCTTGTCTGTGGTTTATAGGTCTGCTTGACTAGATAGGGTAGTATAAAACAACAGGAACAAGTGTTGAACGACGTACAATAGTGGCCTTTTACAGTGACTTTCAAAGTTAGAATACATACAAATAGAGGTCATGGGGGAAGTCCGCTATTTGGACAGAGCCACTACTCAGACATGCCTTTGACTCTATTATGTTGGATAATCGAGGAATTACTGTATTCTCATTTCAGGTGTTCTCCCCATGATTGATGCAAGCAGTGTTTTTTAGCAGGGCTTTTAACTTACATAATCGTAGCAGATTACTTTTTACAGGAGGATTATGAGTTCGTAGACACTCAGAATCATTTCTATAAGCAACGGGTTCTGTTTGCACACAATGGTCTACATTTAAACTCGCTTGGCTCTGCTATCTTGGTCGTCCCTTGGACGGTGTAATGCGTTTTTTTTTTTTTTTTTTTTTTTTTTTTTTTGGGGGGGGGGCAAAAAAGACTCACCATGCAAAGCCTCTAGGCGAGTCAACGTAGATGTCATGAATCATGAACATACAAATGGAGGCAAGGATATTAAGGTTCTTCTCGTGAATCCGCATAGCTTGGGGAATAAAATTTCTGATTAAGAGGCTTATATTCTTGCTGAAAATTACATTGTAAAATTGGCGCAACGGAATTATGGCTCAACACAAAACAGCAGGATTTTTTTTTTTAGCGAAGTACAACATACCATGTTACATTTTCGGTAGCAAGAGAAATAATATGCGGAGGGGGGGGAGGGCGGCGTACTGTTATATGCTAAAGTAGGACTTTATCCGGTAGTAATTCCTAACCCTTCTGTTGATACAACTGACAGCAATTATCTCCACCCTAGAAACATATTTTCTTCCCTTGGCATAGACCAGTGTTTCTTAAACCTTTTCACTTCATTCCCCTCTTGTTGGGATCTTAACATCCTCATGGCCCCCCTTCAGTTTTCTCTTCAGCCCCTCACATATAATGAAGGAAAAATTTGTATTTTGCAGTTCTCCAGTCACTTTAATGGTTACAACTATTGATATGAATGTATATTTTGTTACTTATCAGTGGAATGGATGATACTGTTTGCTTTCAGTCAGTCGACAGCTCATGTCTGGGTCCTCATCTAACCGGCTTCGGCTTTTACTTTTTATGTGTAATAAGGTGGAGAAACAAGACTTACATAAATAAGTTGTGAAAAATAACAAGAGGACTCTAAGTGCGATTTCACAAACTTTTGGATATGACTTATACATGGAGCACCAGAACGCAGTCAGAGATTTTTTATAAAGGTCTCTGGCAACAAAATCATCTTGTGGTAAAAGAATTCGTCATCATCGGAAACGCCGGCAATATCAAGAGTGTCAGAGAAAGGATTCCTTACCAATTTCCTTCCTTCCTCCTTGAATTTTGGAAAGTACCTTTTGAGCTGTCTTTCCAAGGATTTCAAGTACTTCATTATTTCACTTTTGATTGATGGGTCAAGTAGGTGATCCTCTTCAATCTCATCAAGAAAAGTGGAAAGATTCTCAACCATGGTAACATTTTCTGCACTCACTTTCCTTTGCCAGCTCTGAAGTTTAGCAAGAAATGGACGCCTGCAGTCCATAAGGTGAAGTATATTTTTTTCCCTTAGCTTGTAGCTTGAGGCCTGTTTAGCTGCTCAAAAATGTCGGCCAGATATGCAAGACATGACTCCCACGACGCCTGGTTGAAGAGATGTAATAGATCATACGTTCCTTTCTCTTCCCGGAAAAGTTTAAGTTCCCTCCAAAGCTCACATAATCTGTTCACAATATCGCCCTTGGAGAGCCATCGCACTTAGGAGTACAAGGGGAGGGATTCGTCAGCTGAATCCATGTCTTCACATAGTTTCTGGAAAAGGTGAGAGTGTAGATCTGGTTTCACAGATTTCACACACTTTACAGCTGCATCCAGGACCTTGCAAAGGGCAACACGGAGGGTTTTTGACGTCTGTGCAAAATGATGGATCATACAATAACCACTTGCGCATTCAGAGCTACTTCCTTGACATGTATCTGTAGCCCAGATTTTTATGCCAGCATAACCGGAGTCCCATCAGTACAGACTCCACAACAATTTTCCCAGGCTTTTCTGTTAGCTGCGAAGAAAGAAATCATCTTTTCCATTTCATCTAAAGCCTTAGTGGTAGTTTCAAGCTGTGTGCAGAGCAGATGTTCATCTTTGATGTCATGCATGAAAACATACCTAACAAACATGAGTAGCCGTGCACAAGAACTCACATCCGTTGACTCATCCAACTGTACTGCGAACATACCAGTTGGAGACAATTTAATTTCCTGTGTCACTTGTTCACTTGTTTCACTAATTCTCCGTTTCGCTGTCTTTTGACAAGGAAATCTGCTGAATCTTTCGTGCGCTTGACTCTCAAGAACCCATTTGACCATCTTTAGAGCACAGGACTTAATCAACGTTTCACCAATCGGGTAGGCCTTTTTCTTTCTTGCTATTTCAAACAAAACCTCATATGATGCCTCTGCTACACATACTGTAAGTTTTGTTGTTGGAAAGCACCATTCCCATCCAGTCTCTGTTTTCCCAAACTCTGTTCATGGCACCTGAAGAAACTGGGGTCTATCTCTGCATACTGAGGGTGGATTGTCATCAAGTGATGCCTCATGTAACTAGCCTCATAGAATCTTTCCACAGCACTTTGAAATACAGCACACGCTGAGGTTTCTCGATGCCATCATCGAGGATTGATATAAATTCGTAGTGAATGGATTCATCAGTGTACTTCCACTTCTTAACAACGCTGGCAGTCATCGCAAGTCTACTGTATATTTAAAAAAAAAAAAAAAAAAAAGCTAAACAGATAGGTACAGACGAATAATAAATTCTAAAATTATCTGGTCATTTGCACAAAAGAAAATTAATTCACAACACTGATTTAAAAGTAATGTTGAAAAAAATTACCAGCATCAAACGACTTTCACCAAACTAGCATGATTTATTTTTAACTACGCTTAATTGATTTAAATTTTACGCAGCATAAAGCCACTGGTTTTCAGTACTTGAGTTGTCTGAAAGTATACTACATTCATTTTTTTTTTCATTTTTTGTTGCTAATAAGTTAGAATACATTTCATTAAAGAAATTTCCAGTTAATAATGTAACTGTCACCACTAGCGCAAATGAAGCAAACTTTGTCTGGCATCACAGTAACTATTAAATTCTCCTAATTCTCTGCATGTGATAGCCGGGTTCCGTCGTCACCTTTACTTAGGCACTGAGTATGTTAAATCACGGTTACATTCAGCCGTTTTCTCAGTCGCCTAAGCACCCGAATCGAGCACGCGTTCCCGAGCCTCGGACGCCAGCACCCGATAACTGAGATTAGTTTTCTCAGTCAATGAATTTCTCGGGTGCGAGCACCCGAGCCTCGGAACCTAACACCTGAGTGACCAGCACTGAGCTGGCAATACTGACCAGGCCCGCCTGTGGTAGTTAGCAGTCCTTTACCACCAAATAGTGACCAATCATATATAATTTTGCATAAATATAGGTATATTATATTTTGAGTAGTTTTTTGCTTGGCTAAAATCATTTTAAAAGTGTGTTTTGAATGATTGGTCAGCAAGAGGAGCCAAGGTCACTCACTTACGGAACATTTACCCACATTACCAATGGTTTAAGGCATCTTAATTAAGGCAGGAAACATGATTTGGTATTGTTTTAAGCATATATCTGAATGTACAATAGGTACATATTACTTTTTCCAACCGCCTGCAGTGGTGACTTGCAGCCAAGGCAGACGATGGAGCTGGTTTGTTGACGATAGCTAGTATTATTGTGGCTGCACCATACTCTTGTAAAACATTTTAGTGTACAAATTTTTAACAATACTCTGCACCAAACCATCGAAATAATATGTACTGACGTTACCCAGTACATACCACACGTATTTTCATATATTATTTTTGAAAATAAACATAAATTTTACAGCAACCTGCCCAACTCGGACGGTGTACCCTGCCCGATTAACAGTCGGGTGCTTCCACCCGATTGTTCCAATAATGGCCGTGTCACAGGCCTCGGAAACGCCACTGAGAAAACCAAATCGTTCTCGAGAGCTAGCAGACGACCTCGGGTGTGCAGTCCGAGGCGACTGAGAAAACGGCGGATTGTAAGAAAACAATGTGAAAAAGCGCATGAAATTACTTTATGCAGCATTACTCTTTGAATAACCATATTTAATCATTACCATATCAGTGTCACACTGTCACAAATTTTGAGTAATCAGTAATTGCTGATGGAAAATAAAGTAGGGAAAAAGATGTCAGACAGAAAAAAATAAACATAAGATACTACATATTAATGTATAACCATCCCAAAACATTGATAACTCGAGGAAAGTAGCAAAAAACAAATACTGTATTAAATCTGTAGCTAACAATACCCTGCATTAAAATTTCACATAACATTTCACACTGTCAAAATTCAAGTCATAGCTGCTGAATCTGCATTGAAATCGGGTTCGGTGAAGCCGTTTGATTTAAATTCAACGTAACACGGTGATTTTTTTTTTTCGGCATTGATTTTAATACAGATTGGTGATAGTGAGTTAGTCCGATTTCGTTGTATATTTGTTTGGTGCAATTAACCAATGATAATAAAAAAGCAAGTGAATGAGAAAAGGAACAGAAGTTAGAGTACAAAGAGAGTGCCACTTGTGAGTGCAATATCAAAGGTGGAAGTGTGATAGGGAGACCACCAGAGAGCTGGGAAGGCAGAGTGGAGGAATATTTTAACGATAAAACTATATGTATATCATAAATACCTATAGGTAGGCAGACAGATACAGACAAAAAAAACAACAAATGTAAGTCAGTTTCACGATACTATTATCAATTACATATCTCAGAAATAACACAAAAATAGTGTACAGAAAGCAGTATATATTTCTCACAAACTTACATCTGCGGCCGACAACTGCGGTCGTGTCCATGAGGGAGGTTACAACAGGGAGCAAGGGAGACACACTTCCACCCTATACACAGTCCTAAGTGTGCTAAAAGAATCCCTTCTATAGAGGCGAATAAGATTTTATAATTGCTCGACAACAAGTTCACTCGTCCATATTGCATACAAAGTGTTGCTACTTAGCCAGATTTTTTCTTGCCTGCTCGTTGGTTCAGCAGTGTCAAAACACATTAAGTATACGCTGGAGCAAGAGGGGATAAGGCGACAACCTTAAACATGTGACCCCTCACTGGAGTTTAAAGCAGACACGCACCGATTTACTACTTACACTAGCCCACCATGGCCCCCCTAAAATTCTGCTCACAGTTTGAGAACCAGCTTTCACCCCGACAACCTTACACAGTCGCATATCATATGAATACAACTTCATCAAGCATATTCTAATTTCATGTTAATTTTTCTTAAACAGATCGAACATAGCAACCCTTCCATGAACTTTTTTGTGCAAACACTAACCTACTATAGCCAGCCCAAATGTACTTAAAATTACTCTATACTCTTAGTTAAGTGGTATAAATGTCTGTTCATTGCTACTATGAATTTTATGGTTGACAGTTACAGTAATCTTTCATGGTTGCTGCAGTTTTAGCTTATGTCTTTAACTCGTTCGTATATTGAAGGCCAGGGTATTGCCAAGGCACTTGGCAGATTTGCATGCTTCTTCCTATGTACTGAACGCTGTACACCCTCCCCAGCTCCCTCCATTTTCCTGTCCATCACCTGCATGACAAATCCTAAATTTAGCATGAATGCATTTCGTAATTTTTTTTTTCGAAACGACAAACCATGTGCGATTAATACGTCCATACAAAAAACGCACATGAGAATCTTCGAAAAGTTAGGTTAGTCATCTGTTTTTATTTCAAAACTGTGTTCGTAAAAATGAACGTCTTTGAATTTAAAAGTAAACTTTAGGCTTATGTACAGACAACGAGAAGTTGTATGGCTTTTGTTGCTATTGCCTGAATATATATATATATATATATATATATATATATATATATATATATATATAAAACCCAATTAAATGCAAGTTTCCGCACTCCAACAGGTGCACAACTACTCTAACTGGTTTGACCGTGGCGAGAAGTCAAAAGACTGTGAACTTTCTTATGATGACCTGCACGCCACTCACTCCTCGCCCACTCTGGCCAGTCGCCCCCTCCCCCTCCCCAACAGAGACAGGCAAGACGACCAGGGACCACAAGACGCTGCGGAGAATCACAGTGTCATCAGTGTTACCCCTTAACCTTGTCAACCAAATGATATAGTGATATTCTTGACCTCTCCAGACGATTTCACGACTTCTCCAGATGATTTTACTCTGCCTGTGAGAGACGTATTTGAAATGAGGTGTTAGCAAGTTTTTTTTTTTTTTTTTTTTCGGCTTCAGCTAAGAATGTCCAAGTCATGGAGCCAATTTTGATTATTTGTTGTTTTTATTATATTTTAGGTTTTACTTTTTAAAAATTTAAGTAACAACATTATATACTTTCCTTACTACAAGAGAGCCCTCTATATCTCTATATAACTGTGCAGTATCAATGAGAATATACTGAATATGGAGTACTCGAGATGAAGGTGTCAGTCACTTCTCTTCACTATGCTTGGTATCGGTGAACTTGACAGCTAAAAGTCATCTCCTCAGGAATTATTACAAATATTAATCATTTTTTTATTACTGTGCTTTCCTCAATTTTAAGTAATTTACAATGTACTGCGCATTCCAGTTCTTGTCTGTTACTGGGACGCCTATGTCAGCAAGGTCTGTATCTGCCTTATATAATTTTCTACTTCCCATAACCCTTTACACTGTTTTAATCTTTGTTTTTACGTCCAAAGATTGCGTGTTTGCACTGTAATTTCGTGGAGCAACTAAATATCTTCACTCTGAACACCGTCAAAGTTGGTGGACATAATACAGACCACGCTGTAAAAACACATTGTGTGACAGACAACTGTTCTAGTAAATAAGATGTAATCACATTAGGCAGTTACAGACGACTATTAGGAAGGGTGTGGGTTAACTGTCAAACTCGCTGGTGAAGCACTGCAGAAGAGACAATTGGCGGTAGTGTAAGTGCCATAGGAGGGTCCGTATCACATCCTTCTCAGCGATATATTTTTGAATTTGATAACATGTTAATGTGTGTTGTTTAAATCGTTTTAATACTGACCTAGTTTGCACCAATAACGCACAGGAAGATACTTGTCAGGACACTGGGATAACATATTATATAATCTAACAATGCATACCGTAAATGGTAAAACTGATTTACATGTATTCATTTTATATAACATATATATATATATATATATATATATATATATATATATATATATATATAACAGGTGCATTAACTTTGGCTGATTCTCAATACAACTGACTTCTATAGGCTTTTTTTTTTTTTTTAATATGTCCGACTCAGGCCATAGGCTTCACATCCTGCTATCAAGGCCCAGTAGTCCTCCTACATACCATACACCTCCACATGTCACCACTTCGGCGTTAACACCCACCGTCCATACTGAATACATGCTAGGGCTAGCTCATACAGGACTGGTGTATTGGTATTAGCGGGGGTATTTTTACAACATGTCGGCGAGGCTTCTGGTAGATCAGTAAAGCCTGATTTAATGAAATTCAAATCCTTAAAATGTTCCCTGCCTCAGCGGGATTTGAATCTGGGTCCGTCAGGACTGCTGGCCACTTCTCTACCGATTGAGCCACCGCTTGTTATGATACTGCCCTCACATTACCATTGTATAAATGCAAATATACATTATATCACTACAATGCAATGTTCTGTGTTCAGTTTTTACAAGCATACTCCATACAATATATTCCTACGATATGTAATGTTTCTACAATATTATTGTGTCTATACTATACTGTGATAAATACCATGTAGTACTATATTAAGACAATATGAAAATTGTTAATACCCGTACAACAGCTTACACTAAAATATCATAACATACTACACAGTAGCTAGTAACACATATGCTGTTAATATGTATTATAGAGGTTTGAGGAAAGTCGTGCCTAAATTCGTGAGTGTTGGAGGAAACAGCAGTGGAGATTCTAGCTAGTGAATTTTTTGCACACAGCACATTATGACATATTGGAAAACTTACAGCACACACCTGATGGAAATCACCACACGTGCCCACATACCTGACCCGACCAGTCATATACAAAGGAAATTGGAGAGACAGGGCAGAAGGGGTTGGGGCACGACAGGAAACAAGAGAGGCGCAGTGGAAAAGTAGGAGTAAAGGGCACGGTGTTAGCTAGCATTAACCACACTCACCTTAGTGCTGCTCTTGTCAAGATGACTCCCTCTTGAGAATAAAACTGTAATCAAACCCCAGACTCATCTTTATCTTTCTCCTGTCATCCACAGCAAAACCAACTTTAAAATTCTCTCCTTTTACAACCGCTACAGTCCAACATTTTTGGAAACGCCTCGGCCACGGCTATGAGATTTTTGGTAGCAGCAATCCTACTAACCATGACTACAATTCTACAGTCCAGTCCACATTAACATAACAGAAAACAAGAACAGCGACAAGTTCAAGCTACACGACGCCTCCCAACTTTATACTGGTGGTGGTTCTACAATATGCAATTGCAACCAACCTCCCTATCTCTTTACGTCTATCTACGACTACGTAAATCGACTCTGGGGGCAAGCAGCGAAAGTGAGCCGACTACTCTCAACCGCTACAACGATAAACAACAGCGGTAAACATAGCCGATTAACGCCTCTATTAACAATCAGCGAACAACTTACGAGTCAACGCTACAATCAAAACAAGATATTACGATTGAACAAGAAAACTACAAGCAGGTGAGACGTAACCAACATCAGCTACAAGTTCGCACCATACAGCAAGAAACATAGTAAAACGCTGGACAAGTAATCACAAGCCTACAAGGTAATCACAAAAAGAGAAGGAAGAGGCGCGAGCAAGCAACACAGCAGAGAGTGAGGAGGCACTGATTTAGTGGTGATAGGAAAGACAATGCAGCAGCACTTGAGCCTGCATTTACCCGGCCCTGACTCACCATTACTCATCTCATTCACCATTACTCACCATTTCTCACCGCTGTCTCATCACCACGACGCTGAATTTTCGAGGGTGACGGTGCATGGTGATGGCAGCATAGCATCTATCACCCACCTGCATACCTTGCACATCATCCTTCACCTTCTGTCTAGTGAGTGAATATACTCTTACTTTTTTTCTCCCAGAGAGCCCTTTTTTGCTTATAACTTCACGAAAGAACATCACCATTATCCTATAGGGATATAGTGCAAAAAGATATAAAACGTGCTTTATATTTACAACAATTATCATATTTTCAACAATCAAACTAGGTAACAATTATGATAGAGTTATTGAGGATTACAGGGATAGGAGGGAACAAAAAAAAAAAGCGTACAGGCAGTGAGCTGACATTACGACCTGATATAAGCACAAACAACTGACCCCAGCCACCCTTCACAAGCTATTTTACTCTTTACTTTTTGCAACATTTCTCTTTCTAATAGTTTAACAATACCACTTCATTAATATACAAACTTAAGTACATATACCTTCTTCAATTATCTGTATTAAGTCCATTACGAAGTACTAGTACCAACAGTAACAATTATATATAGATAGATAGATAGATAGATAGATAGATAGATATAGATAGAAAGATAGATAGAAAGATAGATATAGATAGATAGATAGAAAGATAGATATAGATAGATAGATAGAAATTATATATATATATATATATATATATATATATATATATATATATATATATATATATATATATATATATATATATATATATATATATATATATATATATATATATATACTGTATATAGCATTCATAGGCTACATAAAATAAGTGTTTCATGAGTACAACTAGGCAACATTCCACAGCAATATGTGTCTCTTACTTAGTGATTAGTGTAATTACGTGATGTTAAAACAAAGAAAAAAACTTTAGTGCCAGAGAAGACAGCATTAGAATTAACCCAATGAAAATTCAACGATAGTAGAACGAGAGGAAAATGTAGCTAACACACATAGTTCATCACGAACACGAAATCAAGAAACAAACACTTCACATGTGAGAGGAATTGAGGATAATGACGCTTCTTGGACATTTTTCTGTGACGTAGAAAGCGAAGATTATAGATCAGTCCCACATTCTTACGAAAGCTTATTCATTAGAATACGTATGTCCGGAAATACATACTCAGCTGTGACTTGTCGTTATGATATTTTAGTGTCCTGACATAGTGAGGTGTAATTTCCAGAAATATATATATATATATATATATATATATATATATATATATATATATATATATATATATATATATATATATATATATCTTTCAGAAAAAGATCTCCAAAGGACGAAGAATGAGACCTGAGGAGCCGTACTGTAATCAGTGTAGAAGGCAGTCTAGCCCATGTTCCTTAAAGAACTAGATAGTGCTCAGAGAGAGCATACCTCTGCTAGTGCCATTGCCATTAAAAAGGATACGGATCTGAATCCGCCCTAAAATTTATTCAATTCTTTCTTGGTGCATGGCCCACCTTTCCACAATATTTCATTGAAATTCATTGAGAACTTTTGGTAATACTGTGCGGGATACTTAGGATCCGGATCCGGATCAGCTCCCTAGTTTAATCATTTATTCCTTGGTCCATGGCCCACTCTTCCACAAAGTTTCATCAAAATCTGTTCATAACATTTTGAGTAATCCCGGATCCGGATTCACCCCAAAATATAATCAATTCTTTCTTGGTCCATGGCGCAGCTCTCCACAAAATTTCATTGAAATTCATTGAGAACTTGTGGAGATATTGCGCAGGATACCCCGGATCCGGCCCAGAACTTAATAATTTCTTCCTTCGGCCATGGCCCACCTTTCCACAAAATATCATCAAAATCCGTTCATAACTTTTTGAGTAAACCTTCTAACAGACAACCAAACAAACAGACAGAAAAAATAACGCGGAGTAATACAGAACCCCTTTGGCAGAGGTACATATTAACATTACCATTATTAGGTGTGCTATATCATTTTATGTCGACACAGCTTATATCAGAACATTACAAGAGGGCACTGAAATGTGATGTGCAGAAAAGATCGCCAAGAAAAAGGTGTTATGAAATTCCTATAGCGATTCCCAATGCACTCCCACGACAATCAGGTGAGAATCGAGGATAGGAGAGGTTTGAATAGTAAGAACATAACTCTTCCAGTCAGATGACGTATTATATATTTCATTCTTCTTACCACCAGACGATATTCATAAAGTTCAGACAGGCCTGTAGTAGACATTAGAGTCAGTGGAGGCTGTGTCTAACGCATCCAGTTTAAAAAGCCTCTCCAAATCTAATTGAAGTTGTCTGATAGTGGCAAAATAAAAATATGAAATACAGTGTCATGGCTAATGGTTTAAAAGGTAGAGCACATTCGTATAACACTTTAAGCCTTTTTGCATTTTTTCTCGCTGTTACCAGATGATCTTATTAAGCTGAGGAGAGCTCTCTGGTACTGAAGTGGTTAATGTAGGCAATATCTTTATTCTTCAGTTCAAAAAGTGTATTGTAAGCTAAATAAAACCATCTGGAAAATGTAAGATTAAACAACAATGTCGTCCTCGGGCTCATGAGGTTAAGTTTAATAATCACTTTGGGGAACATCATCCCAAAATCATACGCCTAGCACAAGAAGAATTTGCAGCAGCAGCAGCAGCAGCAGTAGTAATAGTAGTAGTAGTAGTAGTAGTAGTAGTAGTAGTTGTAGTAGTAGTAGTAGTAGTAGTAGTAGTAGTAGTAGTAATAGCAGTAGTAATTGTAGTAGTTGTAGTAACTGTAACCCAGGTCCATCTGGACGTGAACCCGGTGAACTGCAGGCAAATACTATTGCAGCCTATCACACCCGGTTTGGGAGAAGAAAGACATTTGTACTGTACATCTGGGTAGGTCCTCCATCTGAAAGTATGAGAGCCACCACATGAAGGCATCCCACTCCAGTGCCAGAATATGTAGTTGCAGTGAGTAATGTCGATTCACATGTCCAGTAATAATGAAACTTACCACCGTGAAAAGTTTCTTGTGCCCCGAAGATTGCATTTTTGGAGCTGGAATATCATTCCTCACTGCCTTCTTGTTTATGGTAACGATGCGTATCGATGTTTATGTCCGCAGCTGTACGATGATTTGCTTATTTCACATTTTATCATCTGTAGTGTCCATTCCCTAATAAACAGTCTGTGATATTTCATTGCTTTCTGTTCCAAAACCTACTCAAGCCATAGATGGGGAAAAAGTGGTTGGGATTAAGAAAATGAAGAAAGGGGAGGAGGAGGAGGAGGAGGGTTAGGATTAATGATTGTCAACTGCATCAGTCATTAACCCCTAAAGCTTAGATGAAGGCCATAACCGTCAAGAAACAGGTGCTCGGGGCAGCTCTGATAACGGCAATAGGCGATTTGTAGTTCCAGCCAGCGTTTGAATTCCTGTTTATCTTTTATGGTTCTCAGTGTGTGACATAGGCATACTGGAGGAGGGTGACTTACAGAGCCAGTCTTTCACGGAAATCAGGAGCGGTAGCAGAGATGTTTTCTGCAACCATGGAGTCCGATTCACTTGCCGCCTGAGTGGCTACCTGACCTCTGCCATTTCCACCCATATCTTGCCTCCCACTCCGCAGGGAAGGGATTGAGAGATAGTTCGATTAGGAGAGTTTTAGGCTGACAGATGTTGTCATTATAAGTGAAGAGACAATGTCCGAGTGTTAGTTACTTCATAGAGTGTATAGTGACATGTGTCGGCCACCCCTTAATGTTTCCCATCTCCTTCCCGCCGATCTCGAGCCGCCTATGCCTCACCACGCACCAGCATTCTCATTGCCCCAGCCTGTCACTTCGCTGGTGCATGGGGAAGTGTAACATAAATAGTGTAACTATGGACATTTAAAAAGTATCAGAGAGAAATAAGGAAAATTTAAGTGAAAAAAGTAAGTATTTATGAAAGTAATGACTGATAATCATTTAGTGAAGCAAGATTGTAGAAAAAATATAGGTAAGGTATAGAAGATAAGGAAAATTGCAGATAAACTTTCATTTATATATTTGTGATAAGCCTGTTGTGATACAAGAAAAAAGCTAGATACATGCTTTGCAAAGTAAAGAAAACTTAAATGAAGAGAAGTATTTACAAAATTATGGACTGACGTTCATTTAAAGAAGAAAAGATTGTATAAAAAAAAATCCAACAGTTATAGAAGATAAGGAACATTAACATAAAAAAAAGTTACAATAACTAGCGATTTATGTATTTCTTATAAGTTCGTTGTGAAGTAAGAAATTCGCTAATTAGTCTATTTATCTATCTATCTATAGCCATATGCCTTAATCCCGATAGGGGTGGCCACAAACAAATCGCCTCCATGTAGCCCTGTCCCCTGCCATAAACCTCTCCATTCCATCTTTCCATCTCATCCTCAGTCTCTCTCTTTCTCTCCCCCTCCACCTCACTTACATACACTCTTCTCGTTAGTCTCTCGTTCTCCATCCTCTCCACATGGCCAAACCACCTCATTGTATTTTCTTTAACGTTTTCTATCACATCTACATCACACCACAACACTCCTTCACATTTTCACATCCCAGTCTGTCTCTCCAAAGGAGTAGACTGTAGCACCAATCGAACAGGACAGTATTTCCAAGGTGGATGGAAAGCTGATGACAGTGAGAGCTGGAGCTCCCGTTTCATCAGCCCTCGGGACTAGTTTCCGACCATCCCCCTTGGCTGAACCTTTTCAGTGTCTCAGTCACACAGAGAGTAGGCCAGCATGCTCTCCAATACAAGTTTCTCTATCAACACCAAACTACATGCACAGTACATACTACACTTCCTTTTTTCAAAATTTAAAAAATAATCATGTCTTCGAAATATCACCTTTGGCTCTCCTCTCCTTTCACTGATCCACCTGGTGAACAAGCCTACACCTTTCCTATCCTTAATGACCTAGAGCAACTTGTACAGCACCCTACCCGTATCCTGACTGCCTTGGAGAGAGCTCCAGCATACTTGACCTCTTCCTTACAACTAATCCTTCTGCTTATACTGTTAATCTTTTCTCTCCGTTGGGCTCCTCCGATCACAACCTTATCACCTTAACCTGTCCTATCACTCCGGTACGGTCTGCGGACCCTCCAAAGAAACGTCATCTGTAGCACTTTGGAGCTGGGGACTGGGAGGCCCTCAGGCAGTACTTCTTTGATTTTCCCTGGAATGATTATTGCTTCGATGGCCCGGAGCCATCTGAGTGTGCCTTGTGCATTACAAAGATTATTCTCTCAGGCGTGGAAGCATACATTCCTTTCTCATATCCTTTGACTAATGCAAGAAAGCCTTGGTTTAATCACACTTGTTCTAATGATGTCCTCAACAAGGAGAGAGCCTATAAAAGGTACTGGAGCCCACCCACCCCTAAATCATATCTTTTATAAGTTTCTGCCCGGAATCATGCTGAGTCTGTTCTTCGCTCTGCTAAAAAAAATTTCATCCGTACTATACGCTCTCAACTCTCCAACTAGAATTCTTCCCTCTTCTTCTGGCACCTTGCCAAACACCTTTCTAACAACTTAACCTCATCATCCTTCCCTCCTCTTTTCTACTCTGATGGCTCTGTACCTATTTCTTCTACTGATAAAGCAGATCTCTTCACTTAGACTTTCTCCTCCAATTCCACCTTCGACGATTCTGGTGCTGTTCCTCCATCACTTCCCTCCTCTGACTTCCTCATGGCTTACATTAAAATTCTTCAGCTGATGTATTTTCTGCCATCAAAGGCCTCAATACTAACAAGGCATGTGGGCCTGATGGAGTCCCCTCTGCTGTTCTCAAGAACTATGTTTCTGTGCTTACACCCTGCCTAGGCCTTTATCGCCTTTGTCTATCACCTTATATCTTTCCATGCTGGAAGTTTGCTCTTATTCAGCCAGTCCCAAAGAAGGGTGACCATTCCCAGCCCTTTAACTATCGTCCAATTGCTTTAACATCCTGTATCTTAGAAGTTTTCGAGTCAATTCTTAATAGAAAAATATTAAAGCATCTTTCCTATCACAACCTTCTTTTTGATCGTCAGTATGGGTTCTGTCAGGGACGCTCCACTGGCGATCTTCTCACTTACCTTTCAGACTCCTGGTCATCCTCCTTTCGGGACTTTGGCAAAAACTTTGCCATTGCACTTGACATCTCCAAGGCTTTCGATCGAGTCTGGCATAAATCTTTAATTTCCAAACTGCCCTCTTACGGTTTCTATCCATCTATCTGTGGCTTCAGCTCTAGCTTCCTATCTGGTCGTTCTATAGCCGCTGTTGTAGACGGCCATTGTTCTTCTCCTAGATCTATCAACAGTGATGTTCCTCAGGGCTCTGTCCTATCACCAATTCTCTTCCTTTTATTCATCAATGACTTTCTAAGCTGTACATGTAACCCTATCCACTCACACGCTGATGACTACACCCTTCACCTTTCCATTTGTTTCCACAACGCCCATCTCAGCAGTTACTTCAACAAACAAGGGATGATGCTATGGTACACCTAATGTCTGACTTGGCTCGAATCTCTGATTGGGGTAAAAATAATCTTGTTTTTAATGCATCAAAGCCTCAGTTCTTACACCTATCAACCCGACAAAATCTTCCACAAGGGTACCCACTAATGTTTAATAATATTCAGTTTAATCCTGTATCATCCATGAACATGCTTGGGATTTCATTTACTCGGGACTTGCCTTGGAAAGATCATATTACATCTCTTGTAAAATCTGCTTCCAAGAGATTAGGTGTGCTAAGCTTACTCCGTTCCTTTTTTACCCCTGCACAATAGTTGACAGTATACACGGATTTTATTCGCCCCTGTGTGGAGTACAACTCTCACGTGTGGGGAGGTTCCCCACATTCCGCTCTTCTCAATAGGGTGGAGTCAAAGTTTTTTCGTCTTATTAACTCACCTCCTCTTACTGACTCCCTTCAACCTCTGTCTCTTCGCCACACTGTTGCATTTTTATCTCTTTTCTATCGCTACTTCAATGATCACTGCTCCTCTGAACTGCCTGCATGCATTCCTCCACCTCTATGACGGGCGTGTAGCACCCGTCTAGCAGCAAACTCTCATCCCTTTTCTGTCCAACTCTCTAATGCAGAGTTAACCGTTACTCCCGGTCCTTCATTTAGCAACAAGTCAATTCTGGAACTGTCTCCCTCTGTCTGTATTTCCTGCTTCCTATGATATCCAGTCTTTCAAACGCAGTGTGTCCAGGCATCTCGATGTGATCAGATCTTGAATTTGGCTCTCTCGTGTGTTTTGTTCTTCTCTTGGAGGGAACAATTTAATTGCAGGCTCGTGGCCTTTGGTTCCTTCATCCCTGCATGAATATATATATATATATATATATATATATATATATATATATATATATATATATATATATATATATAATGATGGCCAGCAAAACCAGAGTGATGATGTACATGATTTATTATTGGTGACGTTTCGGTTTTATAACACAAACCATCTTCAGACCTAAAACAGTGCAAGACTGTTAATTTACTTTTAATGGTTCTTACTTTAAACAAGTCGACGGAGTGGCTATGGGAAATCCTCTTGGACCCAGCCTTGCTAATGCTTTTTTAGCTTATCACGAATCTATATGGTTAAAGGATTGTCCCATCCATTTTAAGCCACTTTATTTCAAACGCTACGTGGATGACACGTTTGCCATTTTTAGGTCCCCGTCTCATGTGCCCTTGTTTTTGGATTATTTAAATTCTAAACATAAAAATATACAGTTTACCTGTGAAACGGAGCAAAATAATAAACTCCCCTTTTTAGATATTTGCATAGAGAGAACAGAAGGAACTTTTACAACGTCAGTATACAGGAAACCTACATATACAGGATTAACTACTAAATTTAATTCAAACGTTCCCCTCCAATATAAACGTAATTTAATTCTAACTCTGGTGACTAGGGCCTATAGTTTATGCTCCTCATATTTTTCTCTACATAATGAGCTGCAGTTTCTGAGGAAAACCCTGTACCACAATGGATTCCCAACTAAATTTGTAGATAAGTATATTGGAATACAGCTAACTAAATTAACAACCAATACTTTGAAAAAAAAATCACACGGTTGAAAAAGCTAAAGTTCATTTTTCAGTACAGTATTTAGGTCCTAAATCAAATTTTTTACGTAACAGGATAAATAATTCACGACTTTTATCCGCAGATATCGTTGAGGGTGGTGTTTAAATCTTCCCAAATCCTGTCTCAGTGTTTCATGTTTAAAGACCGTGTCCCGGATGCCCTGCAGTCCTCGGTGGTGTATCGATTTCAGTGTGGCTGCTGTAATGCATCCTATATTGGTCAAACTAAGCGCCATCTAGCTACCAGGATTGCCGAGCATCAGGGAAGATCTCATAGGACAGGACTCCCAATCTCGAAACCATCATTTTCTGCAGTTCAAAATAATTCAGATTCGGAAAGTCACCCTATAAATAACCAGAACATTCGAATTTTGTTCACTGCACGAGATGACTTGACTAGACTTATAGCGGAGTCTCTACTAACGGCAGAGCTACGACCATCCCTTGGCTCACACGACTCCCCTACACAGTTACTCTGTTTTTAGCTGGTAAATTGTTGTATTGTAATTTTTATTTCATATGACCTGCTCTGTTCCCTGTTATTTTATTTTGTGGAAGATGAGAAAATTATATATTGGTTTATTTTCTATTTTGTGTGTTTTTATTTTTGTTTTAGGTCTGAAGATGGTTTGTGTTATAAAACCGAAACGTCACCAATAATAAATCATGTACATCATCACTCTGGTTTTGCTGGCCATCATTAGATTCCGCTTCCCACAGCACGAAAGTATCGCTAATATATATATATATATATATATATATATATATATATATATATATATATATATATATATATATATATATATATATATATATATATACTGTATATATATATATATATATATATATATATATATATATATATATATATATATATATATATATATATATATATATATATATATATATATATATATATATATATATATATATATATATATATATATATATATATATACTGTATATATATATATATATATATATATATATATATATATATATATATATATATATATATACAGTGTACAGTATATATATATATATATATATATATATATATATATATAGTGTATATAACCCCACATGCTCCTCTCAAATAACTCATTTCCACTGCTCTCACTTTTGACTTGCAGCGTTCCAGCGAGGTCCAAGCTTCGCTTCCATACGTTACAGTTGGTACTGCAATACTATCATGCAGCAACTTTGTTGCTTCCATGCTCACTTCGCTATTTCATGTTGTTGCTTTCAATGAAACAGCAACCTTTCAAAGAACCAGGAACCTTTCAAAGAACAAGCAACCTTTCTTCCTTGCTGTACGCTCTCAAACACTTGACCCTCTAAACTTCCATTCTTACGCATCACTCTACCCAAGTACTAAAATGCACTCACATTTTCCATTTTCTCATCATCCAACCTGAGTGTAAATTCACTGACTTCATTTCTCCCGAAGACCCCAACTTTACTCTATGGTACATCTACCTTAAGGGCCAATCACAATGCTGAGCAAAGCTGTCTAAGAGCGTCTGCGATCAAAAATTTCTGCAAGTTTACCTGAATAGCAGCAAGCTACCCCAAACAAAGTGAAGTTTTCGTAGTATGAGCCACATTGTGCGAGTATGTACGAGTGAAGTACGAGAAAAAAAGGAATGTCGTGGAATAAATTGTACAACAAAGAATGATCGCAGCATTCACATGAGTATTGAGCAGCTTCTACTGAGCTTATATGAGATCGTACGATAGGTCTTACAAACTGGTAAGACCTTCTGCGAGTACCTGAGTTCGTGGTGGCTCAGAGAAATTTGCCTGCAGCAGCAACAGTTTTTTGTGAGCTACCAAGAGGAATCTGACCAATCACGATCTAGACCACAACCTGCACAACCTTTGGAGAGTTTGCACGATAAATTCATAAGAGTTTATAAGAATTTCACTGACCTCAAAAATTTTGAACTCACAGAAACTCGTAGAAAACTCGGCTCGGCAGTGTAAATGGGCCTATAGATTCCGTTTCTTACGCACACTTACAGACTCATTCATCAAGCATTGCAGTTCTCTTTCATCTCCACTTAACAATACAGTATCATCTGCAAACAACAGAACAAGAAGCTTCCAAACATTGACCTCTGTCACTGACCACTCCAACATCCACTGCCCTACTTTGTATCTCTTTTAGAACTCCGCCTGTGTACAGATTAAACGACAATGGAGACATGGCATATCCCTGTTTCACTCTAACATTCAGACAGAATAATTCAATCAGTCCACTATTCACACGCACTGCAGCCTTAACGCCCTCATACATACTACTGTATTCATGGCATTCAACAGCTTCCCATTTATTCCATATATTCTTAGTATTTTCCACATTCCTCATCTGTCCACTCTGCCATATGCTTTTTCCAGATCCATAAAGGCTAAATACAAATTCTTACCCTTCTCTACAAACTTTTCCACAAAAACCCCTAGGATGAATATCTGGTCTGCACAACCTCTTCCCTTCCTAAAATCTCCCTGCCCTTCCCCAATTAAATCCTCTGTTATTTCCCTAACTTTGTCAGTAAGTATTCTACTATAAACTTTTCCTATTACTCTAAGAAGACAAATGCCCCTATGACTACCACACACTTCTTTTTCCCCTTTTTCTTTGTACCGGGGAATAATTATACCTGACTTGAAATCCTCCGGGACTCTACCTTCCTCTCAGGCCAGTCTGCACATCTTCCATATCTGTTCTACTAGTATCTCTCCCCCGTGCATGAGCATTGCACCACACACTTCATCAGTTCCTGGGGCTTTTCCTATTTTGACTTTCTTCATTGTTTCCACTACTTCCATTCTACTGACCTCTTCCTCAATCTTATCTCCCTCCTTTTCCCACCCATTCCACAGCCACTTATAGTCGCATTACTTACATTCTCTATGTTTAATAAAATACTTAAAGTGTTTTCTCCATCTGCTCACTTTTTCATCATTCTCGAATAGCAATCTACCATTTTTATTTTTCGCTCCCATGCTACCTTCATCATCACCCTGTCTAACTCTCTTTACCTCCATCCAGAGCATTTGCTTACATTCCATCCATTTTACACTCAGATTCCTTCAAAATTCCTTATCCACTCCTTTCTTTCTCTTATTATCTCTTAACCTCTCTCTTCCACTCCACATAAAACTCTCTATTCCATCTCTCAAGTTCCTCCATGCCTCTGCTTCTCATTCACCCACACTGTAAAAGCTTTCTTCATTTTCACCACAGGTTGTCTCACCTCTTCATTCTGCCATGTTGTTCCTTGCACCCCTTTAGAAGAAAATAGAGACCTCAAGGGTATCTAAAACTATCTTAAATGACACACAGAAAACTTACATGCAGAAAAAAAAGTGATCTTTTGCATCAAGTATTTTGTAGAATAAATCTTTGGAACTTGTTTTCTCTCTTTGCTATGCGTAAAAGAGGTGATAATTCATTTCTGAGACAGTGGCAGATGGCAGTGCATAGTAGTGTCAGAAGTTCAAGTGTGGCAGGGAAACGCGAGCGAGTGCACAGTAAGAGCCAAAAATACTCGTTTTGGCCTAGGTAGGTCCCTTGGACTCTGTGCAATAGCCACCGGACTCAGCCACTCCTTCTGAACACAGCCTGCTGCGACCCAGAGAATTACCTTCATTCATCACCTACCTCCCACAATTCCTTCATCTGGAGACCTTTTGGACACTTGCAATTGCGCAGGATGAAGGATTGGTCAATATTCTGATCTTTAACTGAAAGCCCTATGTGCTGTAGTGATGGAGCAATGACTGCTTGAAAACACCCTACTTCTCAGGAAAGAAATTCTCTGGAGTAAGCACCAGCTAGTCAAGACCACCACCCGAGTTTGGGGGGGGTTAAGAGAGGCAGCTTTCACTCTCCCAGCTCTTTCCCTGATATATAGACCCAAAACAGGCACAATTACGTGCAAAATTCCAAGTTTCCTGCTGGGTGAACAGATACAGTATAAGGGGATGGAAAGTTAACTTTGCCCAAGATTGTGCGTTGGCTTGCGAGTTTCGTGTTCTAACCAGTACATCGCTGGCTCCCCGGGATAATGAATGCAAGACATTGTATGGAGGAAGTCTATGCTTCAGGATCAGGATTCACAAACTAGGCCTCTTGGAATATAACAACATATTTTTACCTAGAACTCTTGCCTACCAACAAACGGATATATTGAAACTTGTTTGAACCTCAAGCAATGGAAGGGGTTAGTAGAAGGACGCATATCTAACTCCTCCAGTTTGAAAATACTTTTCCAAAGGATGAACAGAATCACTGAGAGATACAACATTAAAAATCCAAATTACGTCATCGGATCTGAAGGGGTTAAGATGAACTCTGTGCTGAATCCTGTTTACATGAATTGGTAGGAATGGCAAATATTCACACGACTCTTGTGCTTCTTTTTTTAAGACAAATGCTAGTAATGAGATATTATTTTCATAGTCTATTTTGTTTTGATTGATTGATGACACTACGTAACATCAGAGGTTATTGCCGCTGTACATCAAGATCAGAGTCAAAAAGAGTAATAAAAAGAAACAAAACTCTAAACATGAAACATCACAGCCAGTACAAATATCGAAGTAACCCTATAAAACAACACACAATAACACTATAGCTTTTTTTTCTTCATGGAAGGAAGAAGGAACCAAAGGCCGGAGCCCGCAAACAGTTCTTTCAAAGAAAAAAAAAAATACAAAAGAGAGACAAATTGAAAATCCTTTCATTTCGAGATGCCTGGACACACTGCGTTTGAAGGACTGGAGATCATGGTAGGTAGGAATTACAGACAGAGGGAGACAGTTCCAGAGTTGACCTGTTACATACATGAAGGACTGGGAGTAAAGGTTAACTTTTGCTTTAGGGAGTTTGACAGAAAAGGGATGAAAGTTAATTGCTAGACGGGTGCTACACGCCCATCGTAGTGGTGGAGGGGTGCAAGCAAATAGTTCAGAGGAACAGTGACCGTTGAAGTAGAGACAGAACAAAGATAAAATGCAACAGTGCGGCGAAGAGACAGAGGCTAAAGCGAGTCAGTGTGAGGAGGAGAGTTAATGAGATGAAAAGCCCTTGGCTGCAACCTATTGAGAAGAGCTGTATGTGGGGAGCCTCCCCACACACGAGAACTGTACTTTCTACACAGGGGTGAATAAAACCCGTGTATACAGTCAACTACTGTGCAGGGGTAAAGAAGGTACAGAGTCGGCATAGCACATCTAATCTCTTGGAAGCAGATTTTACAAGAGATGTAATACTAGATCTTTCCAAGATAAGTCCCGAGAGAATGAAACCCCAAACGTATATTTAAGAATGATGCAGGATTGAGCTGGATATTATTAAACATTAGTGGGTACTTCCTGTGGAGATTTTGTTGGAGTTGATAGGTTTAGGAACTGAGTCTTTGATGCAGTAAAAACAACAAGATTATTTTTTACCCGTCAGAGATAAGAACCATGTCAGACATTAGGTGTGCCATAGCCTCATCCCTTCTTTGTTGCAGCAACTGCTGAGATGGACGTTAAGAGAACTGAATAGAAAAGTGATGGATGGAATCATCAGCATACAAGTAGATAGGGTTAGATGTACCAGCACAGAAGGTCATTGATGAATAAAAGGAAGAGTGTTGGTGATAGGACAGAGCCCTGAGGAACATCACTGTTCGATAAATCTAGGAGAAGAACGATGGCAGTCAGATGGCTCCCGGCCATGGAAGCAATAATCATTCCAGGGAAATTAAAAAAAAAGTACTTTTGCCTAAGGATCTCCCAATCAGCAGCTCCAAAGTGCTGATTTAGAGAAGCCTGCTTCCTCACAGTAAAGAAGGTAGCTCCTCCCATCATACACGCCTCTACCAAGGATTGAGAGACAGACAGTAAGATCCATCTTCTTACTTGAAAACATGGAAAGGAACCGACTGGGACACTCCAGTCAAAAGATGCCTCTACAGTTACTGGGACCAGACAGTCCATCACAATAAGGAGGGGGAGGGGGTCTTCCCTCCAGAGGTATATTATGTGCCAGGCAGTGTATAACCTATCCATAGGCAGGTCACGGCATTTTCCCAGTGGCGCAGCATGGTCAGAGAATACCTTTGGACTCACTCACTGCCCGCACCTCCCGGAGCTTGTTTGGAACAGGATAGTGTATCCCAAAAATGCTGCATAGGAGGCTTGTACAGCAGCCCTTGTCATTAGGAAGTAATCTCTGTAGGGGAGAGGCCTGTTAGGAAGGCAACAAAAGAGGTAGCTGCTGACCTTGCCTGCCTCATTTGCATGCTCATTTCTGTGGTGACCCCACATGAGCTGGCACCCAGGAAAATGATACCCTCGGCACATGACGGCTCAGGAGGAGGAGCACTTTCTAAAAGCCTCTCAAACGGAAGGGTTAGGGAGGGTTAAAATGTTCAAGGGCAGACAAAGGCTGCCCTTGAATAACTAAAAATATTAAATTTACAGTCGCATGGGTAAGAATAAGTAGCAAAGCCATCAGGATTGCTGACAGCTCTGCAGTAAAAATAGAGGCAGGGAAGGGTAAGCTGCCACTCCGGCTAAAATCAAGTAAGATTATTCCAAATCCGACGCCAGGATCAGACTTTGAGCCCTCGGTAAAAAATTGAGACAGACCTTCTATACATAGCAGCATAAGCTAAGAACTAAGTTCAGAAGCACCACATGAGATACCATAGCCTTAGGGTTTGTGTCATACCAGCAAACTCTAACCTCAGGTAACTCCATGGTGGAACCACAGATGTCCCCATGTGCAAGGGACTGAACCATTTGAGAGATTGAGGTCCAGTCAAAAAATTCCCTTCTGTCCTATAACTAAAAGGGGCAAGAAAATGGTGGATGGAGGTCATAGAATGAGTGATGGGTGAAACTTAAAAACACAGATCATGTGTAGGAGTCTCAGGAAGTCACTGGACCCTGTCCCAGCAACTCACCACATTGGATTGATATTGTAGCTCCAATCCCATTTCCCCCTACATCCACAAGCAGTCTTGTGACATGTGAGGTGCAAAATGCTCAGTGTAGCCAAATGAAGGCCTGCATGATGCACAAAGTCCAAAGTGTTTAACCAGGCAGTGGTGCAGCTGATGAATACACGTCACAACCATGTTCTAGTTTGGAGAATACCAAAGCCTTATGGAGCAGGATGAGGGTATGCCTGTCTGCAATCCCAGTTTGTATGTGCCAAAACCATTAAAAAAGATTTTGGGCTCTTAGACAGGAGGCCTTAATTCTGCCAAAAAGTGTGGGACTAAGTTAGGTGGGGATCAAAGGTGAGGCCTAAAAACCTCACCTCCTCCGGACAAGCAATCCTATGGTCATTTAAAAATAAATCTGGGCCAGGATGCATCCCACAGAAATTGCAGAGAAGTGCACTGCAACAGTCTTAGATGAGGAGAATCTAAAACCACGCTTCTGAGCCTAGGTAGAAGCCCAGTGTATAGCCAGCTGCAGCCGGCACTCTGCCACTGACATGCAGGATGCACAGCAAATGAGACAGAGGCCATCAGACCAAGAGAGAGCTCCTTACTCCCCAAGGTAGGGAGCTCTACTATCTCATCTATTGCAACAGCAAATAACTTCACACTGGACCTGGAGCGGTGGCGTGACTTCTGCCGTGGGTCTAGCCAACACAGGCTGTCGAGGGAAGGAGAGAGGACAGCATGAGGCCAAACTCTGCAAATCCCCCCACGACCCCTCCACGGGGCCCGAGAACCTGGGAGTGGCTTTGGTTGCTTGGGCAAGTACCATATCTCTCAATACAACACACACACAACGGCACCATTTTTTCTACACTGAGAAATGACTCCCGGGTGGCTTCATTTTCCTCGACGACTTCTTCTAGCAAGGGACACTGAGAGCAATTCAGGACGCACCAACAAATACGTATGTCCAACATGCTCATAACCTACCACTTGAGCCGACAGACAAAGGGTTCAGTTCAATGCAATTCTTGCAAGAACTGGACCCATTACACCTGCACAACACTTGCATCCGGAAAACATTACACAAACACTTGGACCTGCTCCTTCCCCCCACCCACTAACCCCCGCACCAACCCTACTTCTACTTCCTCCACACCTCATCAGCCTAACCCACCGATCCTTCCCACACCATCCAATCCCTCAGCCCCTCCCATTCCATCCCAACCCTTACCTCCATCAAAACATTCTCCTAACGCCCTTCCCCTTCACCCACACCACCACCTTCCTCCCTCCATGCTGCAACAACCAACACCTCCATCGCACACACAACATAAACACCCTTCAATTAAACATAAATGGCATAAACACCAAAAAACAAGAACTCACACAATTCATCAAACAACATAACATACACATTGCCATCTTACAAGAAATAAAACTAAACAGAACACAAAAAACACCTACATTTCACAATTTCACCACCATTCGACAAGACCAGGCCGATGGTGGTGGAGGTGGACTCATCACTCTGGTACACAAATCCATTAACTTCTCAGATACCTGTGCAATACACAAAGTTACTTCTCCCTCTACATACCGCCACAATGGAAATGCAGTCAATTAAAATACGCACTGGTAACAAATCACATATAGCAATTGCCAACACATACATTCCCCCACAATCGTCCCCTCACAGTACCACACAATTACTCTCCACAAGTACACCACATCACTAACATACCTAACATCATCCTGCGTGGTGATTTCAACGCCATGGCGTCGGCCTGGCATTTTTCAACAACTCTGACACAGACAGAGGGCTGGAACTACAATCCCAAACATATAATCTTTTCATACTGAATAATCTACTTCAACACACCCGTATCCCACACCAAGCCCTCTCTTTCCACCCATCATCCCTGACATCACCTTTGCTCCCCAAACATTGTCCCCACAACATCCTGGAGAGTGGTCAAAACCCTTAGCTCTGACCACCTCCCAATCATCATCACTACCAAAACCAGAATCAACCCAGCTGGCCACAGACACACATACACTTATAAGAGAGCCAACTGGGAGGCCTTCACAACTGAAACAGAACAAAACTTTTGCAACATTAAACAGGTACATCCATCACAAACATCAACACCACTGTTCACACTTTCAATACAATTATACAAAATGCACACACAAGCGATTCATCCAAATAGGCAACAAAAGAGACAACCCCAACTTCACACCAGAAACTCAAGGCCTCATCAGTCAACGGAACACACTTCGACACTCCCCCCAACACCCCATACACAAGAGATCTGTACAACAAATACAAGAACTCAAATTAATCATAGTAAACAATAAAATATCGGAACAGCAAACACTAAACTGGAATACCATTATCTCCAAACACCTGATCACTTAACAAACACTAACAAACTCCACCAAACACTAAACAGCATCGCACTCTCTAACAGCGGCACTACACAATCACACACTGCCATCACAACAACAGACATCATACCCTCAAACAAACAACAAGCAAACATTCTCATCAATCACTTTTCATACGTCAGCCATCTAAACCCCCATCGCGACGACCGACTTGTCATCCGACACAACAGACAGTTCCCCACAGACACAGGTTGGTTTCACGACTTCCTCACTTACAACCAGAAGAAGCACATCACTAGCAACCTTTTAAGTACTTATCTGTCTGTGGACCAGACAACATAAACAATATACACCTTAAACACCTTGGACCACAAGGCATACAAACACTCACCAACATATCAAACTACAGCTACTCACGCAACATAATACCCAACATCTGGAGGCATGACCTTATCATCACTATCCCCAAACCCAACAAAGACCCCACATTACCTTCTCCTCACCACCCCATCACACTCCTCTGCACCGCCTCGAAAGTCACTGAACGACTGATGCTACAACTAGTTACACCTCACACATCCCCAAGCCCCATCACGACACGGTTTTAGGCCACTTCACTCCACAAACACTCTTCTTCCAGACCTTACACAAAGAGTTTTTGATAGCATGAATTCAGCTAGGCCACCACACAGAACACTCCTAGTCACACTAGACATTAGCAAAGCATTTGATGTCATCCCCCTCCACAACCTCACAAACAAAATATTCAACACAAACTTGGCTGGGAAACTACTTAGCTGGCCTTTGTGCACATGTAACATTTGCCGGTCAGTCTTCGAACATCAGAAATCTCACAAATGGCTTCCCCCATGGATCTGTTTTGTCCCCCTACACTCTTTAACCTATACGTGCACAACATATCCACACTCCACACACCACAGATACACATGGCTTCCTATGCAGATGATATAGCACTTACATGTACACACCAAACGCAAACACAGCCGCACACATCCTCCAACCTTACCTCAACACACAACACGAATGGTTCATCACAAACAGGCTCTAAATAGTCCCAGCCAAGTCTACAGTGACCCTTCTCACAAACTGGACAACAGAACACAGTCACTTTCCACACCTCACCATAAACAACACTCCCCTACCTCACACACACACACACAGAGGGAGTCAAAGGAGGCAGACGTACGACATCGGCGCTCCGTACCAAACCAACACGCCCAGTGGCATTACCTAAATTAGTATCTTTACATGAGTCAAGCTCTGTACCAGGTTAGAATCACTGGTATAGAAGAGGAAGAAGTAAAAAACAAGATCACAAGAGACAAAAAGGAGATGGCAAATGTATTGAGCTTACTGAAAGAAGACATAGAGGAACACAAAAGGTTAGGGAAATACGAGAAAAGCGGACAAGACCTCTAAAGGTGACTTTCCAGAGTGTAAACACTGTGGAGGATATACTAAAAAATGCAAAGAATCTTATGGAAAAAGAGGAGTTCAAAAAATGTATGGATAAAAAGATGCCTAACACAAGAGGAACTGGAATTACTGAAAGAGAAAAGGGAGGAAGCAAAAACAAAAAATGAGGGAAGATCTGAAGAGGAGAAGAAGAAATTTTTTTACAAAGTAATAGGATTGCAGGTATGAAAGTGGTACACAAACAGGGTGGAATAAAAAGGAGGAAGGTAGTAAAACCATGTCTTGACAAGTATATAAACAAGATGATAAAGTTGATGTACTCAAATGTGGGATGGAATGGTGGTCTAAATTAATAGAGATGACGATTGTCAGAGTAAAAATGAACCACAAATAATATGCCTAACTGAAACAAAATTAACACCAAGGATATCCAATGACATACTAAACTTAGAGGAATACAATATATGGAGAAGAGACAGAAATTTAAAAAAAGGAGGAGGAATTATAATATTAACTAAGAAAAATTTAAAAGTCAATGAAATAAAACTAGATATACCATCACAAGTAGAACTGATTGCAGTAGAGATCAACACATCTGAAGGGAAAGTAATTGTAGCCAATTTGTACATGCCACCTAAATCAAACACATAGAGAAAGAGACGAATATGAGGACCTGGCAGAGAGTGTTGGCTAATTCAGAGTTTAAGATCATTACGCCATAAAATGGAAGAGAAATCGGAAAGAATTGAGACTAACTGGAGATTTTAATACAAATATAAATTGGAATAATCTAGATATAATTAGCCAAGAAAGCTGTTGGGACCAAAAGCTCCTGGATCTCGTGCAAGAGTTTTTCCTAACGCAACATGTGAGGGAAACCACCATAAAAAGAGGACCTGGATAACCTTCAGTGCTAGATCTAAATATTTACTAGTAAGAAAAATGATACTGACTGTTTAATATATCACCTTCCACTCGGTAAAAGCGATCATGCAGTACTAAATTACAACTTCAGGATAGCATATGACATAGTTAACAGCAATGAAAGTTACAAAAAGAGCCTAAACTATAAAAAAGGAAAGTATCATGACCTAAAGAAGTGTTTCTTAGAAGTTGATTGGTAAAATGAGCTTAGAGGACAAGATTTAAATGCTGTATATAAAAAATTCTGTGAATTTTATGAAATAGGAGTCCAGAAAGTACATCCCACAGCACAAAGAAGCAGATAAGAAAATACAGAAATGGTTCAATACAGAATGTAAAAAATCAAAAGAAAGAAGAGATTTGTTGTGGAATAGATACAGAAGACACAATAGTGAAAGGGCGTATAATAATTACAAACAGGCAAGAAACGATTATACAAGAATAAGGAGGGAAGCCCAAAAACAGTCTGAGGAGGATATAATAAATAAAAGTAGTGATCAACCAAAGCTGTTTTACAGCTATATCAGAAGCAAAACCAAAGTAAAAGATATAATACAATCCATTACGGACGAGGGAATCACTTATACACAACATAAAGATATTTGTGAAGCACTAAATAAGAATTTCTAATTAGTTTTTACAGAAGAAAAAAATTTTGAGAGGGACTATGTGGAACATGCATGTCCACACATACTACCAGATATACAAATAACAGAAAAAGTAATACAGGAGGAGTTAAGTGTTATCAGATAGAGGAAAAGCAAGTGGTCCTGATGAAATTTCATGTTGGGTACTACGAGAATGTGCAAAGGAGTTAAGTAAACCATTATTTTTAATTTTTAGGAAATCCTTGAGTCAAGGTACACTACCTGATATTTGAAAAAAGCAAATATTGTCCCCTTATTCAAGAAAGGAAATAGACAAAATCCACTCAACTACCGACCAGTATCACTGACCAGTGTTGTAAGCAAGGTATTAGAAAAGCTTATAAGAAAAGCTTGGGTAAATCGTAAATCATCCAGAAGAACACAGTGTGATAACAGAAAGACAGTTTGGTTTCAGAAAAGGAAAATCATGTGTTACTAATCTGTTGAGCTACTATGACAGAGTAACAAACACAATATAGGAAAGAGAAGGATGGGTGGACAGTATCTATTTAGATTTCAAGAAAGCTTTTGACACAGTACCACACCAAAGACTTTTATGGAAACTGTACCATCAAGGAGTAATTCGAGGCAAACTGTTTTGTTGGATGCAAGATTTTCTCATAAAAAGAGAAATGAGAACAGTACTACGAGGAAACTACTCATCATGGAAGAAGTGACTAGTGGAGTACCACAGGGTTCAGTGCTGGCACCAATCATGTTTTTAGTGTATATAAATGATATAAAATAGAAAATACTGAAAATGAGAGTTATCTGAATATGTTTCAGTAGATGATGCAAAAATACAAAGGAGAATTACTAACACAGACTCTTGTAAAGAGCTACAAGAAGAATTAAATAAACTTCATGAATGGAGTAATACATGGCAAATGGAATTCAGTGTGGAGAAGTGTCATGTAATCAAGTCATAAAAGTGGAAAAAGACCTGACTGGGATTATAAGTTAGGAAATAAAACTCTAAACACATCAGAAAGAGAGAAGGACCCAGGGTGTGGATATCAATAACAGACCATCTCCTATTGACCGCATCAGCCAGAAGGTACGGAATACGTATACACTGCTTGCAAATATGAGAATAGCATTCACATACATAAATGAAGACATGCTAAGAAGGATAATAACATCATTCATTAGACCAACCCTGGAATATGCATCAGTATGCTTGGAGTCCTCATCTCAAAAAACACATAAACAAGATTGGAAAAAGTTCAAAGGGCCGCTACAAGATGGATACCAAGCTTAAGGGACCTAAGCTACGTAGAAAGACTAAATAAACTGAATCTACCAACACTAAAGGAGAGATGGAAAATAGGTGACATGATAATGCTATATAAGTGCACATCAGGGAAGGAGAAAATAGACATAAATGATTACTTAACATATGGAGAAGCATCAGCAAGAGGACACTGCAAAAAACTGCATAAGAAGAGAGGTGATAAAAGACGTAAGGAAATTCAGTTTCCCAAACAGAGTTAATTGATCAGTGGAATGCACTACTGGCCTGAAATAGTGTGTGCCAAAACAATTCACAAATTTAAGGATATATACGATAAATATGGTTTAAGACACGGGACAGTACGAGTTTGACTCATTCCTGTAAAGATACAATTAGGTAAGAAATACTAGGGTAAGAACACACACACACACACACACACACTCACACACACACACACACACACACACACACACACACACACACACACACACACACAATCCTTGGTGTTACATACAATACATCAATGTCATTTAAAACAACACATCAGAAACATTAAAGATATATTAACACCAAGACTCAATGCCTTGAGGTCACTTGCTTCATACAACATACTTGGACACAACAAAAGAACCACAACCAAAGTATACTATACAAACAATAAATACGTTCAGTGATGAATTATGCAAGTCTCAAGTGGCTCCTAACCTCACTAAAGCAGACTACAACACTCTACAGACCGTACAGAACAAGGTTCGGAAAATAATTACAGGCTGTACAGCTACCGCACCCACAGACCACCTACATCAAGAAACCAAAGTCCTCAAAGTCAAGGATCATCTAGAAATGAGAGGCACCCAAATTCTCGCTGCAGCCTCCACAAACCCACAACATCCAATACACTACATGGCAACACATCCACACACACCAAGGAACATCAAAACAACACCCAGCACACGATACCATACAGAAATACTGTCATCTCTCCCCCCTCACCTGCCTCCGACCAGCTTCCAGAAGCATATCCATACTCAAATCACTCGCCACTCCATTCAGTCACTTAAAGACAACACACAGCTGCATGCACGGCCTCCTGATATTCACCTTTCTGAATCCCATCTCCCTCGTGAGGACAGGGTCCACTTGGCCAGGCTGAGGTGTGGGCATCATCCAGCCCTCTTAAGTTATCAGAAGACTCTGGGTGACTGTCACTGACGTCTGCCCAGAATGTAACACAGCATCCCCACACTATTAAACACGTTATGAAAGTCTGCATTGCACACAATCACCTACACCAACAACACAACATACACTCCTTGAGAGCTCTGTGGGAAAGCCCGGTCTCTGCAGTGGCCTTCCTTAGTGACTCAGGGCTGTTCGGCCAGAACAGCTACTACTACTACTACTTCCTACACTCAAAATGCTCCCCAAGGCACCCCTTCCTGCTGAGTGTGAGAGCTCACATCTCACACACACCTGAAACTTCTTCCCAGAAGGAAACTTTTGATAAAGACGGTAACTGACCTCACATACAATAAATATGAAATATTTACAAAATCCTATATCATCATGCTGTACCATACACCTTTTCCAAGTCAAAGAATACCGTGTGACTTGGTGCTGCTTGGAGGGATGTGCAGCACAGACAAAAGATTCAAGGAGTAAAAGATTATTCATAGTGGATCCTAAAACCGCACTGGGATTCTGACGTAAACCCACCAGCCTCCAAAAACCAAACAAGGCAGACATTTACCATCATCTCAAACAATTTACATAGGCAGGATGTCAGGGAGATTGGACAGTAACTGGGGACAGTGGCCTGGTCCTTCCCTGACTCTTGGGATAGGGAGGATTATGGCTACACACCAGCCATTGGCATGACCTCCTCCTTTCACATCTTGTTGAACAAGTCCAACAGAAAAGCCAGGGACTCCTCCCGCATATGACGAATCATAGCATAAGGAATGCCATCATGTCCTGAAGCTGTGTCCTTGCAAGATGCAAGGGCAACACGAAGTTCCTGCAAAGTGAAGCTCACATTATATGGTTCCCCTTCCTAGAGACTGAAAATTCAGACATAGTCTCTCCTGATGTGCTTGTTCAGCAAACATAGTGCTGCATAATCCCTCCTGGATACAGTATAAAACTAATGGCACATACAGTAGCTACCTCCTGAGACCCCAGTATTGTATACCCATTGATCCTTAGCATTGATGGGGTAGATGGTGAGTAAATTCCTTATATATTCCGCATCCACTTTCAATTCTGGGATACAGGAGTGGAGGAGTTGATGGAAGATAAATATCCTGCCCACGAGCTATGCCGTACATTCTTTTAAGGTCCACCTTATTTAGTACAGGCTCTACTGAAACTTCACCTTTAAAAACTTACTGTTCCTGCATACATTAAAACGAGAGTATGCAGTATTGTATGCTCTGAGGGCTGCTGCACAATCACTGTTCCACCACAGCACAGGCCTATGAGAAAAGGGAGCCAGTTGTCCTGGAAATTGCCCTCACACTTGCCTGGTAAAGAGTAAGAGTTAAACATAAGACTGCTTCATTAACACTATGATTATCAATCTTGCAAAAATACTGAGATTTTGAAAATGATCCCAGTCTGCCCGGTCCAGACCCCAACGAGCAACCCGTGGTGTGGGTGGACTGCCAGCTGTTTAGTATAATAAGATAGTGGTCACTACCGTGGAGGTCACGGAAGACATTCCATATAAAATCTTAGGCACAGTCAGGTGAAGATGATGTCAGGTCAATAGGCAAAAAGGTACCAGCCTGGACTTGTAAGTGCGCTGGATCTCCTGTAATGAAGACACAAGAATTCCAATTCTCCACTAAATAGTACCAGCAAGAATCCTCATGGACTGGACACCATATTCTCTCACAAAGGATGGTTCCTGTTCAAATCTCCAAGGAGAATAAACGGCCGAGGCATATGGTGAACTAGTCTGTCAAGGTCCTCATTATTAACAATGGCACTGGGTGGCAGATAGACATTACACATTGTGTACCTCCTCCTCAGGTGCAAATGAACAGCCACAGTCTGGATGGGGGACTGCAGGGGAGTACAATGCAAAGGACACATCAGAATGGCAGAAGATGGTACAACAACTCTGATGACCACCTGCAATGATCTGAGGGCAGGATCATCACTGGCATAACCTCTGGGAAGGGAAAATGCCCTGTCCCCAAACACAGTCTCCAGCAAACAAATGCAGACTGGATGGCCTCAGCTAAGAGCAGCTGCAGCTCTTCCTAGTTTCCTCTCAAACCTCTACAGTTCCACTGTAAAATTAAGATTTTTCGTTGGGCCTAGGACCAGTCCCAAGGTCAGGCCTTGTCTTCGAGGGATGGGAGACCCTCTGTTTAGTGCCAGTGCTGGTAGGCACTGATGATGACCTGGAAGGCCCAACACCTGGCTTCTTCCTAGCAGCTGAGGGAGATGAAAGAGCAACATGTTGCTTCCTCTTCCTCTCACCCCTGGGCCACCACCTCCCATCAAGAGAGGACAAGGGAGCAATATTGGCCAACTGTGATGCAACTGGCTTATGTGTAATGAGGCACAGAAGCAGCCAAAACAGGGCCAACCACTGCAACTTGATAAGCCACAATCCCAGCACGTGAGGCTCTGAGGACGCACGTGATGGTCACGTGCATCTGTCATTTGTTGCCCCTGCCCTGACCAAGGGTCAAGCCTTCAGTCCCCGAGCAGGGATGCGTGGGAGGGGGAAGACATCGCCACTCATGGATGGAACCCCCTCAGAGGGGGCACTAGCTCTTCCATTTATTGCTGCCACAGTAGCATCCTCCAACCAGGAAGTTTGTGGTGACTTATTACCCTGAGAAACAGGTGGGGCAGCATGAAGAATAGTCCTATTATACTGTGGAACCTCCCTGCGACGTGAGACAGCTGAAGCAAAGGTGACCCTAGGGTGGATAAATATCCCCCTGCCCCTGTCCTTGCCTCTGCAAAATAATCCTTCTCCTGGGTTTGAACTGACAGGTATTCATTCTCAAATTTAAACTGGTCACACCGTGTTAGCGAGGCTGGTTGAGATCTACAATAATTGATACAAGAGGGAGGGGGGGATTGGAGTAATCCTTTTCACCATGTGAATTACCACCACAA